>NC_092335.1:418302500-418670000 GCF_046630445.1 Rutidosis leptorrhynchoides | reverse complement strand
AAGGAACAACTCGATGTCGAATTTTTTATTTTTTTTACAAAATAGATCAAAACTTTTTTTTTTAACTCGCATTGGAAACGGAGGCCCCGGCGCGAAGCGAGGGCTCCACAACTAGTTTGGACCAAAGAACAGTATGTAACTTTTACTACTCCCTTCGTCAATTACAAATCTCCACTTACTTTTTCCACACAGTTTTAAAAAAGTTTCACTAACTCCATTTTCCACCAATCAAAAATTTTCTCTCACCAGAATAATGCATTCTCATTAGTTGAAATACAAAGTGGACATTTGTAATGAGACATCCCAAAATAAAAATGTAGACACTTATGGTGACACCGAGATCTTACACGACACGATATAATAATTAACTAGTTTTTTGGCCCGCGCTTTCGCTGCGGGTTGGTTCCGAAAAAAAAAAGGGTACTGTAGCGACAGTTGAAGCTACAGTAGCGGGTATTCGGGTCGGATTGGTGGAGCGGGTCAGGGGATCCGGATGGTATTGAGTTAGTGGTTTGGGGGTGTTGGCAAATCATGTTTTGGAAAGAAAAAAAAAAACAAAAAAAGGAAGAGTTACTATTAACGCATGGTGTCAACCAATCATAGATTGACACCATTTATCACAATTAAATATATGTATAATACTGTATACGCCTTAAAATTTAGGCTTGAAAGATTAAGGGAACAATCACGAACATATGTTACGAAAGGGCTCCAGTAAAACTCAACCATATAACAGTATGTAAATTCATCATCAACAACAACAACAACAACAACAACAATACTCAATCCCACAAAAGTGGGGTATGGGATATGTAAATTCATCTTTATACTAATTGCCATCTTCTCCAAAACCCCAATTGCCATCTTCTCAAAAACTTCAAACACTTCTTAAAAATCAGATCTACAGACAATAAAATGATACCACTAAAACACCTCATAAACGGAAGTTAACAAAGCTCTTGATTCCTATTGAAGTATGGTTTTCAAATGACTGATTTTCCAGATCCGGAACTCGAGCTATAAATTTTGTTGATTTTTGATTATTGGAGATTTTGTTAATTTGGTATTAAATGTTTATTAATTTTTCCATATCTGTGTTGAATGATATGTAGATTCTTTGGATTAAGAATAGGGTTTTGTTTCTCTATAACATTCAGAGGTTGAAGATGAGGTAGGTGATAAAGGTAAAAACACCGTTGCAAAAGACCTCATCACAAGCCGTTGCGACGTCCGTTGCAACGGTTTAGTGACTACCTCGTCTCATCTCGAAGAAAACTATCAAATATGACAGTCAACGGTAAAAAAAATCGTGTTAAAAGTCTGTCAAAATTCTAAAAAGCCAGAAAGTCAGTAAAATCGATTTCTTGTTCCGTCATTCGGTTCAATCGCGCCATAATCTTCAATAAGAATGAAAAAATAATTATTCACATGGAATATTATAGATGTAGTATGTATTTACAGTACATCGTAGTTTATTAATAATATGAACCAGTTATTATTATAAAAGCCTTTTCTTCTTATTAGCGTTTTATAATTATATCTAGGGTAGTACCTACCCGTTAAAGTTCATACTTAATAGCTTAGTACGAAAATCAATTACTACCACCCAAATAATACTTAACCATGGAAAATTATTGCATTTCACACTTCACTATTTTACATATGCTTATCTTACATCAAACATTAAGCAAACCACACTAGTAATATTATACAAAAATTATATAATCCCATGGTTTAAAACAACAGCGCATCATTTAACCCAAAGCGTTTGTGTTCAAAGAAATCGCTTAAAGGTTATCCTGGTTGTCTCCCTGCGTTTTGGCTGAGGAACCGAAGAACTGGATGTCGGGATAGAACTAATAGGAATAGCGGGAATAGGTGTGGAAGTATCTGGTGGAGTTGGTTCCACAACATCCTCTCTAGACTCGGGATTTAGATTTTCCATTTCAGTAGCCTTTCGTTTCTTTCCTCGTTCGAACTTGTCTTTCGTAATTTCCTGTATTTCTTCCTCCTCAGGATCACTTTCCGGTTCCTCTTCAATTGATTCATCCGGAACTTGCGAGTCTTCCCCAAAGGTGTCGTTTTCATCATCGGATAGATTAATGACTGGAACACCATCTGAAGAGTCTGGTTCGGAGTCGCTGAATGTGATAATAAGTTCTAAGCCAGACATCTATCACATAACAACTAGCACGTTAATACTACATAATATTTACATATTAATTTTTAATCAACAAGGATAAGCAATAGTTTTCGAAATCAAACACGGTCAAAGTCCAGACTCACTAATGCATCCTAACAAACTCGATAAGACACACTAATGCAAATTCTCTGGTTCTCTAAGACCAACGCTCTGATACCACATGTCATAACCCGACCTTAACCATAAGGACGAATACAATAACATATGATTTCATCGCGAGGTATTGACCTCTATATGCGACATTTTTCAAAAACTGCATTCGTTTTTACAATACAAACCATAGCTTTTATTACAAATACAAGGTTTAAACAACTTAATAATGATTATCGTTTAGCGATAATCTTAGACTTACAAACTTTACATGTGATAATAACAATACGACCTCCAACATATTTTACATTACAAATCCTCCGATATGCAGTTTTATTTTTGACACAAATATGCATACTCAAGATCTTGCTTAAATTCAACATGTTGCAGCAGAAGCTTTTAGTTATCACCTGAGAATAAACATGCTTAAAATGTCAACATAAAGTTGGTGAGATATAGGTTTAATGCCAGCAGCGTTATAAATATAGACCACAAGATTTCATATATAAACGTTTTAATAAAAATATTCTAAGTTGTTGAGCACTTGATAACCATACTTAACATTTAATCAACGTCGCATATTCCCTTTATTATGAAATCTTACTACACCGTACCAAGTGTAGTTACCGAAACAAAGTACTGTGCAACCGTTGAATACTGGTCGTCCAGTCCGGTTGGGGTTGTCAGGCCCGATAGATCTATCAACAGGATTCGCGTTTACAATACCTCATGTAAATAATAGTTATCAAGTTACAGGGAAGTATGCCAGTGGTACAACTCAACGTAGAATATATATTTTTAATCACTTGTGTCCATAACGTAAATCATAAAATGCATGTATTCTCATCCCAAAATATTTAGAGTTTAAAAGTGGGACTATATACTCACCTTTTCCTTGAAGGTATTTAACTCGACTTGGTCTCCGATAGATATCACGAACCTAACCATATATATAATATATCAACATATTTTCTTTTCAAGTAATCGTTACATATATATATATATATATATATATATATATATATATATATATATATATATATATATATATATATATATATATATATATATATATATATACTTATAATACTTTTAATATTTTCTTAGTCCGTAGTTAGCAGTCTGTTGTTAATGGTCCATAATTACTTGCTCAATAAAATAAATAAAGACCCCATCGTATTCGTATTGATCAGAATTAATCTCGACCCATGGTACCATGTTGTCAAATGACGTGTTGCGTACATAAAGTACCATGTTGTCAGATGACGTGTTGCGTACAATCATGAGGTCTTATGATTAATCTTCTCGTGTTGTTTACGGGTGGTCCTGGAATATATAAAATCAAATCATAAGTAAATATATATTAAATATTATGTTAATTAGCCAAGATATGATTAATCCGATTTTGTCATAATATGATATATTACAGGTTTTGAAGTGTTTTAAAAATCAAATTAGAAGGATCTATTTAGTTTGCGAACAGGTTTGAAATCATTCAAACTATGTTCTTGTTGTTAAAAATTTTATAATACAAAATAAGATAGCTATATAAATATGAATCGAATAAGATTATGAATAAGGTTACTACCTCAAGTTACTTGGATAAAGCTACTGGAAAAGATAGAAAATAATCTTGATCAAACTTTCTTATGATGATTATAGGTTGTTCATGAAGCTAGTTCTTCATGAGTATTTGCTGAGATTGTGAAGAACACTTAGAGTTCCTAAGAGTGTGTTTTTTTTTTGTTAGAGAAAGATGGTTGTAAGAATGAAATGAAAAACCAAGGTGATGGTGATACTTATAGGACAGTTTGGTTGTTGAGGGAACAAGGACAAATTGTTGTGTTGAATTTTTGAGTAATAATGTATGCTAGCTTACAAATAAGATTCCCTCTTATCTAGGGCAGATCTAAAGCTGATAAGGATATTGATTTGGTGTGTATTTACCAATAGTAAATACGTATGGATGATGGGTATGATACGGTAAAAGAAGCTCAAAATCGGGCTTTTATTTTGGGTCCAACCGGGCCAAAAATAAAATTTTAAGACATTTTTAATAAAGCAATGTTAGCCCAAAAAAAAAAATTCCCAAGCTGACCTGGCAGCTCTACCCCAGCCAGGGGCTCTACCCCTTGGACCCCACCAGGGGTTGCCACCCCTTGGACCCCGCTTATCGGGGGCGCTGCCCCCGAACCCCCGTCATAATCAAGATAAGTTCAAACAAGTGTGCACTCCACACTTCCCCAAACTTGTTCGATATTTATCAAGATTATTTTGGTTACAAATTAATCCCATTACACTTAAATCATATTGGTGACATAAATCACAACACATTATAGATTGTAAGTATATATGTCAAAGAACGTTTCATATAGTTATCGTTTTGAAAACTTAAGTTAGTGGTCTCAAAGTATACTTATAACTCATTGTTGTTAGTTCACAATGAAATGTTAAACCATCCTTAAATCATGTTAAATATGTATAGATATGTACATATACATAATCGTATAATTATCGTGTGTTATATAGTTCGTGATATCATCGGTCAAATTGGACGGTCAAACGTTGTGTAAAACTCTTTTCAAAAATATAAGTCTCAACAGTTTGGATTGCTTATCATGTTGGTAAGGTTTAATTTATGTAAATATTAATCTCATAAGTATAGAACGATCGGAAAATTCCGGTCGTTACAGTACCTACCCGTTAAATAAATTTCGTCCCGAAATTTTAAAATTGTACCTATTTTGCGTTCTCGGGAAACAAATGTGGGTACTTTTGTTTCATCTGATCCTCTTGTTCCCAAGTAAACTCGGGACCCCTTCGAGCATTCCAACGAACCTTAACGATTGGTATGTTGCTCTGCTTGAGTTGTTTAACTTCACGATCCATGATTTCGACCGGTTCTTCTATGAATTATAGTTTCTCGTCGACTTGGATTTCTTCAAGAGGAATGGTGAGGTCTTCCTTTGCAAGACACTTCTTAAGGTTTGAAACGTGAAATGTATTATGTACTCCGGCGAGTTGTTGTGGTAATTCGAGTCGATAAGCTACCGGTCCAATGCGTTCGATGATCTTGAACGGGCCTACATACCTTGGGTTCAGTTTACCTCTTTTTCCAAAATGTATTACACCTTTCCAAGGTGACACCTTTAACATAACCATGTCACCGATCTGAAACTCTAATGGTTTCCTTCGGACATCGGCGTAGCTCTTTTGGCGACTACGGGCTGTTTTCAATCTCTCCTTGATTTGTACTATCTTCTCAGTCGTTTCGTGTATGATCTCGGGACCAGTTAATTGTCGATCTCCTACGTCATTCCAACAGATAGGGGATCTACACTTCCTTCCATACAGTGCTTCGAATGGTGCAGCTTTAATGCTCGCATGATAACTGTTATTATACGAGAATTCTGCTAATGGTAGATATTTATCCCATCCGTTTCCAAAATCGATCACACATGCCCTGAGCATGTCTTCAAGAGTCTGAATTGTTCTTTCACTCTGCCCATCAGTTTGTGGATGATATGCGGTGCTCATATCCAAACGAGTTCCCAGGGCCTCCTGTAGTGATTGCCAAAACTTTGATGTAAATCTACTATCACGATCGGATATAATGGAAATAGGTATTCCATGCCTTGAAACAATTTCCTTTATGTATAATCGTAATAGTTTCTCCATTCTATCAGTTTCCTTTATAGGCAAGAAATGTGCAGATTTGGTGAGACGATCAACTATTACCCAAATGGTGTCATAACCCCAGGCAGTCTTAGGTAATTTTGTGATGAAATCCATGGTAATACCGTCCCATTTCCATTCTGGGATTTCTGGTTGTTGAAGTAATCCTGACGGCTTCTGGTGTTCTGCTTTGACTTTGGAACAAGTTAAACATTCCTCAACATATGTTGCAACGTCTGTCTTCAAATTAGGCCACCAATAATGCGTCTTAAGATCTTGATACATCTTTCCAACTCCGGGATGTATCGAGTATCTTGTCTTATGTGCCTCATTCAATATCAACTTCCTTAATCCACCCAACTTTGGTACCCAAATACGGTTTGCAAAATATCGAATTCCATCTTCCCGTATAACGAGTTGTTTCCCATACTTCTTCATTATTTCATTTCCTATGTTTTCTTTAGTAAGAGCTTCTCGTTGAGCCTCTTTGATTTGTGAGTTGAGATTCATGCGAATTTTTATGTTCATTGCTCGTACTCGAATTGGTTCCCGTTCCTTTCTGCTTAGAGCGTCGGCCACTATATTCGCTTTCCCAGGATGATAGCGAATCTCACAATCATAGTCGTTTATCAGCTCGACCCACCTACGTTGCCTCATGTTCAGCTGTTTCTGATCGAAGATATGTTGAAGGCTTTTATGATCGGTAAACACAGTGCATTTAACCCCATATAAGTAGTGTCTCCATATCTTCAATGCAAACACTACTGCTCCCAGTTCTAAATCATGCGTCGTATAATTCCGCTCATGAATCTTCAATTGTCGGGATGCGTATGCTATAACTTTCTTCCGTTGCATAAGGACGCAACCAAAACCTTGTCGTGAAGCATCACAATATATCTCAAAATCATCGTTCCCTTCAGGTAACGATAAAATAGGTGCTGTAGTCAACTTCTTCTTCAGTAATTGAAATGCACTCTCCTGCTCAGAAGTCCATTCGTACTTCTTCCCTTTTTGTGTTAACGCTGTTAATGGTTTAGCTATTTGGGAAAAATCTTGAATAAACCTTCTATAATAACCAGCTAAACCCAAAAATTGGCGTATCTGCGTTGGTGTCTTAGGAGTCTCCCATTTTTCAATGGCCTCAATTTTAGCTGGGTCAACCTGAATTCCTTTGCTACTAACAACATGGCCAAGAAATTGCACTTCTTTCAACCAAAACGCACACTTAGAAAATTTGGCGTATAATTGTTCTTTTCTTAACAATTCTAATACCAATCTTAAATGCTGCTCATGCTCTTGCTCACTCTTGGAATAGATAAGAATATCGTCAATGAAAATGATAACAAACTTATCTAAATACGGACTACAAACTCGATTCATGAGGTCCATGAATACAGCTGGCGCATTCGTTAATCCAAACGGCATGACCAAAAATTCATAATGACCGTAGCGTGTCTAAAAAGCAGTTTTCGGAATATCTTCTTCTTTGACGCGTAGTTGATGATAGCCCGACCTTAGGTCGATTTTCGAGTAAACACATGATCCTTGCAATTGATCAAATAAGTCATCAATTCTCGGTAGTGGATACCGATTCTTGATAGTTAACTTATTTAATTCACGATAATCTATACACATTCGGAAAGATCCGTCTTTCTTCTTGACGAATAAAATCGGAGCTCCCCACGGTGAAGTGCTCGGTCGAATGAAACCACGGTCCAGTAATTCTTGTAACTGGCTTTGTATCTCTTTCATCTCAGATGGTGCAAGTCTATATGGAGCACGAGCCACTGGTGCAGCTCCCGGTACTAGATCTATTTGAAATTCTACAGATCTAAATGGAGGTAATCCTGGTAACTCTTTCGGAAATACTTCAGGAAAATCTCTTGCCACAGGCACGTCGTTGATGCTCTTCACTTTTTCCTTCATTTCGACTTTATTAACATATGCTAAGATAGCATAGCACCCTTTCTTCAAGCACTTTTGAGCTTTCAAATAACTAATGAGTTTTAGCTTTGAGTTACCCTTCTCTCCATAAATCATTACTGGCGTTTTATCCTTACGAGGAATGCGAATTGCCTTCTTGGCGCACACAACTTCAGCTCCTATTTTGGACATCCAGTCCATGCCGACTATTACATCAAAACTTCCTAATTCTACGGGTATCAAATCAATCTTAAATGTTTCTCCGGCTAAATTTATTTTACAATCACGGCAAATTTTATCGGCTTTAATTAGTTTACCATTAGCTAACTCAATCATGTACTTAGCATCTAGAGGTAATGATGAACAATTCAATTTAGCGTAAAAGTCTCTACTCACGTAACTTCTATCAGCACCAGTATCAAATATAATAGATGCGGATAAGTTATTAATGGTAAACGTACCCGTAACAAGCTCCGGGTCTTCACACGCCTCTCTAGCATTAATAACAAATGCTCTTCCACGTGCAGATCCATTATTCTTCTCTGGATTCGGACACTGGCTCTTATAATGACCCTGTTTCCCACACCCATAACAAGTAACAGTGGCCAAGGCAGTTCTATTTGCATTGGTGGTAGGAGTCTTGGTACCGTTTGTATTTGTAGCAGGAACCCTACAATCTTCAGCAAGATGACCTTTTCGATTACAATTGTTGCACACCACATTACAATAACCAGAGTGATGTTTGTGGCATCTGTTACATAAAGGATTTCGTCCTTTGTAACCTGAGTTTGAACCGCTACCCGCACCTTGCGTGGTTTCTTGTTTCTTGTTGGATTGTTGATGATTACCTTCCCACTTTCTATTGTTTCCCGATGTCTTGACATCGGTGTTCTTATCCAGAATAATCTGGTCCATCAATTCGTTCGCCATGGTGATAGCTTCATGAATAGTCTTGGGTTTGGATGCTGTAACATTTGCCTTGACCTTTTTAGGCAAACCGTCTTTGTACAGTTCAATCTTCCGTTCTTCGGTTGGTACCAATTCGGGACATAGCAAAGCTAATTCCATGAATCGCTGATTGTAGTTGGTGAGTTCAGTACCAAAAGCTTTCAGGCTTCGTAATTCAGCTTCCAACTTCCTAACCTCGTTCCTTGGACAATATTCGTTGATTAGCATTGTTTTGAATTCTTCCCAAGGAGTATCATAAGCTACATCTCCTCCTACGGCCTTCACATAGTTTTTCCACCACGTGAGTGCACTATCTTGTAGGGTGCACGATGCATACTTGGTCATGTCCTTCTCAATACAACCACTGATTTTAAACACAGACTAAATCTTTTCGATCCACCGGGTTAAACCGACCGGTCCTTCTGTTCCACTGAATGATGAGGGCTTGCAACCTTGAAAAGTTTTGTAAGTGCACCCCACACGAGGATTTGGGTTAACTGCAGCACCTCTTGTAGCCTCGACCCATAACATTCTGTCGTTCACTCGCTGATTGATGAGTTCCTGGATTTCTTGTTCCGTCATTCAGTTCAATCGCGCCATAATCTTCAATAAGAATGAAAAAATAATTATTCACATGGAATATTATAGATGTAGTATGTATTTACAGTACATCGTAGCTTATTAATAATATGAACCAGTTATTATTATAAAAGCCTTTTCTTCTTATTAGCGTTTTATAATTATATCTAGGGTAGTACCTACCCGTTAAAGTTCATACTTAATAGCTTAGTACGAAAATCAATTACTACCACCCAAATAATACTTAACCATGGAAAATTATTGCATTTCACACTTCACTATTTTACATATGCTTATCTTACATCAAACATTAAGCAAACCACACTAGTAATATTATACAAAACATTATATAATCCCATGGTTTAAAACAATAGCGCATCATTTAACCCAAAGCGTTTGTGTTCAAAGAAATCGCTTAAAGGTTATCCTGGTTGTCTCCCTGCGTTTTGGCTGAGGAACCGAAGAACTGGATGTCGGGATAGAACTAATAGGAATAGCGGGAATAGGTGTGGAAGTATCTGGTGGAGTTGGTTCCACAACATCCTCTCTAGACTCGGGATTTAGATTTTCCATTTCAGTAGCCTTTCGTTTCTTTCCTCGTTCGAACTTGTCTTTCGTAATTTCCTGTATTTCTTCCTCCTCAGGAACACTTTCCGGTTCCTCTTCAATTGATTCATCCGGAACTTGTGAGTCTTCCCCAAAGGTGTCGTTTTCATCATCGGATAGATTAATGACTGGAACACCATCTGAAGAGTCTGGTTCGGAGTCGCTGAATGTGATAATAAGTTCTAAGCCAGACATCTATCACATAACAACTAGCACGTTAATACTACATAATATTTACATATTAATTTTTAACCAACAAGGATAAGCAATAGTTTTCGAAATCAAACATGGTCAAAGTCCAGACTCACTAATGCATCCTAACAAACTCGATAAGACACACTAATGCAAATTCTCTGGTTCTCTAAGACCAACGCTCTGATACCACATGTCATAACCCGACCTTAACCATAAGGACGAATACAATAACATATGATTTCATCGCGAGGTATTGACCTCTATATGCGACATTTTTCAAAAACTGCATTCGTTTTTACAATACAAACCATAGCTTTTATTACAAATACAAGGTTTAAACAACTTAATAATGATTATCGTTTAGCGATAATCTTAGACTTACAAACTTTACATGTGATAATAACAATACGACCTCCAACATATTTTACATTACAAATCCTCCGATATGCAGTTTTATTTTTGACACAAATATGCATACTCAAGATCTTGCTTAAATTCAACATGTTGCAGCGGAAGCTTTTAGTTATCACCTGAGAATAAACATGTTTAAAACGTCAACATAAAGTTGGTGAGATATAGGTTTAATGCCGGCAGCGTTATAAATATAGACCACAAGATTTCATATATAAACGTTTTAATAAAAATATTCTAAGTTGTTGAGCACTTGATAACCATACTTAACATTTAATCAACGTCGCATATTCCCTTTATTATGAAATCTTACTACACCGTACCAAGTGTAGTTACCGAAACGAAGTACTGTGCAACCGTTGAATACTGGTCGTCCAGTCCGGTTGGGGTTGTCAGGCCCGATAGATCTATCAACAGGATTCGCGTTTACAATACCTCATGTAAATAATAGTTACCAAGTTACAGGGAAGTATGCCAGTGGTACAACTCAACGTAGAATATATATTTTTAATCACTTGTGTCCATAACGTAAATCATAAAATGCATGTATTCTCATCCCGAAATATTTAGAGTTTAAAAGTGGGACTATATACTCACCTTTTCCTTGAAGGTATTTAACTCGACTTGGTCTCCGATAGATATCACGAACCTAACCATATATATAATATATCAACATATTTTCTTTTCAAGTAATCGTTACATATATATATATATATATATATATATATATATATATATATATATATATATATATATATATATATATATATATATACTTATAATACTTTTAATATTTTCTTAGTCCGTAGTTAGCAGTCTGTTGTTAATGGTCCATAATTAGTTGCTCAATAAAATAAATAAAGACCCCATCGTATTCGTATTGATCAGAATTAATCTCGACCCATAGTACCATGTTGTCAAATGACGTGTTGCGTACATAAAGTACCATGTTGTCAGATGACGTGTTGCGTACAATCATGAGGTCTTATGATTAATCTTCTCGTGTTGTTTACGGGTGGTCCTTGAATATATAAAATCAAATCATAAGTAAATATATATTAAATATTATGTTAATTAGCCAAGATATGATTAATCCGATTTTGTCATAATATGATATATTACAGGTTTTGAAGTGTTTTAAAAATCAAATTAGAAGGATCTATTTAGTTTGCGAACAGGTTTGAAATCATTCAAACTATGTTCTTGTTGTTAAAAATTTTATAACACAAAATAAGATAGCTATATAAATATGAATCGAATAAGATTATGAATAAGGTTACTACCTCAAGTTACTTGGATAAAGCTACTGGAAAAGATAGAAAATAATCTTGATCAAACTTTCTTATGATGATTATAGGTTGTTCATGAAGCTAGTTCTTCATGAGTATTTGCTGAGATTGTGAAGAACACTTAGAGTTCCTAAGAGTGTGTTTTTTTTTTGTTAGAGAAAGATGGTTGTAAGAATGAAATGAAAAACCAAGGTGATGGTGATACTTATAGGACAGTTTGGTTGTTGAGGGAACAAGGACAAATTGTTGTGTTGAATTTTTGAGTAATAATGTATGCTAGCTTACAAATAAGATTCCCTCTTATCTAGGGCAGATCTAAAGCTGATAAGGATATTGATTTGGTGTGTATTTACCAATAGTAAATACGTATGGATGATGGGTATGATACGGTAAAAGAAGCTCAAAATCGGGCTTTTATTTTGGGTCCAACCGGGCCAAAAATAAAATTTTAAGACATTTTTAATAAAGCAATGTTAGCCCAAAAAAAAAAATTCCCAAGCTGACCTGGCAGCTCTACCCCAGCCAGCGGCTCTGCCCCTTGGACCCCGCCAGGGGTTGCCACCCCTTGGACCCCGCTTATCGGGGGCGCTGCCCCCGAACCCCCGTCATAATCAAGATAAGTTCAAACAAGTGTGCACTCCACACTTCCCCAAACTTGTTCGATATTTATCAAGATTATTTTGGTTACAAATTAATCCCATTACACTTAAATCATATTGGTGACATAAATCACAACACATTATAGATTGTAAGTATATATGTCAAAGAACGTTTCATATAGTTATCGTTTTGAAAACTTAAGTTAGTGGTCTCAAAGTATACTTATAACTCATTGTTGTTAGTTCACAATGAAATGTTAAACCATCCTTAAATCATGTTAAATATGTATAGATATGTACATATACATAATCGTATAATTATCGTGTGTTATATAGTTCGTGATATCATCGGTCAAATTGGACGGTCAAACGTTGTGTAAAACTCTTTTCAAAAATATAAGTCTCAACAGTTTGGATTGCTTATCATGTTGGTAAGGTTTAATTTATGTAAATATTAATCTCATAAGTATAGAACGATCGGAAAATTCCGGTCGTTACAATCACAGATTTGGATTGTTCCTATAAGTTAACTCTTGATTTGTACGATTTCTAAAAAGCAGTAATAGTTTGATAATTACAGGAAACAGAATTTTGGTTTCTAGTATTTGGATATAAGGATTTTCTTTTATAATTGTTAAATAAATAATTAAATATATTAATAATAATTTTATAAATCTTAATAATAATAATTGGTAATAACATTAACTTTTATGATAATAATATTAATCATCTTTAACAATACTAAAGACAAATGGTATTATTAACAATTGGTTTAATAATAATGGTATTTATATTTATAAAACTAATGATATTAATAATAATAATAATAATAATAATAATAATAATAATAATAATAATAATAATAATAATAATAATAATAATAATAATAATAATAATAATAATAATAATAATAGAAGTATAATATTTATAATAATAATCACACCAACATAATACTAGTAATGATGAAGATATAACAAGTTACATGTTTCTATTTTCATATTAAGATTCTAGTATTAATAATACTGATTTTAATATTAATATTAATAGTAATAATAATATTATTATAACAAATATATTTTCAACTTATAATTACCTTTAATATAGTAATATCTCAATTTATTATTTATATTCTATTTATTATAATACATATTCAATATTAATATATATTGAATATTTAATACTTATAATTTTAAATATATTACATAATTACATATAATAATTATACATAGAATTTATATATATTTATATATAGATTCATTTTAAATTACACTTAAATATTTTGTAACATATTTTACATATTTACTTCTAATATTTAAATTATATTTTATAATTTCATATTATTATATATACTTACATTTATATATATATATATATATATATATATATATATATATATATATATATATATATACATATTTATTTATTTACAAACAACTGTTCGTGAATCGTCGGGAATCGTTAAAGGGTAAATGCATTTATGAAAAATAGTTCCAACATTTTGAGACTCGGTTTAATAGACTTGGCTTATCGTATCGAAATCAAATAAGATTCAAGTTTAAATTTGGGCGGAAATTCCCGGGTCATCACAGTACCTACCCGTTAAAGAAATTTCGTCCCGAAATTTGAGTGAGGTGGTCATGGCTAACAAAAAAAATGTTTTCATGATGAATATGAGTTGATAAATTGAGTTTTATCATCATTGAGTAATATGAAAAAATAATTCGATTGCATGAAGCGTACGAATGAAGCTATCACGCAAGAGTGGAATGAGAAATAAAGATTTGCCTTAGCTTTTGATGTAGTCAGGTTGAATTTAATAAATAAGGTTCGTCTTAACTTTTGACGTCGTCTTGGTTGAATTCCGGAATTCAAGGGATTTTAAGAAAATTTTCGAAATCTAAAAGATTTGATTCTTCGGCGAATAAGGGAATTAAGATCTCTATAATTAAATGCGGTGATCTACCTCAATTACTCTGTCTGATATTTCCATTATAAATTTACCTTTTTCGTTCCATTAGTTTCCACCACTTCTATACCTTATTTCTCAGTTCATATATCCAAAAGATTATAATAATGCTTAATTCGGTTCTAATCCTTGTTCTTATTCTGACTATCGCAATGATCGTTCTTCTTTTCCTACTCCCACCGGAAGAATTTGTTTATTTCTACTATGCTCTAGGGATTATTGTATTTATAATCCTCCCGTGTCTTTATATTGCCATACGTACTGATATCCACGGTTTGTAATTTTGGTGTTGTCATTGGGCTTTATATTTCCTCTTATATTTTGGATCTCTTTGCCTTGTTATTATCCTCTCGACCTCTAGTAAAGCGAGCAACGGTCCAGAATTCATAGATATGAATTTCGGAATGATCATAGTTAATGTTTTAAGAAGGAAATTGTAATGGTACGATCTTGACTTGTCAAGTTACCAGAATATCACGGAAAAGATAGAACTATCAAGAAAAATATTTTCTTGATATGTTTATATATCAGATAAGATGTAAGAGTCGTGTAACATGGCACATGATGACGTTATAATCTGTGAATCATCAAGTCCCATTTAGAAACTCAGCATGACTTACTGTAATATAATCACGTTGATCAAGTGTCATTATATTATACTAACTCATGCATCAGTTCCCAACACTACTCCAAAACATTAATATTTTAAACTCGGAAGTTTACAGAATATAAAAACTAACAGTTTCTATACGATGTAACACTGATAGCACGAAGAGATTAATGATTTCAGATATGATTAGTTATGAAAATATCTTCAGAAATATGGAGGATATTTATAATGAAAGATACGATGATATCTTGGAATTTCTAATATCGATGGATGATGAAGAAGATTTATCCATAAGGGTTTAGATTCGGAAGCAAGGTATTCACTAAAGATTTCATCAGAAACAGAATCATTTGGATTCTTTGAAGTCAAACTTATTCTTTGTGATTTGTCCACGGCTTTCTTCATAGTTTCGCATAATCTGCTTTTCGGTACTAAATTTTCTATTGAATGTTTCCAATATAATGATACACAGGAAGCACGAAGAGGTATATAATTTCGGACGAGAATATTTATGAAAATATCCTCAGAAATATCGAAGATATTGATGATGATATTTTGGAATTTCTAAGTTCGATGGTTGATGGAGAAAGATTTTCCGCAAGATTTTAACATGACTTCGGAGCAAGATATTCTCTAAAGATTTCAACGGATCCAGAATTACCTGAATCCTTTGAATATAGGGTTTGATCCTTGTATTTGTCCTTGGTCTCCTTCATGGGTAGCTCAATCTATTTTTCAATACCCAATTTTCTATCGAGCGTTCCTAACACTCCTTTCTTTATCATCAAACTTTTGGCCGTTTAGACCATCTACCATATTTCTGTTTCCTCTGCATTTAATGCTATGATATCTGAATCATCAGTTATTAATCCGAGGTGGTTTCAGGAGAATTGTGTTTTTAGATGATTAAACTCTGATGGTAATATGGTGGAATATGGAATGTTCCCTGGTAACAATAAAAGAGCACACATATATATCAAGGTTATGGTAAGGCTAGTCTGACTGAAAAGTCGAAGTTGACTTGTTGGAGCTGTGACAAAATTGGCTAATTTGGAAAGGGATTGCAAAGTTATTTTCGGTAATAACAATGCCAAAGGAGCTAGCACCGATATGTATTGAATGTTTAATTAGATTCAGAGTATTTTTCAGGTGCATAACTATATGCATAAATCTTTTCTTCCGTAGATGAAGTGCGGTTGGTTCATCCTCTCGATTGAGGTGTTTTCAGGAATTATGACAGGTTTGAACGCATATTGTAATCGTCGAGATACAATGAGGTTTAAGATGAGATCAAGTGGCAACTTGAAGAATTGTTTAGTTTCATATGTTATAATCAATATTTTAATTCATTTTAATTGTCCAATGTTATTAGTCCATAGTCGATAGTCCACAGTTGATAGTCCAATAATTCATATATAGTTTAATATATAATATTCGAATTAATTAATACGTGTCGTGACCCGTATACGTCTCAGACTCGATCACAACTCAAAGTATATATATTATTTAAGAATCAACCTCAACCCTGTATAGAGAACTCGATCATTACTGCATATAGAGTGTCTATGGTGATTTCAAATAATATATATAGATGCGTCGATATGATATGTCAAAACTTTGTACACGTGTCCCGATATTTAAAGTGCGTACAATAAATACAGGAATTAAATGACGATAAATAAAATGCGTAAAGTAAATAACAGAAATTAAATGACGATAATTAAAATTGCGATAATTAAATTGCGATAAAATAAATTGCGATAATTAAAATGTAATAAGGAATTAACAGTTAGCTAGGAACAGTTAGCTAGGATTTTGTTAGCGTGGATTCTTAACAAAATTTCTCATAGTTAATTTATTTGTTTCTAATAAATTTTATTTTTGTCCAATGTTTTCTTCTTTATGCCACTTGTTGGATTCTGATAGATCAAAATTCAAGTATGAAATTGAATGGAAATGGTTATTCTGTGGTGAATGGATACGTATATCGGTGGATGTAAGTAGAATAGTACATGACTGTTGAATCAGATTTGAAGAATGTACAGTGTAACTTATTAATGTGAAATTTAAATATTCCTCGGGTATTACCTGCCCGTTAAAATATTTTCACCATTATTAGTGATGTTTCGCGAGGTGTATATAAAATACTATTAATTTTAGCAGGAAAATACTATTAAATACGATACAATTTTACACAAGATATTTATTTATTTATTTATAGAATGGATATACTTAAACCTTGCTACAACACTTATAGGCAGTGTACCTAATCGTACAGTAGTGTAGTTTTTAGTAAGTCCAGTTCGTTCCACAGGGAATCTTTTTAAACAAAGCTTAACGCTATATTAGTTTACTTTTATAAAAATACAAATATATATAAGTAATATTATTATTATAAAGGGGGGTTTTTACCGTTTAATGACCGGTTTGTCGATTTTAAAACTTTAGTCGCAGTTAAAACTAAATGTAAAATATTAAAAATAAATACAAGACTTAAATTAAAGCATAAAGTAAATAACGATAATGAAATTGCGAATAATAAAAGTGCGATAAAATAAACTTGCGATAATTAAAAAGTACGATAATTAAAAGTGCAATTAAATACAATAACAATAAATAAAAATGCGATAATTAGAAGTGCAATTAAATATAAAATAAAGGAAATTAAATATGAAATAAAAGAATTATGCTTATTTAAACTTCCGTAATCATGATGTTTGACGTGTTGATTTTAGTTTTATGCCCATGGGTTAATTGTCCTTTGTCCTGGATTATTTAATATGTCCATACGGATTTGTCCATAATAGTCCATCAGTCATAAATATAAAGAGCGAAAGCCTTCGTCAAATTATTCTTATTCCCGAAGTCAAATATTCCAACTAATTGGGGATTCGAATTGTAACAAGGTTTTAATACTTTGTTTAATGAATACACCAGGTTATCGACTGCGTGTAAACAAAGGTTTTACTACTTTGTTAACAATTACACCAATTACCCTTGAATGTAATTCACCCCTGTTTCAACAAGTCTATTAACTATTAATCCAGTTCCGTGTCCGGTAAAATGAATAATTATTGGTATTTATAGATATCCCGCCCACCGTACCCAGTCAAGCGTATGTGGTTATATATAAATACGTCAAATTATAAGTTTGTATATTAAATTAACAAGGTATTGTTTAGTTAATATAAAACCCATTAATAGCCCATAGTCTAATTTCCACAAGTGTCGTTCTTTTGTCCAAACCCCAATTATGGTACAAAGCCCAATTACCCAATTTTAGTAATTAGCCCAACATCATGATTACTTCGGATTAAATAAGCATAATAATAACTTAGCTACGAGACATTAATGTAAAAAGGTTGAACATAACTTACAATGATTAAAAATAGCGTAGCGTTACACGGACAGAATTTCGACTTACACCCTTACAGCATTGGCTAACATACCCTTATTATTAGAATTTATAAATATAAATATTTACGTAGTATTATGAGAGAAGAAGAAAAAGATGATGAAAAATGCTCAGAATTCGGTTGCTTTTATAGGGACTTTCAAAACTTGGGGCTCCGCGACTCGCGACATTTTTGGCCTTCAAACTCCGCGAGTCGCGGAGATTGAAATTACAGCTCAGTCCAGTTTGGAGTCTTTCTTGCCGACGGTTTTTATTATTTATTATAATATATAAATAATTATAAGAATTATTTAAATATTATATTATATTTATGTGCATAGTTGACTTGTAATTTTTAGTCCGTTGCGTCGAGCGTTGAGAGTTGACTCTGGTCCCGGTTCCGGATTTTCGAACGTCCTTGCGTACAATTTAATATCTTGTACTTTGCGTTTTGAATCTTGTACTCTTGTAATTTCGAGACGTTTCTTATCAATAATTGGAACCTCTTTGATTGTATTTTGTACTTTTGAGCTTTTTGGTCGTTTGCGTCTTCAATTCGTCGAATCTATCTTTTGTCTTCACCTTTTATTATTTAAACGAATATCACTTGTAAATAGAACAATTGCAACTAAAAGCTTGTCTTTCTTGAGGAATAATGCTATGAAATATATGTTCGTTTTTAGCATTATCAAATATTCCCACACTTGAGCGTTGCTTGTCCTCAAGCAATATCGTCTTGAAATACTAGAATCACTTCTTTATTCTTCACACTTTGTACATCAGTGATTTCTATACGGCGGTATAAACAATGGTAGTAACGATATGGTTTATAGTCCCACATGACTATAACAATTTAGATCCATTAAGGAAATTGGATCTTTATGAAAACATTTGATCTTTTGAAAATTAAATCTAGTTTTTACCCTAGATAAGTTTTCCGGAATAACCCTTTACCGGTGTTTGCAAAATATTTTTGTGGGTTTGGTGGGTTTCAGATTTGAAAATTTTAGCTCAAAACTTGCGGTTTTGTGTCACCCACTTGCTAACCTTGTATTTGGAAAGCAACACGTCCAGTTTACTTGTCCCGTATATTACTTTTCGGTAAACTACCGTCCGGTTGTAAAGGAAAGCGTTGAACAAGCAACTGTTAAGGCAATGTATAATGACATGTATTTGATTATGGTCTATAACGTGTCGGAAGCAATTACTATCCTTGGTAGGAGCAATAGTAAAGCTCACCCTTATAATTTTTTGGTCTGGCACAAGGTCTTGTCTTTGACCATGCTATGCAACCACCGTTCTTACGGTTGACACCCGATTTGGTTCAGGTGACCTAATGAATTCCAGGTGAATTCCTAGGATTTTACGTTCAATGGTAATGAACGCATTGAAAATAGGGTTTTCAGAAAACAAATCGGTTTGTAATTTTGATCAAAATATTTTCTCGTTCAAGCTCGAGTTTAGATATCATTGAATTCCATGAGTTTGAATTCTCAATCTTTAAGGTCAATCTCTAGGATTGAGTAATATCAGGCTTAAAAGCTGATTTTTAATCTTTAAGGAGATTATCCTTTCTGGGGATCTGATTCATTAGTCTTATCCAGCTAATTTGCATGGTGCTCCCCCATTTTACGAGATAAATCCTTCTCATGGTTAGGATAAATCTGACCACTTGGCGACCCTGTTTAATGCTGAGGTCCGTGGATTTCCTGCTGATTTTAGTGATGACTTTTCTAGATTTTTCGTCAACCTACAGCTGGTCTGGACGACAACTTCCTGACCTAAATCAAGAAGCGCGTGTCTTTTTCGGAAGACTTTACTTCCTTTTAATGATGGAATTGATTCATCGTGTAGATCCATCTTTCTTACAGTAAATCAGGTAAAACTTTTTAGTTTAGTCCAAAGCAAAAGTATTTTCAGTTATTTGTACAAAAATATGTGGCATATGTTTAAGATAACTTGGTAATTTTTCCCACACTTGGCTTTTATTTTCCTTTTTTTATCGTCCTCTATTCCATTTTAAATGAATTTTAACATTTTGGTTTGTTTCTCAATTTATGTCCTTTTCGAGGTAACAATAATTTCGGTGTTATAACCTAGTTTTATCGTTCATAAATATGTATAAACATGATTTTGAGTTCATTTAATTGAAAATTTTGTAAAATTTTACTAGAATTGGGTAGTCAGTATATAAGACTAGGGCTGTTCTTTATTATCAGAGAGCACTAGATTCTAATACAACTACTGCTTTACTAGTATTTTTAATGGTAACCCAGTGTTTAAAGTAAAAATTTTAAAATCCGAAAGAATTTAACCCCTTCCCACACTTAAGATCTTGCAATGCCCTCATTTGCAAGAAATCAGTAACAATTTAAATTATTGAGGGTGATTTGTGTGAAAATGATTAAATTTTTACCAAAGTTTCCAAATATATTGGCGTTTGTTTGCTGAATGATAAATGGTGCACATCATTTGTTCATTCCGTCTTGTTGTTATTTCACATATATTTTGCATCTTGTCGTCAAAATTAGTTGCTTTTGCTGAACTTAATGCCAGTCTTTGAAAATGCGTTGTTTTACCCTGTTGTGTACATAAGATAAACTGCAAACATATATACATATTTTTGAAGTTTGGTATATTACCCCACATTCAAAAATTATTAAAATCTAGGAATAAAAGTTAGAAAATTATAAAAACTATTACAATATTAACATAAGTATTAAATGTATCAATATTACAAATTACAAAATAAATAAAACTAAGTAGACTAGGGATAATACTGGTACCAATAGAGGTTCCAGGCATAACCATAGGTGCTATAGAATGCTTCGGCAGGGTTATACGTAGGATACGGTGGTTGCATCTCTATAGACCAGGGAGAGAAGATGGGTTTTGGTGTAGGAATATAGTTTCTACCTATATGTTGGCAATGAGCTATGATTTGGTTCTGATGAACTTTCCAATCTTCAAATGCTCTCTGTATAGCATTTTCGTACTCCTGTGAAGCTATAAACCTTTGTATTTCTTGCATTTCATTTCCCCCTCCTACATTACCTTGCTGTTGGTTTCTCTCAACCTGTGGATGTCTACCATGGTATTGTACTGCGGCGTTATTTCGCCTCTTCAAAACTTTCGCACCATGGTATACATTTAAACCTATAGTATCGCGGGGTTCTGGTTCTTCTACTAATAATCCCCCCCGACTTATATCCACACCGAGATATTCACCAATCAAAGTAATAAAAATACCACCTCCTATTATGCTATGCGGTCGCATCCCCCTAACCATAGCTGATAAATAATAACCCACACAATAAGGTATACTTACAGCGCTTTGTGGGTCTCGAATACACATATGGTAAAACAAATCCTGTTCATTTACCTTTTCCTTGTTCTTACCTCTTTGTGTAATCGAATTAGCTAAAAACCTATGAATCACTCTTAATTCGGCTCTATCTATATCCAAATAAGAGTAATTTCCCCCTTTGAAACGGTGATGGCTTGTCATTTGACTCCACACACCGTGTGTATCAAAATTTTCATCTATCTTTCTACCGTTTAGTATCAACCCTCTACAATCGGCAGATGCTAACTCCTCAGGCGTATATATACGTAAAGCCTGAGCCATGTCTAGTAAAGACATGTGGCGCATCGAACCTCCTAACAAAAATCTAATAAATGATCGGTCGGTTAAACTAGCTACCCAATCATTTAATTCTATACTACATAACAATTCTTCACACCATACTTTATATACAGGTCTACGCATGGTGAATAAACGTACCCAGTCATTAAAAGTAGAATTACCATACCTCTGTACAAGTAATTCCCTAATTGGCCCGGCCAATTCTACAGCTTCTAAGGGTCCCCATTCTATGACCCTCGGTACCTCAACAACCTTAGAATGAAGAGTATGCAAACCCCTTTGGTATTTTGGATAATCTATCCAAAGTCTGTCAAATCTCAGGTTCGGGTGCAACTCTTCCAAGTGCATATCAGAAAAGGTCATGACTGGATGAGGTATATCCTGCTTGTAGTAGTTATCCACCTCTTGTTGTTCCGCATTCTCAGCAGGAGTATTGCGAGCTTGGGATGAAGATTCACCCCTTTCAGTCTGCAAAACACATCAAACACAATTTTTGTGCATCCAAATATGCATTAGTGTCAGCAAAATCATCAATCAAAATAATTACAATGACATGATCAATTTATATCAAACTTAAGCTCATTTTCACATTTTTATCAAATCTACACTTTTTCAAATAAGCATATACGAAAATGTTCGCCAAGTTCATAAGCATTCAACTCAAATAACATGTCAAAATAATCATTACTAGTAATTAAACAAGTTTCAAATGGCATTATCTTTCAAAAATCAAGTTCATGAATTTTAGACTTGAAAAAGTCCACTTTAATTCTCAAAATCAAGTTTAGGCTCAAAGTTTGGATCATTTAACTACCTAGACATGTTACACTACTTAATTTAGCAACAATTCATGACAAAAATCGGCCATAACCTGTTTATATCAAAAAGCCCCAAATTTGCTCAAGAACACAAACCCTAGATTACTCAAAATTTGAAGTTTAAGGCTTCTAATCATGTTAAACAGCATCAATCTAGGTTATACAAGCATAATACATAAACAATTTATGCTTAATTACACTAAAAAGCATCAAAATCAAATTGGGGAAAAAATTGCTCAAGAACACTAATTTCGGATTAAAAGGTGTTTAGGTGTAGAAATTTACCGTTTTTCTTGAGTAATTCCTAGATAGCATCCTTCTCAACATGATTTTAGTAAAAGATTTGGTGATTAACGGTTAAAAATTGTGATTTTGGGGTGTATTTTTCGGTTTTTTTGTGCAGTTTTTCGCTGTATTTTTTTTCTGTTTTGGGTTGTGTGGACTGAGACTGATCGTTCAGCTCTTTTTATTTTTTTTTCTAATTTTCGGTCCTCCCGCGACTCGCGGAGATTTCCCCTTCAAACTCCGCGAGTCACGGAGTTTGCTAATTTTTTTTTTTTATAATCTTTAATTTATAAAACAATTAAGTAATTAATTTTAAAATTTTGTTTCCCTTGTTATTTAGGACGAGGTCGTTTCGGATCGATGTCCTAGTCCGTCCTTCGACAAAATTTTAAAATTTGTCTTTTTGTAGCGATTGTTTTAAAAGCTAAGATTTTTGGGTTTTTTAATGTTTTTGGCATACTTTAATTCAATAAGATTAAAAATAATGATAATAAAAGTTCTCGTCCCTCCCTCGGGTAAAGCAATTTCGGTTCAACGACCTAGTCTTCAACTTATGACGAATTTTAAAAATCATATTTTTAACTTAATGAGATAAAGTAAATTTTTGTTTTTAAATTCACACAACTTAAATATAAAATTCAAAATTAATATTAAAAATTCACACCAAACTTAAAATTTGAAATGCATAAAATTAAAATTCATATTTTAAAAATTAAAAATTCACACTAAACTTAATTTAAAAATTCATATTATAAATTCACACCAAACTTATATTAATTTTTCAAATATTTACAATTTTAAAAATATTGTTTTTACAAAGTTTACAATATTAATTTAAGATTTAAATATTAATTTTAAAAACATGGTAAAAATAAAATTAAAAATCTTTTTGGCTTTTTATCCCACTTTAATCAATCAAATATTATCAAAAATATGCGCCCCTCTTTTCGGTAAAGTAATTTCGGTTCCAAGACCTAATTTAACTCATGACGAATTTTTGAAATATTTTGGGTTGATTGATTAAAGATATTTATACCTTAAGAATAAATGTTAAATTGCGCAATGATGTAATAAATTTTTTTGAATGATATCAATAATTTCGGTCGCCAAACCTAATTTTATTTAATACCAATTTAATACTTTTTAGCGAACAAATTAGCGTTTATTATCAAAAGGTTAAAAATAAAAAAAAATAAAATAAAAAATGTACAGACATACCTGTGAAATAGATTTTTTAGTTATATGATCTATCCCATTCATAAGATAGTCTGTTTAATTGGTTTTCCATGGCTACATAGGCGTAACCTCGAGCATTCAGTGTCTTTTCTTCTAAACATATGAACGGTCCGTCTCTGCATAAAGTAACAAATTCGGTGTTTGAATAGGTTTGATTATTTGAACATTTACCTCCATGTGACCATTTTCCGCATTTGTGACATCTTTCTAGGTGTCGTGCTCTTCTTTTCGCTGCGGATTTTGATTTTCCTTTACCAAATTGTAACTTATTATCTTCGCATCTGGATTCTTTTCTAACTCCGTCCATTCTTTCTCTGATTACTGATACTATTTCACTTGGTAGTGTGTCATTATTACGTTTAGTAATCAAAGCGTGTAGCATTAGACCATGGTTTAGTTCACAGGCAGTCTTCATTTTATAAAAACCTAAAAAAAATAAAAATTTAGAATGGGGGGAGAAGACTAGTTCTTTAGGGTCTGCTAGGGAAAGACCATTCGGGTTCCATTTTCGAGAACTACACGAAAACAGACAATCTAACTCTAACAGAAATACATATTATCCTTTAAAGACTTGATTCTCCCCACACTTAGTTAGCTGTGGTGTCGAAATTATGATTAACTTCGTTGTCGACTTCCATCGGACCATGTATGTAATGTTTAACTCTGTGACCATTAACTTTAAATTCAATCCCATTTGAATTTATTAATTCTATCGTTCCGTATGGGAAAACTCTTTTGACTATGAATGGTCCAGACCATCTTGATTTCAATTTTCCAGGAAATAGCTTGAATCGTGAATTGAAAAGAAGAACTCTGTCTCCTTCTTTAAATTCTTTTGAACTTCTGATTCTTTTATCATTCCATTTCTTCGTTCTTTCTTTATAGATTAACGAATTTTCGTATGCTTCATGTCTTAATTCTTCTAATTCGTTTAGTTGACTTAATCGTAGACGTCCGGCTTCATGTAAATCAAGATTACATGTCTTCAAAGCCCAAAATGCTTTGTGTTCAATTTCTACTGGAAGATGACATGCTTTTCCATAAACAAGTCTAAAAGGTGTGGTTCCAATTGGAGTTTTGTAGGCTGTTCTAAAAGCCCAGAGTGCATCCTCCAATTTAATGGACCATTCCTTTGGATTTGATCCTACGGTTTTCTCTAGAATACGTTTTAAAGCTCGGTTGGTATTTTTAACTTGTCCACTTGTTTGTGGATATATGCGGTGGAGATTTTATGAGTTACTCCATATCTTTTAAGAACTTTCTCAAGTTGATTATTACAGAAATGAGTACCCCGATCACTTATTAAAGCTTTCGGTGTTCCAAACCTTGCAAAAAGACGTTTTAAAAAGTTGACTACAACTCGTGCATCGTTAGTTGGGAGAGCTTGTGCTTCCGCCCATTTAGATACATAATCAATGGCTACGAGTATATATAGATTATTATGAGATTTTGGAAATGGACCCATAAAGTCAATACCCCAAATGTCAAATACTTCACATACTTGGATGACATTTTGTGGCATTTCATCACGTTGACTTATTTTTCCGGCCCTTTGACAAGCATCACAGGATTTGCAAAGAAGATGTGCGTCTTTGTAAATTGTAGGCCAATAGAATCCAGCATCATAAACTTTTCTTGCTGTTAGTTGAGGCCCATAATGCCCTCCTGTTGGTCCTGTGTGACAATGGTTTAAAATTTTACTAGCTTCATCTCCGAATACACATCAGCATATTATTCCATCGGGACAACTTTTAAACAGATGTGGATCTTCCCAAAAATAGTGTTTATATCACTGAAGAATTTCTTTCGTCTTTGGTACGATAATCCTTTTTCAAGGAATCCACATACTAAATAGTTTGCATAGTCTGCAAACCATGGAATTTCTTTATAATCTATCTTCAATAGATATTCATCAGGAAAGTTGTCTTGTATGGCCGATTCATTTAGAACTTCTAATTCGGGATTTTCAAGACGAGAAAGATGATCAGCGGCGAGATTTTCTGCTCCTCTTTTATCTCGGATTTCAATATCAAACTCTTGTAAGAGTAAGATCCAACGGATTAATCTTGGTTTAGCATCTTGTTTTGAAAATAGGTATCTAAGAGCAGAATGGTCGGTATAGACCACCGTTTTTGCTAGAACGAGATATGATCGAAATTTGTCAAAAGCAAAGACAATAGCAAGGAGCTCTTTTTCAGTAGTTGTATAGTTCATTTGTGCTCCTTGTAACGTCTTACTAGCATAATATATAGGTTGAAATCGTTTTTCAATCCTTTGTCCTAAAATGGCTCCCATTGCAAAATCACTTGCAACGCACATTAGTTCAAATGGTAGATTCCAAGTTGGTGTTATCATGATCGGCGCATTAGTGAGTTTCTCTTTAAGAATATTAAAAGATTTGATACATTCATCTGAAAAGATGAATGGAGCATCCTTTTCTAGGAGTTTATTCATAGGAGTGGCAATTTTAGAAAAATATTTTATGAAACGTCGGTAAAAACCGGCATGCCCTAGAAAACTCCTAACTCCTCTAACATTGGTGAGATGTGGAAGTTTAGCAATTACATCTACTTTAGCTCTATCCACTTCAATTCCTTCTTTTGAAATTTTATGTCCAAGAACGATGCCTTCTTTAACCATGAAATGGCATTTCTCCCAATTAAGTACTAGATTTGATTTTTTGCATCTAATTAGCATTCGTTCAAGATTAGCTAGACATGATTCAAATGTATCACCGAAGACTGAAAATTCATCCATGAATACTTCCATGCATTCTTCTATCATGTCGTGAAAAATCGCCATCATACACCTTTGAAAGGTTGCAGGGGCGTTGCAAAGTCCAAATGGCATGCGTTTGTAAGCAAAAGTACCATAAGGGCACGTGAATGTGGTTTTCTCTTGATCTTCGGGTGCTATTGGAATTTGAAAATATCCGGAAAATCCATCTAGAAAACAATAGTAACTATTTCCGGCTAATCTTTCCAACATTTGATCTATGAAAGGTAAGGGAAAGTGATCTTTTCTGGTGGCGTCATTTAATTTTCTATAATCAATACACACACGCCATCATGTTACAGTCCTAGTAGGAATAAGCTCATTTTTCTCATTTGTAATGATAGTCATGCCACCCTTCTTAGGCACGCATTGAACTGGGCTTACCCATGGACTATCAGAAATTGGATAAATTAAACCTGCATCTAGCAGTTTAATAATCTCTTTCTTAACTACATCTTGCATATTAGGATTTAGTCTTCGTTGGCGTTGCACATACGTTTTATGACCTTCTTCCATAAGGATTTTATGTGTGCAATACGAAGGACTTATTCCTTTAATATCATGAATCTTCCATGCAATGGCTGGTTTATGGGCTTTCAACACAGAAATGAGTTGTGATTTCTCATTTTCAGTAAGAGAAGACGATATTATTACAGGTAATTCAGATTCACCATGTAAATAAGCGTATTCCAAATGGTTTGGAAGTGGCTTTAACTCTAATTTCGGAGGTTCTTCTATCGATGATTTATATCGATATCTGTCTTCTTCTTTTAGCATTTGAATTTCTTCTGTTGTTGGTTCATATCCATTAGCTATAAGTGTAGCTAACATTTCAGTTTCATCAATTTGTTCATTACCTTCTCCTAAAGAACATTCTCCTGTTCCTTGTAATTCTGGAAATTCTTCTAATAATTCTGCATGTGCATCTATAGTTTGAATATAATAGCATGTATCATCTGCAGATTGCGGTTGTTGCATTGCTCTATCAACTGAAAATGTAACACTCTCATCCTCTATACTTAGGGTCAGTTTCTTACCGAACATGTCTATCATTGCTTTAGCCGTGTTTAAGAATGGTCTTCCTAATATGAGAGGAACTTGAGAATCTTCTTCCATGTCCAAAACAACAAAATCTACTGGAAATACTAAAGTACCAACTTTAACTAGCATGTTCTCCATTATCCCTCTAGGATATTTTATTGATCTATCGGCTAGTTGTATGCTTATTCTGGTTGGTTTCAATTCTCCAAGGTTTAGTTTAGCGTATAGTGAATACGGCATTAGATTTATACTAGCACCTAAGTCTGCCAATGCTTCTATTGAACTAAGACTACCCAGAAAACATGGAATTGTGAAACTTCCTGGATCAGATAGTTTTTCTGGTATCTTATTCAACAGCACTGCTGAACAATTAGCATTCATAGTAACAGCCGAGAGTTCTTCCATTTTCTTTCTATTTGAGATTAGATCTTTCAAGAATTTAGCATATCTAGGCATTCCTGAAATCACATCAATGAAAGGAAGATTTACATTTATCTGTTTAAACATATCCAAGAATTTGGATTGCTCGGCTTCAAGTTTCTCTTTCTTCATTTTATTTGGGTAAGGAAGTGGTGGTTGGTATGGTTTAACATAAGGTTTAGCCTTAACTGTGTTATCTTCATTAACCTTTTCAACTACCGGTTCTTTTTCCTTATCTTGATCAGGTTGTGGTTCTTGTGGAGTAGGAATAGCTTCATCAGAAGTTAAAGGTATTTCAGGTGGTTTAAGTGTTGTACCACTTCTTGTGGTAATAGCTTTAGCTGTTTCATTCCGGGGGTTAGCATTTGTATCACTAGGTAGACTTCCCGGTTTTCTTTCACCTATTAACCTTGCTAGGTAACTTACTTCTTGTTCCAGATTTTGAATAGAAGCTTGTTGATTTCTAAATGCTTGAGCATTTTGTTCATTGGTTTGTTTTTGAGATGTGAAAAACTGCGTTTAAGTTTCAACTAGCTTTGTCATCATATCTTCTAAATTCGGCTTTTTATCATCGGTTTGTTGTGGTGGTTTGTTTTGAAAATTAGGTCTTTGCTGGTTGTAAGTATTATTGGATACTTGTTGATTGCTAGGACCTTGTTGGTTGTTGTATGGAATATTTCGGTTATAATTCTGGTTTTGATTGTAAATCGGTCTTGGCGGTTGATAATTATTCTGATAATTATTTCCAGGCCTTTGGTTTATGTATGAAATATTCTCTCTTTGTTCCATTGTTAATTCAATACTGAGACAATCTTTTGTCAAATGCGGTCCTCCACACTGCTCACAACTAATTCGTATTGAGTGAATATCTTTAGTCATCTTTTCCATTCGTCTCTCCACAGCATCTATCTTTGCGGAGATGGAATCTAAGTCATGGCTAGAATCGGCTCTAGCTGCTTTAGATGATCTAATGATATCTTTTTCTTGGTGCCACTCATGTGAGTGGGAAGCAGTGTTATCAATAATTTTGTAAGCATCAGTTTCGGTTTTCTTCATAATAGAACCACCAGCTGCTATATCTATGTCTTTCCTTGTAGTGATGTCGCATCCTTGGTAGAATATTTGTACTATTTGACAGGTGTCTAAACCATGTTACGGACATCCTCTTAATAACTTTCCATATCTAGTCCACGCCTCATATAGAGTTTCATTCGGCTTCTGTGTGAACGTAACAATTTCTGCTTGAAGTCTTACGGCTTTAGATGCCGGAAAGAATTGTTTAAGAAAATTTTCAACTAAAACGTCCCATGTATCGATCGCCCCTTCAGGTAACGATTCCAACCAATCTTTGGCTTCTCCCTTTAAAGTCCAGGGAAATAACATGAGATATATCTGTTCATCTTCCACTTCTCGGATTTTAAATAGTGTGCAGATCCTATTAAAGGTACGTAGATGTTCATTTAGATCTTCCTTCGGCGCACCACTAAATTGACATTGATTAGTCACCATGTGTAGAATTTGTCCTTTGATTTCATAATCTGGCGCATTAATGTCTCGATGAGTAATTGCGTGACCTTGGCCAGTGCGTTTAGCTCTCATTCGGTCTTCCATACTTAAAGGTTCCAGATTCTCCATAATTGAATTTGTTGAATCGGAATCACTAGAGGATTTTGATTTAATGGTTCGTTCCTCAACAATCTCTGTTTGTATGATTGGTGGTTCCGGAGGAAAGTTTAGTGGTTCAGGATCTACGAATCGTTCCTGAATATTCTCCGGATTCTCAATTGTGAGGTCGGGTTCAAAAAATGGATTATCGGAAATTTGAACTGAAGTACTTGGTCAACTGGATGATGATTCTAAAGAAAAATCAACGGCAGTAATATTTGCTAAATGTCTTGATCTAGTTACAGGTGGTAAACGTACAAAAGGTGGTGAATGTCTTGCTCGGTGCATTCACTGAATATCCTATTAGTTTTTAAAAGGAAAGAAAAATTATAATAAGTTATCCAATCAATAGACTTTTCTGATTTTGCCCACGTTTCGAATAGCCAAAAGATGCAGCAGAGGGGCAGGATTCATTTGGTCTCAATATAATTGAGGACTGTTTGGTTCCAATAACCCGGTCTACGTACAAATCCAACTATTACTACGAACCAGAAAATTTTGATGTCTATTAATTTAACCACTTAAAATAAATTTTTGAAATTTTAAGAAATTTAGATAAGAAGTAGAATAAAAATCTATGTCCTAAAACTAGAATAGCGAGAAATAAGAAAGAAAAAGAGTTCGTCGAAAAAGGTCGAAAAAGAAAAATGGTTGAAAAATAAAAGGTGACGGAAAAATAAAAGAAACTTATAAAACTTAAAAACACTTGACTAACCTAACCTTATTACTACAACTAACTTAAAATTATAATTGCAAATTGAGATTACTAATTGGAATGATAATTGATACATAGGTAAAAGTCGTCTAAAAATATTAAAGCTTACAGGAAAACTAAATCCCAAATGGAAATAACTTAAAAAGAAACTAAAACTTAAAAAGGCGTCGCAAAATTCTAAAGCACCTAAATCTTAGTCTAAAGAAAAAGCACTTAAAGAATTCTACGGCAAAGCCTAAAAATCTAGAAGTAAAAATAACTATGGCAAAAACTAAGTTTAAAACTAAATATGAGCGAAAAATACAAATATTACGCTAAAACGATTAAAAAGGGACAAAATATAAAAATATACAAAAAGTTGTAAAAAGTACAATTTTTATAAAAATATTATTTTTATATTATTTATTTATTAAAACTACTAATTTTACAAAATTAATTAAACTAATTAATACTAAATACATAAATTAAATAAAAAGTAAAAGTAATAATAATAATAATAATTAGGTAGGGTTATAATAATAATAATAATTAATAATTACTCCGTAATTAATTGAGTTAGGGTTTCTGTCGGTGTCAGGTCCCCTCCGCGAGTTGCGGTATTTAAAGCAGCAAACCCCGCGAGTCGCGGGGTTTCAAAATTCAAACCTGGAACAGTTTAAAACTGACGCGTTTTTTTTTTTGTTTTAAATTTTTCTGTTTTATAATCTAAAATTTATATATAATAAAAACTTAAATTTAAAAACTAAAATAAAAATAGAATTACTTTATAATTTTATAAATAAAAATCGTAAAACTAGATTTATATATATATATATTTTTTTTTCGGTTTTTATATTTATAAAATATATTTATAAAATAAATTAAATAAAACTTATATTTTTACAAACTAAAGAAACTTTATAAAACTTAAATATTTATCAAACTCCTAAAAATATTTATATTTTTGTTTTTCTTTTTATATTTTCGAATATTTAAAACTTATTTTTATAAAAACGAAATTTAATAAAAGTAAACTAAAAATCTTTTTTTTTATATATATTATATTAGCGTTGCGCTTCCGGCTTTTAAGAGATTCCCCGGCAGCGGCGCCAAAAATAACTTGATGTTTCGCGAGGTGTATATAAAATACTATTAATTTTAGCAGAAAAATACTATTAAATACGATACAATTTTACACAAGATATTTATTTATTTATAGAATGGATATACTTAAACCTTGCTACAACACTTATAGGCAGTGTACCTAATCGTACAGTAGTGTAGTTTTTAGTAAGTCCGGTTCGTTCCACAGGGAATCTTTTTAAACAAAGCTTAACGCTATATTAGTTTACTTTTATAAAAATACAAATATATATATAAGTAATATTATTATTATAAAGGGGGGTTTTTACCGTTTAATGACCGGTTTGTCGATTTTAAAACTTTAGTCGCAGTTAAAACTAAATGTAAAATATTAAAAATAAATACAAGACTTAAATTAAAGCATAAAGTAAATAACGATAATGAAATTGCGAATAATAAAAGTGCGATAAAATAAACTTGCGATAATTAAAAAGTACGATAATTAAAAGTGCAATTAAATACAATAACAATAAATAAAAATGCGATAATTAGAAGTGCAATTAAATATAAAATAAAGGAAATTAAATATGAAATAAAAGAATTATGCTTATTTAAACTTCCGTAATCATGATGTTTGACGTGTTGATTTTAGTTTTATGCCCATGGGTTAATTGTCCTTTGTCCTGGATTATTTAATATGTCCATACGGATTTGTCCATAATAGTCCATCAGTCATAAATATAAAGAGCGAAAGCCTTCGTCAAATTATTCTTATTCCCGAAGTCAAATATTCCAACTAATTGGGGATTCGAATTGTAACAAGGTTTTAATACTTTGTTTAATGAATACACCAGGTTATCGACTGCGTGTAAACCAAGGTTTTACTACTTTGTTAACAATTACACCAATTACCCTTGAATGTAATTCACCCCTATTTCAACAAGTCTATTAACTATTAATCCAGTTCCGTGTCCGGTAAAATGAATAATTATTGGTATTTATAGATATCCCGTCCACCGTACCCAGTCAAGCGTATGTGGTTATATATAAATACGTCAAATTATAAGTTTGTATATTAAATTAACAAGGTATTGTTTAGTTAATATAAAACCCATTAATAGCCCATAGTCTAATTTCCACAAGTGTCGTTCTTTTGTCCAAACCCCAATTATGGTACAAAGCCCAATTACCCAATTTTAGTAATTAGCCCAACATCATGATTACTTCGGATTAAATAAGCATAATAATAACTTAGCTACGAGACATTAATGTAAAAAGGTTGAACATAACTTACAATGATTAAAAATAGCGTAGCGTTACACGGACAGAATTTCGACTTACGCCCTTACAACATTCGCTAACATACCCTTATTATTAGAATTATAATTAAAATTAAAATTAAAATTAAAATATAAATATAAATATTTACGTAGTATTATGAGAGAAGAAGAAAAAGATGATGAAAAATGCTCAGAATTCGGTTGCTTTTATAGGGACTTTCAAAACTTGGGGCTCCGAGACTCGCGGTATTTTTGGCCTTCAAACTCCGCGAGTCGCGGAGATTGAAATTACAGCTCAGTCCAGTTTGGAGTCTTTCTTGCCGACGGTTTTTATTATTTATTATAATATATAAATAATTATAAGAATTATTTAAATATTATATTATATTTATGTGCATAGTTGACTTGTAATTTTTAGTCCGTTGTGTCGAGCGTTGAGAGTTGACTCTGGTCCCGGTTCTGGATTTTTGAACGTCCTTGCGTACAATTTAATATCTTGTAATTTGCGTTTTGAATCTTGTACTCTTGTAATTTCGAGACGTTTCTTATCAATAATTGGAACCTCTTTGATTGTATTTTGTACTTTTGAGCTTTTTGGTCGTTTGCGTCTTTAATTCGTCGAATCTGTCTTTTATCTTCACCTTTTATTATTTAAACGAATATCACTTGTAAATAGAACAATTGCAACTAAAAGCTTGTCTTTCTTGAGGAATAATGCTATGAAATATATGTTCGTTTTTAGCATTATCAATTAGTTTGTACAAAAGAATTTTAATTACCATCTTTATGAAAATATACTTACATATATATTTTCTTCAGATGTAATCATGAATTTAATGGGTCAATATGATATTAGACTCATTTGATTTACCGTTAAAATATGAATATATAATCTCTTAAAACATTAAAGATTATATAATCGCCATGTCGAACGAAGATAAATAATGTAGAATGATTCGTAGAATGATGATTATGCTCGAGGTACAGAATGAGATATTGGGGCATGTGATGTTGAAACTTGTGTTGTTGGTGGTATTGTTGATGCCGGTGACGTTGCTGAAACTGGTACGTTTTGCGCCATATTCTCCAAATTGATTACTCGATCGCGAAGTTCGTTGACTTCTTATATTACTCCAGAATAATTGTCGGTCGGAACGAGCAGATGAGTAAGGTTTCAAATTGTGGATAGAATACAATCATGTCGAGCTACTCTGGAAATGAGGGTGAAGCTGGTGTTTCGGATTGGTTCGCCACTGAATGTTTCAAGTTCTTCACCCAGCGAACAATATGGTGGGTGAAAGGGATCGATTCTTCTTGTCTCCAATGATTAAGTAGACTACGAAATCATCATATGAATTGAGGATGGCTGGTTGGTTGATTCATTCTGGTGACGCTGCTTTCGGAGCTTAGGTGAACGTCCACGTCGGAATAGCTGTCGGAATAACTATCAGAATAGTTATCGGAATTCGAGGGACTCAAACTGGTTGAAGGATTCATCCCGTATGATCAGATGAAGGATTTTCGATAAGAAATAGATTATAGGATGTAGATTAGTACCCTGCAATACATAATTTACATATGCATATATAATACTAAAATCCCATAAGTTACGGAGGAATCTACGGAAGCTGTCAGGCAAAGATGACAATAACAGATACGCTAAGATATGAATTTTGTCTATACACTATTCATGCAGTCAATGCAATAAGATGTGTCTAGACTAAGAATGATAAGCAAATGATTTCCGACTAGACATGATAAGCAAAACTTTTGACATGCAGACACAGTCGAAGTCCAGACTCATCAATGCATCCTAACGACTTATCTGTTAGACACACTAATGCAGACCCGGTTCACTAAGACCACCGCTCTGATACCAACTGAAAGGACCCGTCCTAATCCATCCGGACGAAGTCCATATCGAATATAAACGATTCACAACAATTGATTACATCTCGAGGTACTTGACCTCTATATGATACATTTTACAAACATTGTATTTGTTTTTAAAAGACAAACTTTCGTTACAACGACAATTGACAGACATGTATAGCATTTCATAATATATCCAAATATAATTGACTTAATAATAATCTTGATGAACTCAACGACTCAAATGCAATGTCTTTTGAAATATGTCATGAATGACTCCAAGTAATATCCCTAAAATGAGCAAATGCACAGCGGAAGATTTCTTTCGTACCTGAGAATAAACATGCTTTAAAGTGTCAACCAAAAGGTTGGTGAGTTCATTAATTTAACATAAATAACCATTATCATCATTTTAATAGACCACAAGATTTCCATATTCAGTTCTCATAAATATACGTCCCATGCATAGAGACAAAATATCATTCATATGGATTGAACACCTGGTAACCGACATTCACAATATACATATAAGAATATCCCCATCATTCCGGGATCCTCCTTCGGACATGATATAAATTTCGAAGTACTAAAGCATCCGGTACTTTGGATGGGGCTTGTTGGGCCCGATAGATCTATCTTTAGAGTTCGCGTCAATTAGGGTGTCTGTTCCCTAATTCTTAGATTACCAGACTTAATAAAAAGGGGCATATTCGATTTCGATCATTCAACCATATAATGTAGTTTCAATTACTTGTGTCTATTTTGTAAAACAGTTATAAAAGTTGCGCATGTATTCTCAGTCCCAAAAATATATATTGCAAAAGCATTTAAAAAGAGAGCAAATGAAACTCACGCATATAAATATTGTAAAACAGTTAATAAAGCATTTGCATGTATTCTTAGCCCAAAAACGTAAAGAGTAAAAAGGGAGCAAATGAAACTCACGCATATAAATATTGTAAAACAGTTAATAAAGCATTTGCATGTATTCTCAGTCCAAAAACGTAAAGAGTAAAAAGGGAGCAAATGAAACTCACCTAATGTATTTTGTAGTAAAAATACATATGACAATATTGAACAACTGAACAATGCAGGGTTGGCCTCGGATTCACGAACCTATATCAATTATATATATTAAAACATGTAATTGAAATCTCAAAATTTCATTTATTAATATATATTATTTAAACAAATTTTATAGCTATATATATAAGATTTATACTAGATTTTATTTAAAAAAATAATATACTTTATTTTATATCTTAAATTATATGTTGTATATGTAATTAAAGTGATTAATATAGTTATTTTGATATCTATATATATTTATCATTATATAGAAAATATATAATTGGTTGTATGTAAGTTTTTATATATGTAATGTTAATATGATTTATATATAGAATATTAATATATATGTAAATAATATGTTTTATGTGCAACATTTATTTGTCTAAAAATGATAGTTTTGATATTACAGATTTACTACTAATATTAATAATAACTTTATTAAAATGATAATATTAATAATACTAATGATATTGTTAACAACGATACTTTTGTTTAATAATAATACTAATTATACTAATAGTTAATATTAGTGATACTAATACTAAAATAATGATAACTTGTATTATTTTCATATTAGTAATCCTAATCATAAAGAATATAATAATAATACAACTATTAGTGATAATAATAATAATAATAATAAGTATAATATTTGTACTAATAATGTAATGACCCAGAAATTTCGACTAAATTTAAACTTAATCTTTGTATGATTAACATTTCCGACACGATAAGCAAAGTCTGTAAAACTGAATCTCAAAATTTTTGAACTACTTTTATATATTTAAATACCCTTCGGTTGTTTTCGACGATTCGCGAACAATTATATGTAAATAGATACATATATACTATAACTTGAAAAGGTAACAATGTATTAATTGTTTGATATCGTACATTAAACTTATTGGTTTAAATATCTATTTGAATATATATGATAAGTTGAAATATTTATTATTAAAATTTATTTATATATAACTTTCAATGTGTATTTAAAAACTGATTTACATATTAAAAAGATATATACATATATATAATTTCAAGTTATTTAGTAAACGATAGTAACATTCGTTTATTGATTCGATTGATATTTAGATAAGTTAACTAAAGCATTTAAGATGAACCACTAAAACACTAATTTGCTACAGTATTTTCAAATTGCTACAGTACCCAAAATGCTACAGTGTTTTCGATAATCACTATTTGCTACAGTGAAATTGACTTTGCTACAGTAAAAATTGGCTTTGCTATAGTAACTTTGCTACAGTAAAGCCATTTTTGATATGAAGTAAATGACCAAAACACTTAAATGTATAAGTTATACCTTGAGTGGTATAGTTTATGGATGATTTAAGACTATATTTTGACAAAGGTACGATTCACGAAACGTAAAGTACAAGTTTTCTCAGTATACGATAGGACGTTCAAAAAACCGAAACCGGGACATAAGTCGAATGATGACGTACGACTTATCGGAACTAAAATTACAAATCAACTATGCACGTGAATTTAATATAATATATAATTAATTATATAAATTATTATATATTATAAATATTATATTAAAATATGTCGACAAACTAGAGGCCAAAACATTGTGAGCTGTAAACCCATCCCATGCGATCGCATGGGAAATGGGCTGTAAAGCCATGCGATCGCATGGCAGTCATATCCAGGCCACATCTATAAATTCGAGCGATTTCATTTCATTTCAGCACACATATCTACTATCTATCTCTGTATTATTATTATTTATATTATTATTATTATTATTATTATTATTATTATTATTATTATTATTAAGATTAATATTATTATTAATATTATTAATTAGTATTATACATAAAATACTACGACGAGGTTATGAGCGTGTCACTTTCAAAATGGTTTTCAAGCGGAATAGAGCTAAGAAAATTATGGGTTATTGCCAAGAAAATTATGGGTAATGTTCGGGGGTATTTTTGTGAATCAAACCTCGTGTTTATCATCTCCGATGCGTCTACGTGCTTTCCTACAATATTGTATATCAATATTAAACAGTGAGTTTCATATGATCCCTTTTACCCTTTACATTTTTGGGCTGAGAATACATGCAAATGCTTTATTAACTGTTTTACAATAATTATATGCGGGAGTTTCATATGATTCCTTTTACCCTTTACATTTTTGGGCTGAGAATACATGCAAATGCTTTATTAACTGTTTTACAATAATTATATGCGTGAGTTTCATATGATCCCTTTTACTCTTTACATTTTTGGGCTGAGAATACATGCAAATGCTTTATTAACTGATTTACAATATTTATATGTGTGAGTTTCATTGCTCCCTTTTTAATTGCTTTTGCAATATATATTTTTGGGCTGAGAATACATGCAATTTATTTTAAATGCAATGGATACAAGTACATACTTAATTCTACACTGAGTTTGAACCGAAAATCCCTTAGCTTTGGTAACTAGTAGCTGCCAGTACATAGGATATGGACTGGTGGGCGCGAATAACAGTATATGGATCCATAGGGTTTGACATCCCCGTCTGTTCCTGGTATAGAAAGAAACTCTAGCCTGAACTATAAAACAGACGTATGCTATTTGGAGTTAGTACACGTTGGATTGCGTGTATTGTACATGTTGGTTGCATGTTAAACGAGGGGTACTTATTATAAACGTTAAGGCTTGGTTACCAGGGTGCTCAACTTTGTAGAACCAATTAATAAACGTTTTGGATAAAACAACTGAAATCTTGTGATCAACCTTTACATACAGATGATTGGAGATGTTAAAACATATTGATAAACATTTTGAATGAAACAACTGAACTTTTGTAATCCACATTGATATACTGATTATGTGTAATATTAAAACTATGAACTCACCAACCTTTGTGTTGACACTTGAAGCATGTTTATTCTCAGGTTTCTAGAAGTCTTCCGCTGTTTGCTTATACGTGATACAAGATATGTGCTTGGAGTTATACATGCTATATACAAGAAACTTGCATTCACCATGTACCTTATTTTGACTGTACTGTCAACAGATGTATTATTGTAAACCATTTAAATGGTGATTATCTATACGTAGGAATCATCAGATGTTAAAAACCTGAAATTTATATATTCATTTATGAAATACCTTTTCAAACGAATGCAATGTTACAAAACGTATCACATAGAGGTCAAAACCTCGCGATGTAACCAAATGTAATGTATTCGTCCAGATGGATTAGGACGGCTTACTACAGTTGGTATCAGAGCGTTGGTCTTAGCGAATCAGAATTTGCATTAGTGTGTCTAACCGGTTATTGTTAGGATACATTAGTGAGTCTGGACTTCGACCATGTTTGCATGATAAAAGTTGTTGCTTATAATTTCTTGTTAGAAATTACCTGCTTATCATTCCTTGTGTGGAAAATTACCTGCTTATCATTTGTAGTCTAGACACACCTTATTGCATGGATTGCATGACTAGTGTATAGACAAAATGAATATCTTAGCGTATCTGTTACTGTTACCTTTACTTGACAGTTTCTGAAAGTTTCTCCGTAATTTGCGGAACCTTTGTACTATATATAGGTATTCTATGTAATTAGAATATCATCCGATATCTGAAAATCATTTCACATTGAAAATTCTTTATCTAACTGTGTAAGATGAATTCTGCAAGTAATTCGAGTTCTTCGGATTCCGATATGGATTTCCACCTGAGTTCCAAAAGCAGTGTAACCGGAATGGATCAACCAATTAGCCATCATCTATTCTGGATGAATTGGGGATGGGTTCGTAGCCTACTTAATTATTGGAGACAAGAAGAAGGCGATCCCTTCCATCCACCACATTGCCCTCTTGGCGAAGAACCTGAAGCACTTACCGGCGAACCTGTTCGTAATACCATTTTCTCTCTCATCTCCAGAATATCTCGTCATGATCATATACTCTCTCAAATTCTGGATCTTATTCATCCGCTCGTCCGAACCGCCAATCATCTCGGTATAGTAGAAGAAGTCAACGAGCTTCGCGCTCGGGTAATGGCTTTGGAGAATATGGTGCAAAGGTTACAAGCACCAGCAGAATCTCCGGCAACAACAGTACCACCGACAACAACACCAACAGTACCATTACCACCACCAACAACATCCGCATCGCAAACCTCAACTTCACAATCTGTTCCACGAGCATCAACGTCATACGCACCGTAGTTACCAAGAAATACCAGCAACAATAACCGATGAAGTATTAACTCATTTCCCCTGAAGAAATTTTATGTATATTTAATATATATGAATTTTGAAATCAAAATAAATCTTTTCGTACTAAGCTATTACATGTGAATCTTAACTGGTAGCTACTACTCGGTTAGTTCATATTACTAATATGCAATGATGTACATCCTTCCTTAACAACTTAACCATTGTTAACTACAATATCTGTTTCAACCCAATGAATTCCATTTCATAATAAAACAAGTGTATTAATCAATTACATAATTGATTTTACATTTTCAATTTCGATATACTCGAAACCTTCCAGAAAACATCATCTGTACCTTATAAGGTTCACAAAAATTCCACGAGCATCAACATTCTTCACCGAGGAATATCAACAAGAATAAATAATGAAGTATTGATTTCATTAGTGAAAAACTCCGCAAAGATTATATAATCTTTAATGTTTTAGAGATTAATCATTTCTAAGTCAAGCCGAAAATCAAATGAGCTTAATATGATATTAACTCATTAAATCCGTATTACATCTGAAGAAATATACATACATATATTTTCATAAAGACTGTAATGAAAATTCTTTTGTACAAAATATTACTTGTGAAATCTTTAACGGGTAGGTAATTCCCGGGAAATATATAAGTTCACAATTAATATGTTATACTGTACATTCTTCAACTTTGATTCAAAAATTATTAACTATGCTCACAGCGATATACAATTGTTTCCATACAAATTCAATTACATATTCTGATATTGACGGATCAGAATCCAAGTCAAGATTTAACAAGTGATATCATTCTTAGATATCTACATCTTTCAAAGCTATACTTTGACTTTAAATCTGTGCAAGATCCATTAGCATTGTTTTTACCAAAAATAACCTTGCAATTCCTTTTCAAAAGTATCCAGTATTATCAACCGTTCAACCAGTCAACGACGACCTTTCAGACTTGTAACTTTGGCATATACGTTTTTGTTACTGAGGAACCTTTTATGTTCCACCACATTAGCAGTAAATTTACCAACCACTTCATTGATCCTTGATCTTTCAAAAAAATCCTTATACTCATTGAAACCGTATCATGTACTCATCCACATCTTGTAACAGCAATTGCCGTACCAACTATCGAGAATTAGCAATCAGTATTTTGAAATCTTGCAGCACGTCTACGCCAACAGTTATATGTGTACATATAACGTCTACCTCCTGGACTTACATACTTCGAATGTGAAGTTTCCGAAAAACACCCCAAACTACGAAACTAGTTCTCCGAATTTTGGAAAAATGTTGATGAAGCAGCAAAAACTGTAAACGACCTTAACAGTCAAAAGTTTGATGATAAAGAATAGTATGATGGTAAAGCTGAGAAAAATAGAAGGTTTGGAACTGGAAAACGGATTGAGCAAAGTATGAAGGTGGCTGTGGACAAATCACAAAGACTAAATCTACCTTCAAAGAATCCAAATGATTCAGTATCTGCTGAAGCCATTAACGAATACCTTGCCTCCAAATCTAAACCCTTGCGGACAATATTCTTCATCATCCTCTGATATTAGAAATTCTAAGATATCATCATATCTTTCATTATAAATATCCTCTATATTTCTGGAGATAATTCCATAGTCATTCTTATCGGAAATCAATTTTCTCCTTGCGATATCTATATTACATCATAAAAGAAACTATTTTAGTTTCTAAATTCTGAAACCTTCAAGTTTAAAATTTGAATGTTTTGAAGTAGTGTTGGGAACTGAAGCATGAATTAGTATAATATAATGACACTTGATCAACGTGATTATATTACAGTAAGTCATGCTGAGTTTCTAATGGAACTTGATAAAGGTTCACATATCACACCCTCATCATGAACCATGTTACATAACTCTTTTATTCTATTTAAACTCTAAACATATCAAGAAAATATTTTTCTTGATGATTCGGTCTTTTCCGAATATTCTGGTAATTTGACAAATCAAGATCGTGCCATTACGATTACCATCTCAGAACATTAACTATGTTCATCCAAAACTCCATACCTACGAATTCTGGACCATTATTCGCTTGACTTGAGGTCGGGAAGAGAAAACAAAAACCTGAAACTTCGGAATATGAACAGGAGTATACATCACAGCAAACAAGAAAGATCATAAACCATGTATGTCTATGCGAATAGCAAGATAAAGACATGGGAGAATGATAAATACAACAATCCCTAGAGCATAATAGAAATAAACAGATTCTTCTGGTGGGAGCTGGAAAAGAAGGATGATTGTGGCAAACGTCAATATTAGGTCAAGAACCAGAACTGAATTGAGCATTTTCACAATCTTTTGAATGTATTAATTGGGGAAGAAAGTAGGGATGGTGAAAATAATGAGACGGAAGAGGTCAATTTATAGCGAAATATCAGACATAGCAATCGAGGCAGATTACACATTTAATCAAAGAAAATCCTAATTTCCGCAAATTCCGAAGAATAAAATCTTATTTAGATTATGAAGATTTTCTATTCCCTAAATTCCGGAAATCAACTCTGACTACGTCAAACGATAAGACGAAGCTTTAATTACCTCATTTCACTATTTTGTGATAACTTCACTCATACTATCCGTGTAATCGAATTGTTTTATCCATATTTACACATAGGTGAAAAACTTGTTATTTATTTAACTCACGCTATTCATAAACGAAACTCGACTAATTTAAGGTATACAAAACATTTCATTCTATTATATCCTTTTGATGAGGATTTTATGAACAAACGAATTCATGATGAGAATTCAAACTATATCATATTCTTTGATACAAGGATATCCTGATCTACGTTATTAAACTTTCCTTCACCAAATTTCTGGACGAAATTTCTTTAACGGGTAGGTACTGTAATGACCCAGAAATTTCGACTAAATTTAAACTTAATCTTTGTATGATTAACATTTCCGACACGATAAGCAAAGTCTGTAAAACTGAATCTCAAAATTTTTGAACTACTTTTATATATTTAAATACCCTTCGGTTGTTTTCGACGATTCGCGAACAATTATATGTAAATAGATACATATATACTATAACTTGAAAAGGTAACAATGTATTAATTGTTTGATATCGTACATTAAACTTATTGGTTTAAATATCTATTTGAATATATATGATAAGTTGAAATATTTATTATTAAAATTTATTTATATATAACTTTCAATGTGTATTTAAAAACTGATTTACATATTAAAAAGATATATACATATATATAATTTCAAGTTATTTAGTAAACGATAGTAACATTCGTTTATTGATTCGATTGATATTTAGATAAGTTAACTAAAGCATTTAAGATGAACCACTAAAACACTAATTTGCTACAGTATTTTCAAATTGCTACAGTACCCAAAATGCTACAGTGTTTTCGATAATCACTATTTGCTACAGTGAAATTGACTTTGCTACAGTAAAAATTGGCTTTGCTACAGTAACTTTGCTACAGTAAAGCCATTTTTGATATGAAGTAAATGACCAAAACACTTAAATGTATAAGTTATACCTTGAGTGGTATAGTTTATGGATGATTTAAGACTATATTTTGACAAAGGTACGATTCACGAAACGTAAAGTACAAGTTTTCTCAGTATACGATAGGACGTTCGAAAAACCGGAACCGGGACATAAGTCGAATGATGACGTACGACTTATCGGAACTAAAATTACAAATCAACTATGCACGTGAATTTAATATAATATATAATTAATTATATAAATTATTATATATTATAAATATTATATTAAAATATGTCGACAAACTAGAGGCCAAAACATTGTGAGCTGTAAACCCATCCCATGCGATCGCATGGGAAATGGGCTGTAAAGCCATGCGATCGCATGGCAGTCATATCCAGGCCACATCTATAAATTCGAGCGATTTCATTTCATTTCAGCACACATATCTACTATCTATCTCTGTATTATTATTATTATTTATATTATTATTATTATTATTATTATTATTATTAAGATTAATATTATTATTAATATTATTAATTAGTATTATACATAAAATACTACGACGAGGTTATGAGCGTGTCACTTTCAAAATGGTTTTCAAGCGGGATAGAGCTAAGAAAATTATGGGTTATTGCCAAGAAAATTATGGGTAATGTTCGGGGGTATTTTTGTGAATCAAACCTCGTGTTTATCATCTCCGATGCGTCTACGTGCTTTCCTACAATATTGTATATCAATATTAAACAGTGAGTTTCATATGATCCCTTTTACCCTTTACATTTTTGGGCTGAGAATACATGCAAATGCTTTATTAACTGTTTTACAATAATTATATGCGGGAGTTTCATATGATCCCTTTTACCCTTTACATTTTTGGGCTGAGAATACATGCAAATGCTTTATTAACTGTTTTACAATAATTATATGCGTGAGTTTCATATGATCCCTTTTACTCTTTACATTTTTGGGCTGAGAATACATGCAAATGCTTTATTAACTGATTTACAATATTTATATGTGTGAGTTTCATTGCTCCCTTTTTAATTGCTTTTGCAATATATATTTTTGGGCTGAGAATACATGCAATTTATTTTAAATGCAATGGATACAAGTACATACTTAATTCTACACTGAGTTTGAACCGAAAATCCCTTAGCTTTGGTAACTAGTAGCTGCCAGTACATAGGATATGGACTGGTGGGCGCGAATAACAGTATATGGATCCATAGGGTTTGACATCCCCGTCTGTTCCAGGTATAGAAAGAAACTCTAGCCTGAACTATAAAACAGACGTATGCTATTTGAAGTTAGTACACATTGGATTGCGTGTATTGTACATGTTGGTTGCATGTTAAACGAGGGGTACTTATTATAAACGTTAAGGCTTGGTTACCAGGGTGCTCAACTTTGTAGAACCAATTAATAAACATTTTGGATAAAACAACTGAAATCTTGTGATCAACCTTTACATACAGATGATTGGAGATGTTAAAACATATTGATAAACATTTTGAATGAAACAACTGAACTTTTGTAATCCACATTGATATACTGATTATGTGTAATATTAAAACTATGAACTCACCAACCTTTGTGTTGACACTTGAAGCATGTTTATTCTCAGGTTTCTAGAAGTCTTCCGCTGTTTGCTTATACGTGATACAAGATATGTGCTTGGAGTTATACATGCTATATACAAGAAACTTGCATTCACCATGTACCTTATTTTGACTGTACTGTCAACAGATGTATTATTGTAAACCATTTAAATGGTGATTATCTATACGTAGGAATCATCAGATGTTAAAAACCTGGAATTTATATATTCATTTATGAAATACCTTTTCAAACGAATGCAATGTTACAAAACGTATCACATAGAGGTCAAAACCTCGCGATGTAACCAAATGTAATGTATTCGTCCAGATGGATTAGGACGGGTTACTACAAATAACAATAACAATCATTAATAATAATGACATCAGTAATACCTATCATATTTATAATAATAATGATAATGATAGTTACAATTTTGATGATAATATTAATATTAATGAGAGATATATTATATTTCATTATAATAGTAATATTAAAACTAATAATACTTAATATTAATACTTAGGGATCATATCAGTATCATAATACTAAATATGTTCTATTATTAGTAAAAATTATAATAATGATCATAATACTAATAACTATTTTTCTAATAATAATAACATTAATCATGATAATAACAATAATAATAATATTAGTACTAATAATAATAGAACAATAACAATAATAATAATAATTAGTATTAATAATAATAATAATAATAATAATAATGTTAATAATAACAACTAAAATGTAATAACTACCTTAAAATGTGATTTAAAAAAAAAAGGCTCAGTCCAGAATCGAAACGGAGACCCTCTGCTAACAGTCCAACACCATAACCATCGAACCAATTAAACTTTTCTGATTTAATAGATAGTTTTAGGATTTAGTAATCAACAGAGACGACTTGTATATTTATTTAATCAGATAGTATTTCTTGTTATCCCTTCCTTCTTCTTCCCATACTCAGTCGACATACTCCTTCAATCAGTTGGATTACTAATTTAATAGATAGTTTTAGGATTTAGTAATCAACAGAGATGACTTGTGTTTGATGAATTAATCAAAAAAAATAAAAAAAATAAATAAAATAAAAGGAACTAAAACAGGTCTGTCAACCTCTTCATGAACTCCAAACGTGTTTTTAAAATCTAGACTCTTTTAGCCCCATATTCCTACATGAAACATGTTGTTTATACTTCATAGAAACTGTATGCATCATCAATTGCTTCAAATTCATTAAAACGAAATCGAATTATATCAAGAACAATCTGTTTGACTTTTTAAATAAAAGTTTGACTTGTAAAATTCGAATTTGATAAGGAAAATTTGATCATAAGACTTTACAGATAGATTGAACTAAATAATTCTAACATGACTGCATTAAAACATTTCGAAAAGAAATTGAATTTGAGTTTTTGGATGAAATAAAAACCGAACAGATCAGACACCTGCTTCCTTCAGCATCTCAGATTAAAATTCGATTATATGGGAGTTTGTTAAAGCATTTTATGGTTTGTAACTGATAAGGTGATGTTGTATGATGCTAATTAATAACAGAGTTGTATTTATGTGATCCAATTGAACTTGGCAGGAAAACAAAGGTATATAAAAAAAATAGAGAAAAAAAAATTAAGAAAGATACTGATTGATCACATATTTGGATTGTTCCTATAAGTTAACTCTTGATTTGTACGATTTCTAAAAAGCAGTAATAGTTTGATAATTACAGGAAACAGAATTTTGGTTTCTAGTATTTGGATATAAGGATTTTCTTTTATAATTGTTAAATAAATAATTAAATATATTAATAATAATTTTATAAATCTTAATAATAATAATTGGTAATAACATTAACTTTTATGATAATAATATTAATCATCTTTAACAATACTAAAGACAAATGGTATTATTAACAATTGCTTTAATAATAATGGTATTTATATTTATAAAACTAATGATAATAATAATAATAATAATAATAATAATAATAATAATAATAATAATAATAATAATAATAATAGAAGTGTAATATTTATAATAATAATCACACCAACATAATACTAGTAATGATGAAGATATAACAAGTTACATGTTTCTATTTTCATATTAAGATACTAGTATTAATAATACTGATTTTAATATTAATATTAATAGTAATAATAATAATATTATTATAACAAATATATTTTCAACTTATAATTACCTTTAATATAGTAATATCTCAATTTATTATTTATATTCTATTTATTATAATACATATTCAATATTAATATATATTGAATATTTAATACTTATAATTTTAAATATATTACATAATTACATATAACAATTATACATAGAATTTATATATATTTATATATAGATTCATTTTAAATTACACTTAAATATTTTGTAACATATTTTACATATTTACTTCTAATATTTAAATTATATTTTACAATTTCATATTATTATATATACCTACATTATATATATATATATATATATATATATATATATATATATATATATATATATATATATATATATATATACATATTTATTTATTTACAAACAACTGTTCGTGAATTGTCGGGAATCGTTAAAGGGTAAATGCATTTATGAAAAATAGTTCCAACATTTTGAGACTCGGTTTAATAGACTTGGCTTATCGTATCGAAATCAAATAAGATTCAAGTTTAAATTTGGGCGAAAATTCCCGGGTCATCACAAACGGACTTTGGGAGAGAGCAGGTATTGTACAAGAAAGATGAATATACGTATATGTGTGTTCATTAGTAATGAGCATTATAGAGTAAGAGAGTTCCAAAAGGGAGAACTAGGAGAGCCTAATGAATTGCCTTAGAAATGGGGTTATATGCTTCCGCAAGTGAGAGGAAATGGGGTATGAAATTATGACTAGTTATTGAGTTGTTAAACTGAGTGAAATATACAGTGAAGATATCTCTTTTGGAAGAGCCTAATGTAAAATCTTTGACACTTTTTGCTTATTTCATACAAATATGTGATCTGATGTTGTAGCAGCATGTGCATTGCAATTGGTGGATTAAGGGCATGATGAGATAGTTTTGTGTAGGAATCAATTATAGACTTTAGTCTGAGGACTAAGCAATCGGGGATTGATATTGTGACATTGTTTAAGTGGAGTTATGGAAAGAGTTTCGAGTTTAGTTGAGGCTATGAAAGTAGATGATGGTTATTCGTCATGAAATGAGTAAGGTGAAGTTCGTGGGGACACGAACAAAATAACGAGGGGTGGGAGGAGAGTTGTAACATCCTGAATTTCGTTACCTGGTTGTAACGAGAAAAGTTGGGGGTACGTCGTGAGATTAAGCACAATTTTTGTTGTTGTTGTTGTTGTTGTTGATGTTGTTGTTGTTGATGTTGTTGTTGTTGCTGTTGCTGTTGTTATTGTTGTTGTTGATGTTGTTGTTGCTGTTGTTATTGTTGCTGTTGTTGTTGTTGTTGTTGTTGATGTTTTTGTTGTTGATATTGATGTTGGTGCTGTTGTTTTTGCTGTTGCTGTTGTTGCTGTTGCTGTTGCTGTTGTTGTTGCTGTTGTTGTTGCTGTTATTGTTACTGCTGTTGTTGTTGCCGCCGCCGCTGCTGTTGCTGTTGCTGTTGCTGTTATTGTTGTTGCTATTGCTGCTGCTGTTGGTGTTGCTGTTGTTATTGTTGTTGTTGTTGTTTCTGTTGTTGTTGCTGTTGTTGGTGATGCTGCTGCTGTTGTTGTTGTTCTGCTGTTGCTGCTGCTGCTGTTGTTGTTGTCGCTGTTGTTGTTGTTGTTGTTGTTGTTGTTGTTGTTGTTGTTGTTGTTGTTGTTGTTGTTGTTGTTGGTGGTGTTGTTGTTGTTGTTGTTGTTGTTGCTGCTGCTGCTGCTGTTGTTGTTGTTGTTGTTGTTGATGCTGCTGCTGTTGCTGCTGCTGCTGCTACTGGTGTTGTTGTTGCTGCTTTTGTTGTTATTGTTGTTGTTGTTGCGCTGTTGATGTTAATGTTGTTGTTGTTGTTGTTGTTGTTGTTGTTGTTGTTATTGTTAAAAGAATACATGTACCACATGCTTTATTGTTTGTATCATGTCCTTACCATCAACAATCTTCGCCATCCCCACCCAGTTCATATGAAAACTTCACTTTCTCACTAAAATTTCAAACCCATATTCACTTACTCAAAATCAAAATATGAAACCCACATTCATTACTTCACTTAAAACATTAAAACAAAATCAAAATAACAAACCCAATTCACTTGCTCAAAATCAAAATAAGAAACCCAATTATTTTTAAAGAATCAACCCAAATTACTTCACTAGTTATACATAGGGGTGTTAATGAGTCGAGCAATTCGCGAGCTACTCGAGCTCGACTCGTTAAAAACTCAATTCGATCCGAGCTTAAACGAGCTAGAGCTAGAGCTAGAGCCCGAGCCCGAGATCGAGCTTATTTCAAGGATCGATTATTAAACGAGCTCGAGCTTCTTATGTCGAGCTCGATCAAACTGGTGAGCTTAAACGAGCTTTTAATATATATACATTAATTAGTATTTTGGTATAATAATATATTAAATATTAAATTAAATAATTGAATAGCATTTGTTATTGTTTATAAAGTATATAAGTAAATTAAATCATATTATATATGATTAAAAGTATCCAATAAGTTAAATAAAATCAAAATTAAATTAAAAAAATTAAATAATAATATTATTAAATAAACGAGTCGAGTTCGAGCCGAATTCGATTTTCCTTCATTTCAGTCGAGCTAAACTCGAGCTTTATATGCTAGGCTCGAACTGAGTCGAGCTCGAGCTCCGAAAATTCTAAACGAGCCTAGGATGAGCCAGTCAAGTGCGGGTTGACTCGGCTCGTTTACACTCCTCGTTCTCTATTACTTCACTTACTCAAATTCTCCAAATCACATATTAATTAATCCTATAATACTAAAAAGAGTGAGAATTTTTTTCGTTTTACACTCCTCACATTTCTCAAACCACATCAAGCCCCAAAGTTACAAAACCTCCCCCAAACATTGTTAACGTCAACTTTTCAGGGGTCAAAACCGTATCATTATTATTTTATGAAAAAGCTTAAATAAAATACACCAAAAATTTTCAACGCCCCGTATCGTTTCGCCCGCCACGAGTTGAGTTTTCCCGACGTCAACGTTCAACTCGAAATAATTTTACGAACACAACGAAACTAACTGTACGCGAAACGGACGATTTTTAAAAAACGCTAAATATTTCGGGGCTATCTTTCATACATATATATACACGTATAATAAACAACACAAACTAACTACATCTTGGTTCCGTCCCCTTTTTTACCTGATTTTTTCGGCGTTAAAACACGCAAGCCATTAGGTATACTAGGTACTACCCACATGAATCCAAACACACCCCGTAGCAATGCGTTTTTAACTCTGTAAACAAATAATGTTATGTTAAATATGAATATGCAACCCGAAAGGCCTAGCCGCATCGCGCGGGCTGATCCGGAACTAGTTTCCTACCTATTACTCACTTACTCAGATCTCTACAGTCACAGTAGCAACTTCAATGAAGAAGAAAGCAATAAAGCAAATGCAGCAAGTGCTTAAAGTAATCAAAAATGATTCACGAGTCGCAACAAACTATACTGGTAAATGATCAAACATTATTAAACTTCTTATACATAACCTGCCAAAACCAAATAAGAAAAGCTCTATTTGGACTAAATAACACTGGTAGATGATCAAACATTAATAAACTTTTTATACATAACCTGCCAAAACCAAATAAGAAAAGCTCTATTACCAATATAACCAATAGACAAAATTTGTCTTATTTGTTATGAATAGTACTATTTAATTTTTTATTCTTCACAAACCTAACCCCCTAACTTTCATTAAAATACAAATCGACCCCCTCACTTTATACCTATATTTTAAATTATTATTTATCCCATCACTAACACCCAAAATACTGAATAATGACACCCACCACGTTTTACCGACTTGTTCACTGCGCTCAAACAGTAGGACCCACATAGGCCACTACTGTGCTACATTTTTTTTTTTGTCTCCAACGATAAAAGAAGCAACTTTCTTAAAAGAAACAACCCTTCAATGCTATCAAAAGATGTCGAAAAACATTCTTTTTTACAAAATAGATCAACTAACTTTAACGCTAAAAGAAGCTACTTTCACAAAAGGAACAACTCGATGTCGAATTTTTTATTTTTTTTACAAAATAGATCAAAACTTTTTTTTTTAACTCGCATTGGAAACGGAGGCCCCGGCGCGAAGCGAGGGCTCCACAACTAGTTTGGACCAAAGAACAGTATGTAACTTTTACTACTCCCTTCGTCCATTACAAATCTCCACTTACTTTTTCCACACAATTTTAAAAAAATTTTACTAACTCCATTTTCCACCAATCAAAAATTTTCTCTCACCAGAATAATGCATTCTCATTAGTTGAAATACAAAGTGGACATTTGTAATGAGACATCCCAAAATAAAAATGTAGACACTTATGGTGACACCGAGATCTTACAAGACACGATATAATAATTAACTAGTTTTTTGGCCCGCGCTTTCGCTGCGGGTTGGTTCCGAAAAAAAAAAGGTACTGTAGCGACAGTTGAAGCTACAGTAGCGGGTATTCGGGTCGGATTGGTGGAGCGGGTCAGGGGATCCGGATGGTATTGAGTTAGTGGTTTGGGGGTGTTGGCAAATCATGTTTTGGAAAGAAAAAAAAAAACAATAAAAGGAAGAGTTACTATTAACGCATGGTGTCAACCAATCATAGATTGACACCATTTATCACAATTAAATATATGTATAATACTGTATACGCCTTAAAATTTAGGCTTGAAAGATTAAGGGAACAATCACGAACATATGTTACGAAAGGGCTCCAGTAAAACTCAACCATATAACAGTATGTAAATTCATCATCAACAACAACAACAACAACAATACCCAATCCCACAAAAGTGGGGTATGGGATATGTAAATTCATCTTTATACTAATTGCCATCTTCTCCAAAACCCCAATTGCCATCTTCTCAAAAACTTCAAACACTTCTTAAAAATCAGATCTACAGACAATAAAATGATACCACTAAAACACCTCATAAACGGAAGTTAACAAAGCTCTTGATTCCTATTGAAGTATGGTTTTCAAATGACTGATTTTCCAGATCCGGAACTCGAGCTATAAATTTTGTTGATTTTTGATTATTGGAGATTTTGTTAATTTGGTATTAAATGTTTGTTAATTTTTCCATATCTGTGTTGAATGATATGTAGATTCTTTGGATTAAGAATAGGGTTTTGTTTCTCTATAACATTCAGAGGTTGAAGATGAGGTAGGTGATAAAGGTAAAAACACCGTTGCAAAAGACCTCATCACATGCCGTTGCGACGTCCGTTGCAACGGTTTAGTGACTACCTCGTCTCATCTCGAAGAAAACTATCAAATATATCAAATATGACAGTCAACGGTAAAAAAAATCGTGTTAAAAGTCTGTCAAAATTCTAAAAAGCCAGAAAGTCAGTAAAATCGATCAAATTTGTCCTATTTTAGTTTAAACTTTTTGTATTAATTAACGGTGATAGCGATTATGAGTACAAATTAGTCAATTAAAGTTTTTTGACTTTAAAATATGTATACATATATACATTTATATACTTATACAGTAAAACCTCTGTAATTTAATACTTGATAAATTAATAACCTCGATAAAATTAATAATTTGTTCGATCCCAACTTGGGACCAGTACAAATTTGGACCCCAATCGAAAAAATAATAAGATAATAATTTTTTTTGAAATTCCAATGTAAATATATTAGTCCCAGCGAAACTATAAATTAATAATTACTATTTTTTTTTGAAATCCCAATATACATTGAACTTGACAAGTTCATTGATATGTAAATGTATATAGATGAGAATTTTGAAGGTCTTTGTTCTATTATTCAAATAGGTAAAGTGAACGGACATGATAATTTGTAATGTCGATGCATTAGTTTAAGAGTTCCTCACAAATATAAGCCAATTTTCTAAATTGATAATTTATTAATTTATCGATATAATAATATCTCGATAAATTAATAAAATATTCTGTTCCCAACATTATTAATTTAAGGAGGTTTTACTGTATATTTAAAAGTTAACATTGGTCAACGTCCGTCTCGAACCCCATCTTGAACGTCCCATCTTGAACGTCTTGACCTTTTTAGGATTCGACCGTCTTGACACCGTCTTACCTCTTTTCAACCTTGGGTAAAAAAGATGTATGGAGGAGGAAATACGGAGAAAAAAGGTTGAAGGCATAAAGGGGTGAATAATGACGAAAATACCTTTATGTGTTTAGCACATTGGATGATTTAACGGAAAATTTAAATGACAGTCAGACGTCAACATTATTATGTGAAAGTTCATTGATGACCCAAAAAAAAAAAATTAAGTACGACGTGTGTAATTTGAGTATAAGTCGTATGACGAGGAATAATTCTGTCTATTTGTAACTCATATTTAAATTGGGTGAGTGGAAGTATTGTTAGAAATTAATTTCAATTTTCTTAAATTGTGGGAGGTTTAAATTGTGAACTAGATAAAGACGAACTTGAAGAGCAAGATAAATTTAGAGGACAAGAAAAGCTTGATAATTAAGATGTGTTTGACGGCCAAGTTGTGTTTAGTAGCTTAGTTAATTTTAGTGACCAAGTTGAAGTTAAATGAGCGCTAAGCCTTGATTCCAATTTGTACCAAAATCAGTGCACATTAAGTTTTTAAGTCTTGAGTCGAATCTTTTAAAAGTGCAGTCGGTTTGAATAAAGTGGTCAGTGTTTATCATTGTAACAATTTGTGATATAGGGAAAATTTTCTGCTTGAGAGTCAATAAATTTTATCCGATATTAAAATTTCTATTATAAATATGGTGAGTGTCTTAATTTTTGTACCGTTTTTCATGGGTAGGGTATTAGAAATAATTGAGGCCTTTTTTAACATGTATCTAACATCTTATTTCCTATATTATTTTGTCACTTATTATCATGGTGCGAAACAGAAAGATAAGACCAGCTTGATTAGTAGATAGACAAGAGTAAAGTCTTCACGTTAATTAGAACTTTGTAGAAAACGTTATTTTTTATTGTATTATTAAGAATAAAATAAAAGTTTTAGTGCGTCTCTTGCAGAATGGGCACCATGCGGTGACCAAAACTAGTAGAAAAATGTAGAATAGTCCAATCGTAGGTGTGACCTTTTTAGTGCGATTGTTTCTGAAGCATGGCGGTTTAATCGAACGGTCAAAAATTTCCCGACAGTTTCAAGAAGGTACAACCAGGTCCCACAAGTTTATAGTTGTACATTTTGTGCCCCTCAAGTTATTTTCGTACTAACTTGATCATGAAATTGGCACAACTGTCCAACTTTATGTGGTGATATATTTTGTTAAATCTTTCTTAATAACCTTATTTTATATATATATATATATATATATATATATATATATATATATATATATATATATATATATATATATATATATATATATATATATATACACTAAAAGCCACCAAGTTTCTTGTAGTTTCAACAAGGTCCAGATATCGCGCGGACCTTTTCGGATTACATATTCATATTTAACGTAGCGTTATATATTTACAAAATCAAAAACGCGTTGACGTGGGTGTGTTATGTTTGAAAGATAGCCCGAAATATTTAGCGTTTTTTAAAAAGCGTCTATTTCGCTTACAGCAAGTTGTCTTGGGTTCGTAGAATTATTTCGAGTTAAAGGGTGGTGGCGGAAAATTTTAACTCGGGTCGAGGAGGAAGATACAGTCTGTTAAAAATTTGGGTGGTGTTAGTTTCTACTTTGACAATAAATTAATTAATTTAAGTTTTTGTACTCCTAGAAAATTGAAAAGTTAGGTAAGTTGAGGGGGGATATGTAATTTAGGGAGTTGTCGTTTTTGGTTAGTCGTACGACCAATATCAACACTTATTTTAGTAGCGTAGGAGTTAATAATTATTTTGAGTTGTTGTTTTGAGTTTGCGTTTATACTGGAATCGGCCCCTCATTTTTATCTCAATTTACATAACGACTCCTCAAGTTTACAATTTTTTAGGGGTAACAAGTGTAAATATACAATTTTATTAACATAAAAGAAAATAACTCCACCCGAATTTTTAGCGGGCTATATCTTCTCGCTCGGTACGAGTTAAATTTTTTCGAGCCCACTGTTCAAATCAAAAAAATCTTACGAACACATCGGGACTAACTATACGCGAAACGGGCACTTAAAAAAACGCTCAATACCTCGGACTATATTCAATACATATACACACACCTATAATACGCTCCGTTAATTATGAATACGCAAGCCAAAGGCCCCACGGCATCGCGCGGGCTCCTTTTTCTAGTTATTATACAATCTAACCATTGGAAAATATTGTTAGCGTAGTTATTATTAGCCCATGTATTACATTTGTTGGGCTCATTCCATTTATTATTTTTAGGGTTTTTTTTTACCTATATATGGCTGCTATGTTTATGTTATGGATCAAGCAATAACAATATCACTTTCATAATTACGCTCGTGATTGTATATCGTGTTCTAACATGGTATCGAACCAGAAATAAATTAATCCCTAAAAAAAAAAAACCTAAACCCTATCGATCTATCTCTATTCACAGCCGCAACTCAAAAAGAAAACAAGAAATTCATCCGTAGCTTCATGTGCTGGTCATCATCTTTCATCTAATCATAAGTATTTTTTATTTATTTTGGTTATTATTGCTTTTGGATGTTCGGCGACTCACAAAGGAACGCAAAAAGAGAGAGGCAACTCTAATATCTTTCTTAATTTCTTTTTCGCAAATCGTTATTAGCATGCCACATATCATCTAAATTGGCATCCATCCAATCATATCCATCCAATCATAAGATAACAACAATCCATTACAACACCTTGTTTAGTTACTGCCACATATCATCTAGATTGTTTATTAGCAAACAAATTATATTAGCCACCACTTGTCCTATTCTTCGTTTATTATTATTTTTTTTTTAGCTGCCATTTTTTGTCTTGCAACAAGATGTCGTTTGAAGAGAAACTTCTTTATATTATACATGCTCAACAACGATTGATGGCTCAATATGAATTAAAGGATCATCAAGCATCGCATCAGTTTTTAGTCCAACAACAAGAATTTGGGCCTCAATCAACTGGACAGTTCTTCTTTGGGTCACAACCACAACAGCAGATCCAATGCTTTTACATAGACGAGCCTGCTTCTAGTGCATTCAGTGCAACGGCTCTTCAGGATTACGGTACTGCCGGATGGCACATGGACACTGGTGCGTCTTCACATCTTACCTCATGTATTAATAATCTTAGTACCGTTTTTAATAATTACAAATATCCATCAGTTTGGTAACGGGAACACCATTCCTGTCACTAACACCGGCCATAGCTTGTTAACCAATGTCCACCGACCGTTACATCTAAATAATGTACTTGTAACCCCTAACATCGTTAAAAACCTCATATCTGTTCGTCAATTTACCCGTGATAATCTGGTTTCTGTCGAATTTGATCCTTTCGGTTTTTCTGTGAAAGATTATCTAACCAGTCATCTGCTTCTCCGATGTGATAGCACAGGGGATCTTTACCCACTTACTTCACCCACCTCCCACTCTTCTCTGCAGGCTCTTCTCACTAGTCCAGTTACATGGCATCAGCGTCTCGGACATCCCGGACATGATGTTTTTCGAAGACTCATTTCTAATAAAGATATTATTTGTAATAAATCTCCGTCCCCCGTTCTATGCCATGCCTGTCAGCTTGGCAAACACGTGCGACTCCCTTTTTCTGTTTCTAGTTCTGATGTTAATGCTACTTTTGATATCATCCATTCGGGTTTATGGACATCTCATGTTTCTAGCTTTAGTGGTTTAAAATATTATATTATATTTCTTGATCACTTTTCGCATTATGTATGGGTTTTCCCTTTACGCAATAAATCTGACGCACTTACCACATTCATACAATTTCGGTCCTTTGTACGCCCTCAATTTAATAAAGAAATTAAAGCTTTTCAATGTGATAATGGCGGTGAATTCGATAACACAGCCTTCCACCAACTTCTTCAAACCAATGGCATTCAATTCCGATTCTCATGTTGATATGCTTGAAACACACCTAATCTTATTGGAATATAGTTATGAATTCGTTCACAGGGAGCAGCGTTTAGGATTTTAAGACTGATAATTATTCTGAAGATTTATGTTGTAAACTGGGGGTTTGAATAAACTAAAAACGCGAAAATAAATAAAACGAATAACGAGATGGACAAAGCAGTGTTCACTCAGATGATTCACTAGTGACGTGGATTGTTCTTTTAATTAAAACCGATTAAATGTCTGATAAGTTATAATTCAATTATTCAAACTTGACAAAGTCACATTAATCTCATTCGAAACAATCAAATCATACATGATAAAACTATTGTGATTCAATCTAGGTTAAACTCACATAAAATCTTAATTACACCGACCACTCGGAGCAACTACACGACTGTGCTATCAAATTACCAATTAATTACCATTCACACTCACATGTAAATGTCTAAATCTCCTAAGAGTTGAAGCATAATCCGTTTATCACTAATAAACTCACATAAACTAGATAACAAATTATGTAATTAAAGTAAAGTAACCAATTTGCACAATAATGGATCTTTTGGTTGAACACAATAATCATTAATCAATTAGATTAAGCTATTAAGATTTGATCCGAATTAAAATCACTTAAAATCCTAACTACAAAGATCACTCAATGTAATTATCACGATTATGATGCAAACCTACCATTCAATTACCGATTAGTTCCTTAATACAATCACTTGAAATCAAAGCCCTAATCGTCTAGATCACTAAATGTGTTGAAGTACACGTTATCTACCATCAATTATCTCACAATAACTAATTGATAACATATATAATTGAATTAAAGTAGAAAGCATGCATAACAAATAGTCTTTGATCAAACTTAAATAAACTAAATCAATCAAACATTAAATCCATGATATAAAGAACAATTCAACAATCAAAAGCTATTACATCTGAGCAAACACTAAGGGTTTTAGCCAAACATGATCATAAAATCAAACAAACAATGGAAACAATAAGAATACATAGTTTTATCACTAAAAGAGATGAAATCTGGAGTACCAATGATGTTGTAATTATCCAATCTTCAATCCTAGATGAAAGCCCTTTAGATTTGGTGAAAATGGCTTTTGAATGACCAAAATCGCCTAACCCTAGCTCCCAAATCGTCAAAAACATGTTATCCCCTTATGCAGCTCGAATTTTAGGTTTTATAAGTTTTTTCCCGTTTTTAGCAGATCCCTGATAGGGAAGTTGGGATCCCGATTAGGGAAGTATCCCGGATAGGGAAGTAGGGATCCCTGATGGTGATCCTTCTTTTTCAGCTTTTTCAACTTTTTGGCTTGGAGATCCCTTACAGGGATCTATGGAGATCCCCATTAGGGAAGTATTTCTGATCAAAATCTCATAAAATCATGTAGATCCCCAATGGGGATGTGTTGAGTTCCCTGATGGGGATTGCTACTATTTTAGGCGTTTTTTCTTTCGGCTCACCGGATCAGCTCGGATGACAAATACACTTCAAATCTTCAATAAAAACTCATAAATTAGCATGAATCCAAGTTTTCCCTCTATCATACGCAAGCTCAGTTTTCCATCTAAATAAGTACCAAAAATTCACACAACGAACGTGAAACCATGATATTTAGGACCGATATTGCGATATATATATATATATATATATATATATATATATATATATATATATATATATATATATATATATATATATATATATATATATATATATATATAATGAGCAATATCAAATTCCCCCACAATTGAACCTTGCTTGTCCCCAAGTAAGTCTATCATCAAATAATATCAACCAATTCAAGAATATACATACCCGAAGCGTTCTTCAACAATATGAAAACCAAGATGCACTAATATTATCGTTCTGATCAAATAAAACCAATATGTGTGATCTTCAACAAACATTTGCAAGGTTCAAGTCTTCAACAAACTCAATCATCTTAATTATCAAATTCATGATTACGCACAAGCTTCACTTCCCCGAATCAAGAACCTCCACGTGCGAAACCAAGAAAAATTTGGCCTTAAGGAAAACAAGACCTTAATAAAACCATTTTTGCATTTTAAGAACGGGAAAACTAGTTAAGTTTTTACACAAAACAAGTTTTCCAGAAATTTTAGGTTTTTAAATGCTATGTGCTTTCAAAGCCATCCTGGTTTTAGGACAGCCGCACGAACAATTATCACCCCAGTATATCATCAAAGATGAACTACCTTCCGGTCCGAAGGCGATGAGATAACAAATGTCTTGGGTTCAAAAAGCTGTGTGCATACAAGCCTTCCCGGTTGTGGAACGGCCGCACGGGTAGCTACTCTCCCCGTAAACATACTATTCGGTGTCAATAGCGATGGGGAAGCAACTACCTTGGGTGTAAAGGTTTCGGGTGGTTTAATGCACGACACCTGAAAGACTTTACTTTCAAGCAATGGTCTTCTGAAACGCGACTCAACTTAGAAGACTTTACTTCCAAGCTTCGGAAGACTTGACTTCCTAAAAACAACATGGGAGGACTCGAATCTCCCGGAAGTGTTTAAACACTTGTTTGATTAATTTAAGGTCCTTGAACCCCACTTCCCACACATCTAGCTTTTATGCTAGTTTTAAGAAAATGTAGGAAGCAGATACTACATTTTCATATTTTAAAGGGTACCATGGCTTTTGACCATGGCGTGTGTTGTCTGAGCAACACTAGCACGAAGCCATTGCTCTTCATCAAGAAGACAGCATTGGTTGAAGCTCAAGGCTCCTCTTCCCACAGTACGATACACCGGTGTAATACATCGTGAAATGATGCATTAACCAATGTCAGTATGAAATGATGTAGATTAGGAAGTCTCCTACACCAAGTAAGACGGGCATTCAGAAGACTTGAGTTCCTTTATGGATGCACTTGAATCATCGTAAAATTTTGGTTTTTTTACCCTGGAAGACATTGCTCCCTTATTACACACATACTCACGCAAAAGAAAATACAAAACACTAACACCATTGAGGTACCTGCACAATTTAACTTACAAAGGTGATAACATTTGCTTCATAAAATAACTACACTTGGCTTTCGAATGACTTAAAATTTTTAAAAATTCCCAATTTTTTAACAATTTAATCAAAAATAAGACTCAAGCCAAGTGTACTACATCCGCGAGAATTTATATCTCTCCCCCCACACTTAAGATCATGTAATGCCCTCATTTACATGAAATCAGATAAATCAAATATAAATTCGAGAGGACAAGAGTGAATGGGAAAAATATAACCGGATGTAGAGCAATATAATCGTGAAATGGAGTGACAGACGGCTCTGCACTGACGGTCATTCCTCGATTGTCATCACTTTATTAAGTACCTGCAATGATTACACAAGAACAAAACACAAAAAGAAAAATATTTTTGGATTTTTGGGTTTTTTCAAATTTTTAGGGTTTTAGTTTTAAAACACACGCAATATACAAGGTTACAAGGATATACATTGTGCAAGTTTATTAACGAGTCTTGCACTAGACTCCACCTTCCTCTCAACTGATGCCCGGATGATACGCGGTTCCATCCTTCAACCCACTGGAACCTTTAATCGAATTTCTATAACCAATCACATTTAATAACCAAACATCTGCCATCTTTGACTCCTTGGTCAACTCACTAAGCTTTTTCTTTTCTTTTCTAGAAAGATTTGACACCAATCTGTTCCTAACATGCACATCTTTCTCAGACATTGAATTCCTAACCCGATTATACAACTTCCTCATTGATTTATCAATAACACTATCCTCGGGCGGTTTATCAACAAGCTTCTCCTCTACCTTTCCCCCACACTTATTAGGTTTACTAGCTTCAGTTTCAACACTAGTAATTACATTCACAAAATCTACAGGTGCGAGTGGTGGTTTAACACTAAACTTTTTCTGAAAGCTTAAGGTTTTACCTCTATCCCTCAAAATCAATTTACAAGTCCTCCATTCAGTTAATGCACCTGCAGTTGCTAAAAATGGTCTACCTAAAACAATGGGTACAACCTTATCTTTTGGCATATCAACAACTACAAAGTCAGCTGAGAACTCTAATTCACCTATTTTAACCACCAAATTTTCAGCAATCCCTATGGGTTTACTAACCGACTGGTTAACCAATCTAACTCCAGTTTTAGTCGACTTAAGCTCATTCAAACCCAAACGTGAATAAACATATAATGGCATAACATTGATACTCGCACCTGAATCAGTTAAACACTTAAAAATTTCAGATTCATCAATCTTACATGGTACTATGAATGGCCCGAGATCATCTAACTTTGGTGGCATATCACTCTTCTTCAAAATAGCAGCACATTCCGCTTCAAGAAACGCAGAGGATGCCTGCTCATGCTCACCCTTCTTTGCCATTAAATCTTTCAAAAATTTCCCATAATTGGGCATACCTGCAAGAACATCAACCAAAGGTACATGCACACAAATATTTTCATTAGAATTAATAGACTTACAAATAGTGTCCTTTGGCTGCTCGGGTGAAATAGCTCTCGAATATGGAATAGGCGGCTTGTAAACTTTCAATTTAGGTGAAGGTTTCACCTCTTCTTCCACTTTAATCTCATCAACACTAAACTCAGGAGACTCGGTAGTCTCAACACTCTTCACTTCCGACTCTTGATTACCCAAACTAGAAGAACTCCCCGTCATCAAACTCATCAAGTAATTACCATACGCGGGAGTTATATCACTAACTCTAATCCAACCGTCTATAACATTATGAGTATAAGTCGGTATAACCTGATCGGAATCATAACCCTCAACACCAAAAATAGCATTAACTTGCGAATAATTAGAAACTTGAGGCTCTTTATTCTTCACATCATTTCGGTTATTATTAGTCAAGATTGTTCGGGGTGGCCCATTGACATTCAGATTGGATTGTGTATTCAAAGGGAGAGCACCCGGTGGTCTCTCCATTAGCGACTGAGCTATACGCCCCACATCCCGTTCCAAATTCTGAATCGAGGCCTGCTGACTTCGCACTTGCTGTTTTGTTGATTCACTATCTTGCCTCAACGCCGGGATGCTTTCATCTGTATTTATAATAAAACCCCGCAATAACTCCTCTAATGAAGGACCTTTATCCACATATGACTGATTTTGATTTCGATTAACGAACCCCGGTGGTCCGTTCCTTTGATAACCCGAACTACCTCCTTGATACTGATTATTGTATTGATTACCCAAGTAGTTCACCTGCTCTTCCATAGTTGCCTGATTACAATCTTTTGTAAGATGTGGCTTTTGACATAACTCACAACCAACTTTCATAGCATGCATCTCTTTAGTCATCGATTCCATTTTTCTTTTAACAGTTGCTAGTTGTGCTCTAACCGATGCGAGCTCATCACTATTTTCGGTACTAGCGACATGAGAAGAGCGAGAAATATCCATCTCTTGATGCCAATCATAAGAATGCGTAGCTGTTTCGGAGATGATTTCATAAGATTCATCAAAAGTCTTTTTCATCAAAGAACCACCTGCAACAATATCTATTTCTTTCCTCGTCGGCACATTAACACCTTTATAGAAGATCTGGACCTTATTGAAGTTGTTCAACCCGTGTTGAGGACAATTACGTAACATCTTACCAAACCGTGTCCATGCATCATAAAGTGTCTCATGTGGCTTTTGAGTGAAGTGATTAATGTAACTTTGCAATTGAGCAGCCTTAGAAGCTTGAAAGAAACGCAACAGAAACTTATCTTCCATCGTAGTCCAACTATCAATATCACCTTCACGCAATGATTCTAACCAGTCCTTGGCGTCGTCTTTCAAAGACCAAGGAAAAACCCTCAAATAAATAACAGTATCTTCAACCTGAGCAATCTTGAACAAATTACAAATACTCTTAAAATTTAGAAGGTGCTCAAATGCATCCTCTTTTGGTGTACCCCTGAACTGACATTGATGAGTTATCATGTTAAGAATCTGCCCCTTGACCTCAAAATCTGTGTTGACTGCCGATTGTCTAATGGCATGTCCATTACCAGCCCTCGTGGCTTTCATTAAAGCTTCCATGGATTGACCTCGCGCTGGTTCACCCATTGTATATTCTTCCTTCTTGATATATCCGAAATCCGAAATATAAAAAGGTAATTCAGCGAAACCTTAAGTGATTTCCTGTTCTTCTTTAGCTTTGCTGCGTGTATGGTCAACTCTAGACGGTTCCAGTGTTATAGATACCTAACCTGCAATCACACCAAAACAAAACCACGCGTAAATCTAAACAAAAATAATAGAAAAGTAACTTTTGCAAGAATTGCTTCTCAGAAAAGGATCGAATAACTAAAAGCTTTTAACATCCTAAGACACACCGCTCCCCGGCAGCGGCGCCAAAAATTTGATATGCTTGAAACACACCTAATCTTATTGGAATATAGTTATGAATTCGTTCACAGGGAGCAGCGTTTAAGATTTTAAGACTGATAATTATTCTGAAGATTTATGTTGTAAATTGGGGGTTTGAATAAACTAAAAACGTGAAAATAAATAAAACGAATAACCAGATGGACAAAGCAGTGTTTACTCAGATAATTCACTAGTGACGTGGATTGTTATTCTAATTAAAACCGATTAAATGTGTGATAAGTTATAATTCAATTATTCAAACTTGACTAACTCACATTAATCTCATTCGAAACAATCAAATCATACATGATAAAACTATTGTGATTCAATCTAGGTTAAACTCACATAAAACCTTAATTACACCGATCACTCGGAGCAACTACACGACCGTGCTATCAAATTACCAATTAATTACCATTCACACTCACATGTAATTGTCTAAATCTCCTAAGAGTTGAAGCATAATCCGTTTATCACTAATAAACTCACATAAACTAGATAACAAATTATAATGAAAGTAAAGTAACCAATTTGCACAATAATGAATCATTTGGTTGAACACAATAATCATTAATCAATTAGATTAAGCTATTAAGATTTGATCCAAATTAAAATCACTTAAAATCCTAACTACAAAGATCACTCAATGTAATTATCACGTTTATGATGCAAACCTACCATTCAATTACCGATTAGTTCCTTAATACAATCACTTGAAATCAAAGCCCTAATCATCTAGATCACTAAATGTGTTGAAGTACACGTTATCTACCATCAATTATTTCACAATAACTAATTGATAACATATATAATTGAATTAAAGTAGAAAGCATGCATAACAATGGGTCTTTGACCAAACTTAAATAAACTAAATCAATGAAACATTAAATCCATGAGATAAAGAACAATCCAACAATCAAAAGCTACTACATCTGAGCAAACACTAAGGGTTTTAGCCAAACATGATCATAAAATCAAACAAACAATGGAAATAATAAGAATTCATAGTTTTATCACTAAAAGAGATGAAATCTAGAGTACCAATGATGTTGTAATTATCCAATCTTCAATCCTAGATGAAAGCCCTTTAGATTTGGTGAAGAATGGCTTTTGAATGACCAAAATCGCCTAACCCTAGCTCCCAAATCGTCAAAAAAAAAAGTTATCTCCTTATGCAGCTCGAATTTTAGGTTTTATAAGTTTTTTTCCCGTTTTTAGTAGATCCCTAATAGGGAAGTTGAGATCCCGATTAGGGTAGTAGAGATCCCGGATAGGGAAGTAGGGATCCCTGATGGTGATCCTTCTTTTTCAGCCTTTTCAACTTTTTGGCTTGGAGATCCCTTATAGGGATCTATGGAGATCCCCAATAGGGAAGTATTTCTGATCAAAATCTCATAAAATCATGTAGATCCCCAATGGGGATGTGTTGAGTTCCCTGATGGGGATTGCTACTTGTAATGACCGGTCCAAATTCATTTGGACGAATACATCATTCATTGATTTCACAGTGAGGTACTGACCTCTACATGATACGTTTTGTAAACATTGCATTCTTTTGAAAAGGCACACCATAATTGAATATCAAATTCAAAGGTTTTTGACGTTTGATGATTTCTACATATAGACAATCACCGTAATTAATAGTTTATAATACTACATCCGATGATAATGCAGTAAAAATAAGATACATGGTGATGATTTTGTGAATGTAACATTTTCTCGAATAAAGCATGTATGACTCCATACACATAGCATGTATCACATATAAGCAAACAGTGGAAGACTTCTCTTAACCTAAGAATAAACACGCTTAAAAGTGACAACACAAAGGTTGGTGAGTTCATAGTTTTAATGTTGCGCATAATCTGTATATAAAGGTGGATCACAAAAGTTTCAGTTGTTTCATCCAGAAACGTTTATCAAATTATTCTACAAGATTGAGCACCCTGGTAACTAAACTTTAACGTTATAATAAGTACCCCTGTTTTAACATACATGCAACCAACATGTACAATACACGCAATCCAACGTGTACTAAACTCAAATAGCATACGTCCGCTTTATAGTTCAGGCTAGGGTTTCTATACCTGAAATAGACGGGGATGTCAAGCCCTATGGATCCATATATAACTACTCGCGCCCACCAGTTCTTATAACCGGCAATTACTAGTTACCAAAGCTAAGGAATTTTCGGTTCAAACTCGGTGTAGAATTTAGTATGTACTTGTATCCATTGCGTTTAAAATAAAGTGCATATATTCTCAGCCCAAAAATATAGATTGCAAAAGCAATTAAAAAGGGAGCAAATGAAACTCACCTTAGTAGCACATAAGGTCATTCACCGAAATGTGACCGAAACTCAGAATGCAAAATAACCGTAGATCTCAACCTAGAGAACATATGTTGGTCAATACATGTCTAACAAGTTAGGTCGGGTCATAGTGTATCACAATCCTAATGCTCGAGACCGACATGCAAAAGTTAACAAAAGTCATCTCAAAAGTCAACCTGACCCAATATGATCTTTAAATCTATACATGTTTATAAATATAGTATAAGTCTTGATAATTGAACGAATTTATAGTTTATCAAACTCAAAATATTATTTATTTCAGGTGTTATATTATATTTGAATTATCATGGCAATCGAACATGTTTTATTATTTCACATAGTTTTCCAATACTTGTAAGATCAGATTATAGTATTTATAAAGCTTTAAAACATGATAAGAAAGTCAACTTTGACAATTGATCAACAAAAAAAAGTACCTTATATAGAAATTCATTTACTCAATTAGTAATATATAAAAATCTCATTTATCAATCTCATAGACAAGTTGTTTAAATATTAATTTACAGTTTCAAACACAATTTCAATTAACGTTAACCATAATTCAGTTGACCTTATCTTTTAATCCGTTCATCGAAATCACGCGATTTCTAAATGAAAAATTATTAATTTTTCGCCAGCTTTCCAATAACATGCATATCATATACCTTATATTAGTAGTATATGTATTAAATTCGTGATTCATCGTAAAACTATCTAACGACGAAATTTAGCATACAAGCATGTATAAACATATATACTCGAGCACTAGACATGGATACACTATTAATATATAAAAGATAAGATATGAATGCTCATGTATCAATATTGTGATTCAATATTGTAGGAAAGTACGTAGACGTAACGGAGATGATAAACACTAGTTTGACTTACGAGCAATACTCCCAAACCATACCCATAACATCCATAACTATAACCCATAATTTTCTTAGCTCTATCCCGCTCGAAAACCCGTTTTGAAAATAACACGCTCATGACCTCGTCGTAATATTTTATGTAAAATACTTAATAATAATAATTCTATTAATAATAATAATAAGATTAATATTAATAATATTAATCTTAATAATAATAATAATATAAATAATATAATAATACGGAGATAGATAGATGTGAATATGTGTGTGTAATCGAGCTAAAATTCTTCGAGCTTTATAGACCTCTCCTGACCAGCCACCCCATGCGATCGCATGGGGTTGAAGGCTTCTGTCCATGCGATCGCATGGACTTCAGTTCCAGCTCATTTTTGTTTTTTTTTCTAGTTTGTCGACATAATAAATAAATATATAATCTATATAATCTATATTAATTAATTATATATTATATTATATTCTCGTGCCTAGTTAACTTGTAATTTTGGTTCCAATGTCTTGTACATTTACGTTCGACTTATGTCCCGGTTCTGGTTTTTCGAACATCCTTTTGTACGCTTAGAAAACTTGCACTTTACCTTTCTTGACTCGTACCTTTGTCAAAATATAGACTTATATTAACAATAAACTATATCACTCGAAATATAACTTATACGTTTGAGTGTTTTGGTCATTTGCTTCTATAAATCATCGTCTTGTTATTTACTAATATAATAGTATTATCAAACGTTTTATAACCAAGTTAATATTATATTTTATCATATTGTAAAATATATATTTTCATTTAGAACTATACATTTGTACATATTATACATAATTGAAATATTTATTTAATAATATAATATTTAGTTTTTCAAAACTAATGATATTTCAAAGTTTATTTTAACTCATTTAAATAATAGAATTTATTATAACACGTAACGTTTATACTTTAAAGCTTAAATTGATATAATTCATTTATGCGCCAACGTTTATTCTAAATTCTCAAACGTTCTAATTAATATATCAAATTATCAATCGAATCAATAACCCAGTGTTACTATCGTTTACTAAATAACTTGAAACCATTATATACTTAAACATGTTTTAAATACACGTTGCAAGTTATTCATACATTTAATTCTCAACAATTAATATTCCAACTTATCATATATATTCAAATTACGTTATTTAAATAAAAACATTTTAACAATCAATTCCTATTATATCTAAAAACGTTTTTGCATGTTTGAAATTAAATCAATAGAATATTATGGAATTTAGTTCTCCACTAACTTTTGTCTAAATCTCGTTATTTGACACTTTGTTCTCACTCGTAGATTACTTTACCATTTATTCCGTATGCCATTAAAATGAAACGATTTCTTAAATCAACGTGGACCTCACAACAGAGGCTTGTAATCATATCACAATGTATCTGATAATTCAATCATTTGATATTATCTTTTAATTCCTTCGATGAATATGTTAAACATATATTGAAACAAATACGTTCATGTAAAGTATTTTACATCTAATACTTTGTTAACGTTTTCAATTATTATAACTATATATTGTATATACATATCTATATGTACATAAATGTTCGTGAATCGTCGAGTATAGTCAAAAGGGTAATTGAATATATGAACATAGTTCCAAAAATTTCGAGACTCAACATTACAGACTTTGCTTATCGTGTCGGAAACATATAAAGATCAAGTTTAAATTTGATCAGAAATTTTCGAGTTGTCACAGTACCTACCCGTTAAAGAAATTTCGTCCCGAAATTTGATTGGGATGGTCATGGCTGACAATAAGTATGTTTTCATGACGCATACGAGCTAAAAATTAGAGTTTTATCATCATTGAGTAATATAGATAAAACAATTCGATTTTGTGAAGAGTACGAGTGAAGTTATCACAAAAGAGTGAAATGAATAAATGTAGATTCGTCATATCTTTTGACGTAGATAGGATTGATTTCTGGAGTTCAAGGGATTTAGAGAAAATTTTCATAATAAGATTTGATTCTTCGGTAATTAAGGAAATTAGGATCTTCTTTGATTAAATGCGATAACCTGTCACGATTGCTCTGTCAAATTTTTTGCTATAAATCCACTCCCTTCGTTTCTTTATTTCCACAGCTCACGTTCTATTCTTCCTCCATCAACTCATACTTTAAAGTATTTGTCAATATGCTTCATCCAGTTCTGATTCTTGATATACTCCTAACTTTCATATCTATCATTCTTCTTTTTCATCTGCCGCCGGAGAAATCTATTCACTTTTACTATACGCTTGGTTTTATAGTGTTTTTAGTTCTCCCGTGTCTTTACGTTGCAATACTTATTGATATACACGGTTTGTAATTTATGTGTTGTCGTCGGGCTTTATATCTTTCCTTATTTTTCAGAGTCCCTGCTTCTGTTTATCTATAATCATCGACATCCACAGTTAATGCTCTCTCCTATTTGCTGCGATTTATACCCCCATTTCTATTTCAGAGCTTCATGCTCTGTTTTCTCTTCTATCCATTAAGCACCGAATGTAATGGTCCAGAATTCGCATATATGAATTTCGGAATGAACATAGTTAATGTTCTAAAAAGGAAATTGTAATGGCACGATCTTGATTTGTCAAATTACCAGAATACCTCGGAAAAGGCCGAATCATCAAGAAAAATATTTTCTTGATATGTTTAGAGTTTAAGTAGAATACAAGAGTCGTGTAACATGGCACATGATGACGTTATGATCTGTGAATCATCACGTTCCATTTAGAAACTCAGCATGACTTACTGTAATATAATCACGTTGATCAAGTGTCATTATATTATACTAACTCATGCTTCAGTTCCCAACACTACTTCAAAAACATTCATATTTTAAATTCGAATTTTTAAAATTTAGAAACTAAAATAGTTTTCTTTTATGATGTAATGCAGATAGCGCACTGAGATAAACTATTTCAGATAAGAATAGTTATGAAAATATCTTTAGAAATATCGAGGATATTTATGATGATATCTTAGAATTTCTAATATCGAAAGGTGATGAAGAAGATTTGTCCGTAAAGATTTAGAGTCAGGAGCAAGGTATTCGTTAATGACTTCAGCAGATACTGAATCATTTGGATTCTTTGAAGGCAGATTTAGTCTTTGTGATTTGTCCACAGCTTCCTTCATGGTTTGCTCTATCTGTTTTTCAGTACCAAATTTTCTCATCTTCTGAGCTCCTTCAGCCACTATTCTTTATCATCAAACTTTCAACTGTTAAGGTCGTTTACAGTTTTTGCTGCTTCCTTCAATTTTTTTTTCAACATTCAGAGTATTGATTCGTAGACTGGTTGCTTTTTATAATTTTAGAATGAAAGCTCATAATTCTAAGAGATGAATGTTATATGTATACATATGATGTTCTAGTACAGTTTTTGAATTCAAAGTATGGCATTTGAAAGATGTAAGAATCTAAGAGTGATGTTTTATGTTAAATCTTGGCTTGGATTCTAATTTTTCAAAATCATAATATGTAATAAAATTTGGATGCAAATGGTTGTTTCGATTTCTAGGAAAGAATGTATATCGTTGTGAAAGTAGTGAGTATAGTTGATGATTTGCTGAATCAGAATCGAAGAATGTAACATATTAATTGTGAATTTATATATCTCTCGGGTATTACCTACCCGTTAAAAGTTTCACAAGTAATATTTTGTACCAGAGAATTTTATTACAGTCTTTATGAAAATATATGTATGTATATTTTCTCTTGATGTAATACGGGTTAAATGAGTTAATATACTATTACTCTCATTTGATTTTCAGCTGGAACTAGAAATGAATAATCTCTAAAACTTTAGAAATTACTTAATCTTTGAGGATTATTTCTTCAACGTAAATGAAATTATGAATCAATACTTCATTATTCATTTTTATTGATATTTCCTCGGTAAATGATGTTGGTGCTCGTGGAATTCTTGTGAACTTCGCAATAATGTTTTCTAGAAAGTTTCGTGTACATCGAAGATGAAAGTGTAAAATCAAACATGTAATTGATTGATACACTTGGTTTATTATGGAATGGGTTTCATTGAGTTGAAACAGAGATTGGGGTTAACGAAGGATGTACATCATAGCATATCAGTAATATGAACTAACCGAGTAGTACATACTAGTTAAGATTCACACGTAATAGCTTAGTACGAAAAGATTTATTTTGATCTCAAAATTCATATATATATATATAAAATATACATATAATTTCTTCAGAGGGAATGAGTTAATACTTCATAACTCGTTGATACGATATACGCGTTGTTGATTAGTGATGATGTTTGCGGTGATTATGGATCTGGCGGAGCTTGTGATGTTGTAGATGCTGCTGATGCTGACGATGTTGACGGTAGTAACGGTGCTGGTAATGCTGACGGTACTGTTGATGCTGCTCGTAAAACAGATCTAGCTTGTAAATCGTGCACCATTCCGATCAGGGTTTTATTTTATCATTTCTATTCGCTCACTCATCTGGTTTACAATTAGAACTAGAATAAGTAGTCTCTAAAACTTTTAGAAACTACATATTCTCTGCAGAATATTTCTTCGATGAAGTTATGAATCAATACTTCATCGTTTGTTGTTGTTGGTATTCCTTGGTATTTGTGATGTTGAGGTGTGGGATGCGGATGTTGTTGGTGGTGGTGGTAATGATACTGTTGATGTTGATGATGGTGGTACTGTTGATGCCGGTGATGCTGCTGGTGCTTGTAATCTTTGCACCATATTCTCCAAAGCTACTACCCGAGCGCGAAGCTCGTTGACTTCTTCTACTACACCGGGATGATTGGTGGTTCGGATGAGCGGATGAATAAGATCCAGAATTTGAGATAGTATATAATCATGACAAGATACTCTGGAGATGAGAGAGAAAATGGTATTACGAACAGGTTAATCGGTAAGTGCTTCAGGTTCTTCGCCAAGAGGGGAATGTGGTGGATGGAAGGGATCACCTTCTTCTTGTATCCAATGACTAAGTAGGCTATGAACCCATCCCCAATTTATCCAGAATAGGTGATGGCTGATTGGTTGATCCATTCTGGTTACACTGCCTCCGGAGTTCAGGTGAATATCCATATCGGAATAGCTGTCGGAGTTTAAGGAATTTGAACTAGATACTGGATCCATCTTGTATAATTAGGGAGATGATTTTTGATATGAAATAGATTATAGAATTTAGATTGGTACTCTTCAATACATAATTACATATGTATATATAATACCAAAATTCTATAAATCTTAGGAGTCATATACAAGAAATTCTCATATCATCGAATTTTGTTGATTTCGAGAACTCCGAAATCACCAATTATCCCGATGATACTTTTTATTCAGTCTTACCAATTTCACAACATACCGACACATTAACCTCTACCGACGAAATCATTGATCCATCAATGGATGAAGAAGAAGTAAGGGTGACAAATTGGTACTCTTGGGAAAACGATAATGTTGAAAATTTTACCCCCAAGACCAAAATAGTGGGACCAATAAGGACCGTTAATGAAGAAGAATTTGTTTCGATCTTGAAACTCACCATTCCATAACCTTCCAACCCAATATTCTCAATAGACGAGTCATCTACCGAAGATGAATTGCGAGCTGTAATAGATATTGACACCTCGGATTTCACCCAATTGGGTAATAGAGGTGAAAACTTTGATCTCGAGAATGAACGGAAGGAAATGTTAGGAATTGTCCACCCTATAGAAATATGTATGTCGGTGTATATCGATCCATTTGACCAAGAACCAGAAAAGAGACATATCCATTTACTAAAAGCTACAATTAAAAAAGAATTAAGTAGTAACGATCGGGTGGGTCTAAACTTTAAACCCATTGATATATTATACACCACCCGAGATGTAAATAACTGGCGCACAATTTTAATTCTTGGAACTTATTCTTCCGACTTCACATGTCGTCAGCTAAGTGTGGGGAAGTCTAACCCCACTTAATGTGAAATTCGGGGTTCGGGTTAGTGCAAAACTCGTTAATAAAAATGCATGATAAATTAGGGTAAAATACGCATTTTCAAAGATTAGCAAACAGTTCAGAAAAGCAACCATTTTTGAAGAAAAACATGTGTGATAAAACAACAAAAGGAATGAACGATGAGGTGCACCATCTATCATTCGACGAGCTTTATAATTACAAATTGCGTATTTTTAATCACTTTTCTACACTAATCACCCTCATGAATTTATAATTATAGTCTGATTTCATGCAAATGAGGGCATTGCATGATCTCAAGTGTGGGGAAGGGTTATAAATTCTCTCGGGTTTGCACTTGGTTTATTTGCCAAATTTTGTGAAAATTTGAAAAATTTTCAACTAAATGAATTCAAAATCATGTTTATACATATTTATGAACGATAAAAACTAGGTGTTAATACCGAAATTATCGTTACCTCGGAAAGGACATAAATTGAGAAACAACCTAAAATATTTGAATTCATTTAAAATAGAATAAAGGAAAATAAAAAGGCAAAGAAAGAAACAATTAAAAGCTAAGTGTGGGAAGAATATACCAAAGTATTCAGAACATATATCACATATTTTGTACAAGATTATTGCAGGTACTTTTGCTTTGGACTAAACTAATCAGTTTTACCCGATTTACTGTAATATATTTAAGAAAGATGGATCTACACGATGAATCAATTCCATCATTAAAAGAAAGTAAAGTCTTCCGAAAGAGACACACGCTTCTTGATTTAGGTCAAGAAGTTGTCGTCCAGACTAGCTGTAGGTTGACGAAAAATCTAGAAAAGTCATCTCTAAAATCAGCAGGAAATCCACGGACCTCAGCATCAAACAGGGTCACCAAGTGGTCAGACTTATCCTAACCATGAGAGGATCTGTCTCGTAAAATGGGGAGGGCACCGTGCAAATTAGCTTGATAAGACTAATGAATCAGACCCCCAGAAAGGATAATCTCCTTAAAGATTAAAAATCAGCTTTTAAGCCTGATATTACTCAATCCTTGAGATTAACTTTAAAGATTGAGAATTACAAACTCATGGAATTCGATGATATCTAAACTCGAGCTTGAATGAGAAAATATTTTGATCAAATTAAAACCGATTTGTTTTCTGAAAAACCTATTTTCAATGCGTTCATTACCATTGAACGTAAAATTCTAAGAATTCATCGAAATTCATTAGGTCACATGAACCAAATCGGGTGTCAACCGTAAGAACGGTGGTTGCATAGCATGGTCGAAGACAGGACCTTGTGCCAGACCGAAAAAATTATAGGGTGATATTTGCTATTGCTCCTACAAAGGATAGTAATTGCATCCGACAAGTTTTTGGGCCATGATTATGTGCATGTCATTAGACATTGCCTTAATAGTTTCTTGTTCATCGTTTTCCTTTACAACCGGATGGTAGTTTACCGAAAGTTAATATACGGAACAAGTAAATTGGATGTGTGCTTTCCAATACAGGGATAGCAGTGGATTACACGAACCTAAAAGTTTTAGCCAAAATATTGATCCACAAAAATATTTTGCAACACCGATGGTGGGTTAAATCAGAAAACTTATCTAGGGTAAAAGCTAGATTGAATTTTCAAAAGATCAAATGTTTTCATAAATATCCAATTTCCTAAAGGATCTAAATTTTATAGTCATGTGGGACTGTAAACCACAATGTTACTATCATTGTTCATACCGCCGTATTAAAATCACTGATGTATATAGTGTGAAGAATAAAGAAGTGATTCTAGTAAGTTATATTCAAGTTCTATATTGCTTGAGGACAAGCAACGCTCAAGTGTGGGGATATTTGATAGTGCTCCAAATGAACATATATTTAGGCACAATATCCTTCCAATATGTAAAGTTTTCAGTTGCAATTGTTCTATTTTCAAGTAATATTCGTTTAAATAAATAAGTGCGAAGACAAAAGAAGAAAACGAAGATTTGAAGACGCAAATGACCAAAAAGCTCAAACGTACAAGTTACAATCCAAGTGGTTCAATTTATCGATGAATAACGTCTAAAAATGACAAGAGTACAAGCCGCGAAACACAAAGTACAAGATATCTAAGCATACGAAAAGGCGTTCGAAAAACCGAAACCGAGACATAAACTGAGCATCAACGTACGAGTCAACGGAGCTAAAATTACAAGTCAACTATGCACAAGAATATAATATAATATATATATAATTACATAATATTATATATATATATTATATTATTCAGCAGCCCACGTTTAACTCAATTTGGTGAGCTGGAAATGAGACCTCCATGATCGCGGAGCTGCAGAGGGTAAAACCTCCACGATCGCGGAGCTGCCAAAATCACAATTCGCCTATAAAAGCCACAAGTTTTCTGACGAATTCTGCACACCATCTACATCTCTGTCCCTCTGTTAATATATAATATATATTAGTTTAGTTTTATATTAGTTAGTTTGGGTAATGTAAACGGTTATTTTACGGGTTTTAAAGTCGGAGCTCTGTCCCTGTAACGCTACGCGATTAATAATCACTGTAAGCTAAATTCTCCCTTTTTAATTATGTATCGTATTTAAGTTATTATTATGCTTATTTGAGTCGAAGTAATCGTGATGTTGGGCTAAATATTAAGACGGGGTTATTGGGCTTTGGACCATAATTGGGGTTTGGACAAAAGACCGACACTTGTGGAAATTGGACTATGGGCTATTAATGGGCTTTATATTTGGTTAACTAAATGATATCTTGTTAATCTAATATAGAGATTTACAACTTGATGTATTTATATATAACCACATACGCTTGATCGGGTACGGTAGGTGGGATATTTATAAATACTAATAATTGTTCATTTGACCAGACACGGAGATTGATTAATAGTCAATGGACTCATTAAAACAGGGGTGGATTACATTCAAGTGTAATTGGTGTAATTGTTAATAAAGTATTAAAACCTTGGATTACACGCAGTCGATCACCTGGTGTAATCATTAAACAAAGTATTAAGACCTTATTACGGTTTAAATTCCCAATTAGTTGGAATATTTGACTTCGGGTATAAGGTTAATTTGGCGAAAACTCTCGCACTTTATAATTATGACCGATGGACTATTATGGACAAAACCAGATGGACTTATTAAATAATCCAGGACAAAGGACAATTAACCTAGAGTAATAAATTAAAATCAAAACGTCAAACATCATGAGTACGGAAGTTTAAATAAGCATAATATATTTTATTTCATATTTCCTCGTACTTTTATTTATTGTCATTTTAATTATTGTTATTTATTTTATCGTTAGTTAAATATCGTCATTTACTTTACGCTTCGCTTAAAATATAAAATCGACAAACCAGTCATTAAACGGTAAACCCCCTTTTATAATAATAATAATTGTAATATATATATATATATATATATATATATATATATATATATATATATATATATATATATATATATATATATATATATATATATATATATATATATATATATATATTTTTTTTTTTTTTGTACAAATATAGTTATATAAAAATATAGTGTAAAATAAGTCGTCTCCCTGTGGAACAAAAAATATACTACTCTACGATTATGTACACTGCCTATTGTGTTGTAGCAAGGTTTAGGTATATATCCCATCTGTAAATAAATAATTAAAACTTGTGTAATTTGTATCGTATTTCGTATTAAAAATAAAAGTATTTTCGTATACCCCCGATGCATCATCACCAAAGCTAAGGGATTTTCGGTTCAAACTCGGTGTAAAATTTAGTATGTATTTGTATCCATTGCGTTTAAAATAAAGTGATGTATTCTCAGCCCAAAAATATAGATTTCAAAATCAATTAAAAAGGGAGCAAATGAAACTCACCTTAGCAGCACATAAAGTCATTCGCCGAAATGTGACTGAAACTCGGAATGCAAAATAACCGTAGATCTCAACCGAGAGAATATATGTTGGTCAATACATGTCTAACAAGTTAAGTCGAGTCATAGTGTATCACAATCCTAATGCTCGAGACCGACATGAAAAAGTTAACAAAAGTCATATCAAAAGTCAACCTGACCCAATATGATCTTTAAATCTATACATGTTTATTAATATAGTATAAGTCTTGATAATTGAACGAATTTATAGTTTATCAAACTCAAAATATTATTTATTTTAGGAGTTATATTATATTTAATTTATCATGGCAATCGATCATGTTTTATTATTTCACATAGTTTTCCAATACTTGTAAGATCAGATTATAGTGTTTATAAAGCTTTAAAACATGATAAGACAGTCAACTTTGACAATTGATCAACAAAACAAAATGTGCCTTATATAGAAATTCATTTACTCGATTAGTAATATATAAAAATCCCATTTATCAATCTCATAGACAAGTTGTTTAAATATTAATTTACAGTTTCAAACATAATTTCAATTAACGTTAACCATAATTCAGTTGACCATATCTTTTAATCCATTCATCGAAATCACGCGATTTCTAAATGAAAAGTTATTAATTTTTCGCCAGCTTTCCAATAACATGCATATCATATACCTTATATGTAGTGACCCGAACTTTTCCATGTTTACATATATTAAATGAAATTGATATTTACATGATTAAGTGTTTCCAACATGTTAAGCAATCAAACTTGTTAAGACTTGATTAAGTGAAATAGATTTCATATAGACAATTGACCACCCAAGTTGACCGGTGATTCACGAACGATAAAACTTGTAAAAACTATATAATGACATATATATGGATATATATATAGTTGACATGATATTATGATAAGTAAACATATCATTAAGTATATTAACAATGAACTACATATGTAAAAACAAGACTACTAACTTAAGGGTTTCGAAACGAGACATATATGTAACGATTATCGTTGTAACGACATTTAAATGTATATATATCATATTAAGATATATTAATACATCTTAATATCATGATAATGTAATAATCTAACATCTCTTTAGATATAATAAATAATGGGTTAACAACATTTAACAAGATCGTTAACCTAAAGGTTTCAAAACAACACTTACATGTAACGACTAACGATGACTTAACGACTCAGTTAAAATGTATTTACATGTAGTGTTTTAATATGTATTCATACACTTTTGAAAGACTTCAAGACACTTATCAAAGTACTTCTACTTAACAAAAATGCTTACAATTACATCCTCATTCATTTTCATCAACAATTTTACTCGTATACACCCGTATTCATACTCGTACAATACACAGCTTCTAAATGTATTTACTATTGGTATATACACTCCAATGATCAGCTCTTAGCAGCCCTTGTGAGTCACCTAACACATGTGGGAACCATCATTTAACATCTAGCAAGAAATATCTAACAAAACAACAAACTAATGGAGCATGTTTGGCACATCAACATTCACGTGAACCTTCACACTTCACCAACACATTCTCATTCAACTTTCATGCATCAAATTACTCTCTCTCAATTACTCTCTTAGTGTTCTGAGTGTTCTTCATCATCTTCATCAAAATCTAGCTCAATCTAGTTCATAAATCCATATATAAACCAAGTTATAAAACAACTACTCAAGAACACACCAAGTTTGCTAGCTTACTTCCAATCTTGCAAATCCACTTTGAGTGATCATCCAACCTCAAGAAATCTTTTTTATTTATAGTAAGATATCTTTCCAATACAAGTAATACTCATATTCAAACTTTGCTTCAATTTCTATAACTTTAACAATCTTATTTCGAGTAAAAATCTTACTTGAACTTGTTTTCTTGTCATGATTCTACTTCAAGAACTTTCAAGCCATCCAAGGATCCTTTGAAGCTAGATCTATTTTTCTCATTTCCAGTAGGTTTATCCACAAAACCTGAGGTAGTAATGATGTTCATAACATCATTCGATACATATATATAAAACTACCTTATTCGAAGGTTTAAACTTGTAATCACTAGAACATAGTTTAGTTAATTCTAAACTTGTTCGCAAACAAAAGTTAATCCTTCTAACTTGACTTTTAAAATCAAATAAACACATGTTCTATATCTATATGATATGCTAACTTAATGATTTAAAACCTGAAAACATGAAAAACACCGTAAAATCGGATATACGCCCTCGTAGTAACACCGCGAGCTGTTTTGGGTTAGTTAATTAAAAACTATGATAAACTTTGTTTTAAAAGTTGTTCTTCTGGGAAAATGATTTTTCTTATGAACATGAAACTATATCCAAAAATCATGGTTAAACTCAAAGAGAAAGCATGTTTTCCAAAATGGTCATCTAGACGTCGTTCTTTCGATTGAAATGACTACCTTTACAAAAATGACTTGTAACCTGTATTTTTGACTATAAACTTATACTTTTTCTGTTTAGATTCATAAACTTAAGTTCAATATGAAACCATAGCAACTTGAATCACTCAAAACGGATTTAAAACGAAGAAGTTATGGGTAAAACGAGATTGGATAATTTTGCTTGTTGTAGCTACGTGAAAATTGGTAACAAATCTATATTAATCATATCCTAGCTAACTCATATTATATTATACATGTATTCTAATATATTATGTAATCTTGGGATACCATAGACACGAATACAATGTTTTGACATATCATATCGACCCATCTATATATATATATATTTCGGAACAACCATAGACAATCTATATGCAGTAATGTCGGAATTAGCTATACAGGGTTGAGGTTGATTCTAAAATATTATATATACTTTGAGTTGTGATCTAGCCTGAGGCTTGTATACACGAGGTCGTGGATTGATTCGAGATAATATATATTGCTTTATTTCTGTACATCTAACTGTGGACAACTAGTTGTAAGTTACTAACGAGGACAACTGACTTAATAAACTTAAAACATTAAAACGTATTAAAAATGTTGTAAATATGTTTTGAACATACTTTGATATATATGTATATATTTGTTATAGGTTCGTGAATCGACCAGTGGCCAAGTCTTACTTCCCGACGAAGTAAAAATCTGTGAAAGTGAGTTATAGTCTCACTTTTAAAATCTAATATTTTTGGGATGAGAATACATGCAGCTTTATAAATGTTTTACAAAATAGACACAAGTATATGAAACTACTTTCTATGGTTGAATGATCGAAGCCGAATATGCCCCTTTTTGCTTGGTAGCCTAAGAATTAGGGAACATCACTAATTTTGAGAATTAGTGCATGCCTAATTGACGTGAATCCTAAAGATAGATCTATTGGGCCTAACAAACCCCATCCAAAGTACCGGATGCTTTAGTACTTCGAGTTTTATATCATGTCCGATGGATGTCCAATGATGGGGATATTCTTATATGCATCTTGTTAATGTCGGTTACCAGGTGTTCACCATATGAATGATTTTTATCTCTATGTATGGGATGTATATTGAAATATAAAATCTTGTGGTCTATTATTACGCTTTGATAAATATATAGGTTAAACCTATAACTCACCAACATTTTTGTTGACGTTTAAAGCATGTTTATTCTCAGGTGATTATTAAGAGCTTCCGCTGTCGCATGCTAAAATATGGACAAGATTTGGTGTCAGCATGCTTGTATAATATTGTTTAAAACTGCATTCGAGATTTACTTTGTTGTAACATATTAATATTGTAAACCAATATGTATTGGTAGTGTGTAAGTGTGATATTTTAGATTATCATTTCTGGATAATCTAGGTGGTGACTTTTTAGCCTTGTCGATAAAATAAAGGTTATGGTTTGTTTTAAAAACGAATGCAGTCTTTGAAAAACGTCTCATATAGAGGTCAAAAACCTCGCAACGAAATCAATTAATATGGAACGTTTATAATCAATATGAACGGGACATTTCATTATATTAGTAGTATATGTATTAAATTCGTGATTCATCGTAAAACTATCTAACGACGAAATTTAGCATACAAACTTGTATAAACATATATACTCGAGCACTAGATATGGGTACACTATTAATATATAAAAGATAAGATATGAATGCTCACGTATCAATATTGTGATTCAATATTGTAGGAAAGTACGTAGACACAACGGAGATGATAAACACTAGTTTGACTTACGAGCAATACTCCCGAACCATACACATAACATCCATAACTATAACCCATAATTTCCTTAGCTCTATCCCGCTCGAAAACCCATTTTGAAAATAACACGCTCATGACCTTGTCGCAGTATTTTTTGTAAAATACTTAATAATAATAATTCTATTAATAATAATAATAAGATTAATATTAATAATATTAATCTTAATAATAATTATAATATAAATAATAAATATAATAATACGGAGATAGATAGATGTGAATATGTGTGTGTAATCGAGCCAAAATTCTTCAAGCTTTATAGACCTCTCCTGACCAGCCACCCCATGCGATCGCATGGCGTTGAAGGCTTTTGGCCATGCGATCGCAAGGACTTCAGTTCCAGCTCATTTTTGTTTCGTTTGTCGACATAATAAATAAATATATAATCTATATAATCTATATTAATTAATTATATATTATATTATATTCTCGTGCCTAGTTAACTTGTAATTTTGGTTCCGATGTCTTGTACGTTTACGTTCGACTTATGTCCCGGTTCTGGTTTTTCGAACTTCCTTTCGTACGCTTAGAAAACTTGCACTTTACGTTTCTTGACTCGTATCTTTGTCAAAATATAGACTTATATTAACAATAAACTATATCACTTGAAATATAACTTATACGTTTGAGTGTTTTGGTCATTTGCTTCTATAAATCATCGTCTTGTTGTTTACTAATATAAAAGTATTATCAAACGTTGTATAACCAAGTTAATATTATATTTTATCATATTGTAAAATATATATTTTCATTTAGAACTATACATTTGTACATATTATACATAATTGAAATATTTATTTAATAATATAATATTTAGTTTTTCAAAACTAATTATATTTCAAAGTTTATTTTAACTCATTTAAATAATAGAATTTATTATAACACGTAACGTTTATACTTTAAAGCTTAAATTGATATAATTCATTTATGCGCCAACGTTTATTCTAAATTCTCAAACGTTCTAATTAATATATCAAATTATCAATCGAATCAATAACCCAGTGTTACTATCATTTACTAAGTAACTTGAAACCATTATATACTTAAACATGTTTTAAATACAATTTGCAAGTTATTCATATATTTAATTCTCAACAATTAATATTCCAACTTATCATATATATTCAAATTACGTTATTTAAATAAAAACATTTTAACAATCAATTCCTATTATATCTAAAAACGTTTTCGCATGTTTGAAATTAAATCAATAGAATATTAAGAAATTTAGTTCTCCACTAACTTTTGTCTAAATCTCGTTATTTGACACTTTGTTCTCACTCGTAGATTACTTTACCATTTATTCCGTATGCCGTTAAAATGAAACAATTTCTTAAATCAACGTGGACCTCACAACAAAGGCTCGTAATCATATCACAATGTATCTGATAATTCAATCATTTGATATTATCTTTTAATTCCTTCGATGAATATGTTAAACATATATTGAAACAAATACGTTCATGTAAAGTATTATACATCTAATACTTTGTTAACGTTTTCAATTATTATAACTATATATTGTATATACATATCTATATGTACATAAATGTTCGTGAATCGTCGACTATAGTCAAAAGGGTAATTGAATATATGAACATAGTTCCAAAATTTTCGAGACTCAACATTACAGACTTTGCTTATCGTGTCAAAAACATATAAAGATCAAGTTTAAATTTGGTCGGAAATTTTCGGGTTGTCACACTACTATTTTAGGCGTTTTTTCTTTCGGCTCACCGGATCAGCTAGGATGACAAATACACTTCAAATCTTCAATAAAAACTCATAAATTAGCATGAATCCAAATTTTCTCTCTATCATCCGCAAGCTCAGTTTTCCATCTAAATAAGTACCAAAACTTCACACAACGAACGTGAAACCATGATATTTAGGACCGATATTGCGAGATATATATATATATATATATATATATATATATATATATATATATATATATATATAATGAGAAATATCACATGCCCTCACACTTCTCAACAAAATGGGAAGTCCGAGCGCATGCTATGCACCATCAACAATTTAATCCGCACCCTTCTTTTCCAAGAACATCTACCACCCACTTACTGGGTGGAAGCTCTCCACATGGCCGCCTATCTACTTAATATTCTTCCATCCTCTGCCATTAACCATGATATTCCACACTCTCGCCTATACAAACAAAAACCTAACTACACCAATCTACGTGTCTTTAGATGCCTCTGCTACCCTCACTTACCTACCACAAACAAACTCGCTCCCCGTCTATAGAGACCCGTCCTAATCCATCTGGATGAATGCTTTACATTTGGTTACATAGCGAGGTACTTGACCTCTATATGATACATTTTATAAACATTGCATTCGTTTTTGAAAAGACAATCTTTCATTACATCGAAAGTTGACGGCATGCATACCATTTCATAATATATCTAACTATAATTGACTTAATAATAATCTTGATGAACTCAACGACTCGAATGCAACGTCTTTTCGAATATGCCATGAATGACTCCAAGTAATATCTCTAAAATGAGCAAATGCACAGCGGAAGATTTCTTTCATACCTGAGAATAAACATGCTTTAAAGTGTCAACCAAAAGGTTGGTGAGTTCATTAGTTTAACATAAATAATCATTTCCATTATTTTAATAGACCACAAGATTTTCATTTCCATTTCTCATAAACCTACGTCCCATGCATAGAGACAAAAATATCATTCATATGGATTGAACACCTGGTAACCAACGTTAACTTAAATGCATAGAATATCCCCAAACAGAACCTCTCGTCTGTATAATAATAATAATCTCGAAGTACTAAAGCATTCGTACCCCAAATGGGACTTGTCAAGGTCCATAGATCTATCTTTAGGATTCGCGTCAATCAGGGGCCATTTCCCTAAATTCTTAGGTTACCAAACTTGAAGGGTGATATTCGGTTTAATAATCCAACCATAGAATGTAATTTTAAGTACTTGTGTCTATTTCGTAAAACATTTATAAAAGCAGCGCATGTATTCTCAGTCCCAAAAATATATATTGCAAAAGCAAGTAAAAAGGGAGCAAATGAAACTCACCATAATGTATTTTGTAGTAAAAATACATATAACGACATTTAACAACTGAACAATGCAGGGTTGACCTCGGATTCACGAACCTATATCATTTATGTATTTATTAATATTCATAATTGCAATCGAACAAAAATATATATATATATATATATATATATATATATATATATATATATATATATATATATATATATATATATATATATATATATTAGTCATATCATTTTTATATTAATAATATATATATTTCATATATATTCATTATGTATATAAAAATATTAATTTTTGATATATTATATGTATTAAACAGATCCTTTGTATATCAGTGATAGTAATTATAAATACACCAAAATAATATTAATAGTGGTAAAAATGATAATGATTATAATACTTAATATTATTAATAATAATGTTAATAATTCTAATAATGTAAAAATATTAATTTTACTGTTAATGATAGTTATGGTAATGGCTTTAGTATTTACATAATAATACTCATGATAAGATATATAATAATAATACTTATAACAATAATAATCATAATAATGACTATAGTACTTATAATGATGATTATAATACCAATAGTAATTATAATACTAGTGATACTAATAATAATAGTAATAATAATAATAACCATAATATATATAGTAATATTACTTTTACTAATAATAATAATAGTGATAATAATAATAATACTTATAATACTATTAATAATGATAATAATGGTAATAATAATTATAACTAGGTTAATAATACTATTAATGTTTATAAATGATACTAATACTAATATTTAATGAAAATAATAATAACATAATAAAAATGATAAGTTTAATCGTTCTCAAAATACTATCGGTATTCCTAATCTTATATATACATATACTTCTATGCATTGTGTTAATATTTTTATAACCTTTTATATTCATATGCTCATATAATTATGATCATAATCATAACAATTTTTATACATATATCATTATACTGTTATTAAGGTTACGGTTTATGATAATTTCAATAACAATATTAATAACAATACTAATAGCAATAATAATAATACTAATGGTGATAATATTAATAATTATGATATTCATAATACTTAAAATAATAATGCTATTGATAATACTACCAATACTTACTACTAATAATAAAAATAATAACAACAATAACAATAATAATTATGATAATAATAATAATAATAATAATAATAATAATAATAATAATAATAATAATAATAATAATAATAATTATAATAATAATAATAATAATAATAATAATAATAATAATAATAATAATAATAATAATAATAATAATAATAATAATAATAATCAATATTAATAAGGAAACTACCTCACAAAAAAAAGAGTCCAAAAAAATAAAGCTGCCCACGCTCGGATTCGAACCCTTGACCCCTCGTTCGCCCAACCAACACCTTAACCATTGAACCGTTGCAAATTTTCTGATTAATACCAGTTTTAAATCAATATAACCCGTGTAACTAAATTGATCTTCTTCATCCTCTTCAAAATCAACACGACCCATTTTCAAATACAATCAAATACACTAATTACCAAATTGAATTAGGTTGTATAACAGAAACAGAAAATGATTGTCTGTGTTTGAAAACAGAAATAAAAAAAATAGCTGTATAGGTTTAAAGAAAACAAGACGTGAACTCAAACTTAAATTTCAAGATTTTGAACGTTTTAGACAAAATTTTCTAAATGAAATAGGTAATAAATCCCTCATAGAAGCTACCGTGATCATCAATTAATCCCATAACATCAAGAAAATTATGAATTTCTTCAAGAACGAAAAGATTGACTTTTTAATTTGAAACTTTGACTCCAAAATTCTCGATCAATAACATGAATTGGAACCTTATATTTTGCAGATAGTATGAGTGAAATAAACCTAACAACACTGCAATATTACTTTTTGAAATAATTTTTGAATTCGAAGTTTTTAAAAATTATGAAGGAACAGAGGTATCGACTGGTTTTCAGTTTATATTTCTGCTTTTTATTCATGAATTGCAGTAAGGATATTATAGAGCAAGTGGTTAGTTGAATGCTGTTACACGAATTATTAATGTTGTATTGTAGTGATTATTGGTTCGACACAATTCAATCAGGAATAGAAGAAGGAGAGAAAAAATTAAAAGAGAATAAAATGGATCAACTAATTCGTACGAGAGATTTTGACATTTAGTAACTTGTTTTCATCTGATTATTAAAATATAAATATGTTAAAAATACTGATAATTATTAATCACAATATACTAATAATAATGCTAATGTAAATAATAATAACGTTAATAATAATAAAAATAAAACAAAAATACTAAGAATAATGATAATAATAAAATTGTTTATTTTTAGTAATAATGAAATAATAATAATAATAATAATAATAATAATAATAATAATAATAATCATATTTAAAAGTTATAATTTTACTAATTATAACAATAATGATAATAATAGTAATAACAATTTAATAATAATAAATGATAGTTTTGGTATTCATAAAAACTAAAATTATAGTTTTTACTTTTAATAATGTTAACAATAATATTAGTAATAATAATATCATATCAATTTATATGTATCAATTTTCATATTCACATATTCTCTTTTAAAAAAAATAATAATAATAATACTATCATTAAATTTTAATATTAATATTAGTATTAATATTGATACCAGTATAATAATCATGTTTGTAATTACATTCATCATATTAATATTATATATTATAATTATACCATGTATATTATATGATCATGTGTTTATTATTTATACATTTTAACATATAACATGTGTTTGCATATTAATTATAATTGTCTTATGTATTTATATGTATTATATATATTTACTTGATATGTTATTTCCTTTTATTAAAAAAACTTTCAACATATAATATTTATAACTTTTATATATATATATTCCAATATACATATGCTAATAATTATTATAAAAATCATTTATACATAGATTTATTTTAGTAACAACTTATTTTGTATATTATTTTACATTTTTAATTTTGAATGAGTTGATAACATTTTATAATTTCTAATACTTACATTTATATATATATATATATATATATATATATATATATATATATATATATATATATATATATAGACACACACACACACACACACACATATCTATTTACAATTAATGGTTCGTGAATCGTCGATACTGGTCGAAGGTAATTGAATACATAAACACAGTTCCAAAATTTTCGAGACTCAACATTATAGACTTTGCTTATCGTGTCGAAATCATATAATGATTAAGTTTAAATTTGGTCGGAAATTCCCGGGTCATCACATTACCTACCCGTTAAAGAAATTTCGTCCCGAAATTTGAGTGAGGTGGTCATGGCTAACAATAAATATGTTTTCCTGACGAATATGAGCTGATAAATAGTGTTTTTATCATTATTGAATAATACAGATAAAATAATTCGATTATTCGAAGAGCACGAATGAAGCTATCACAAAATAGTGAGATGAAGAAATAGAGGCTCGTCTTAACTTTTGACGTATTCATGTTTGAATTCCGGAATTCAAGGGATTTAAAGAAAATCTTCGAAATCTAAAAGATTTGATTCTTCGGCGAGTAAGGAAATTAAGATTTCTATAATTAAATACGGTGATCTGCCTTGATTACTCTGTCTGATATTTCCAATATAAATTAAGCTCTTCCGTTCCATTATTCTCACCATTCCTATACTTTCTTTCTTAGTTCATACATCCAAAAGATTATGATAATTCTTAATCCAGTTCTAATCCTTGATATTTTTCTAAATATCATTTCTGTCATCCTTCTTTTCAATCTTCCATCAGAAGATTCTGTTTACTTCTACTATTACCTTGGGGTAATACTATTCTTAATTATACTGTGTCTTTATATTGCTATTCGTATTAATATCCATAGTTTGTAACCTCTATGTTGTTATTGGGCTTTATATTTTCTCTTATATTATGGAGCTCTTTGCCTATTTATTTTCCTCTCAAACTCTGGTAAAGCGAGTAATGGTCCAGAATTCGTAAGTATGAAGTTTCGGAAGAACTTAATGTTCTAAACAAGAAAGAACGTAATCGCACGATTTGATTTGTCAAATTACCCGAACCGCTGAGAATAGAACTATCAAGAATATATTTTCTTGATATGTTCAGAAGTTAAGCAGAATGAAAGAGTTTTGTAACATGGAACATGATGACGTTATTATCTGTGAATCATCACGTTCTATTAGAAACTCAGCATGACTTACTGTAATATAATCACGTTGATCAAGTGTCATTATATTATACTAACCCATGCTTCAGTTCCCAACATTACTTCAATAACATTCATATTTTAAGCTCGAAAGTTTACAGAATATAGAAACTAACAGTTTCTATATGATGTAACACTGATAGCATGAAGAGATTAATGATTTCAGATAAGATTAGTTATGAAAATATATTCAGAAATATCGAGGATATTTATAATGAAAGATACGATAATATCTCGGAATATCTAAGATCAGAGAATGATAGAAACTATTATCCGCAAGGGTTTAGAGTAAGGAGCAAGATATTCGCTAAAGACTTTAGCAGGCATTGAATCATTTGGATTCTTTGAAGTCAAACTTATTCTTTGTGATTTGTCCACGGCTCCCTTCATAGTTTCGCATAATCCGATTTTCGGTACTAAATTTTCTATTGAATGTTTCCAATACTCCATTCTTTATCATCAAACTTTCGACGGTTAAGGTCGTGTACAGTTTTTGCCGCTGTATTCAGCTTTTTTTTTTTTAGAATTTGTGGTATTGATATGTAGACTGAGTGCTTTTCAGAATTTCAGAATGGAAGATCATAATTCTAAGAGATAAATGTTATATGTTTACATATAACTGTTGATGTAGACGTGCTGCGATATTTCAAAATATTGATTGCTGATTCTCGGTGTTTGGTACGGCAATTCTCGTTATCAGATGCAGATGAGTAGATGATAGGATTTCAATGAATATAATAACTTTTCATAAAGTCAAAGATCAATGATGTTGCTGGTAAGTTTACTGCTAATGTAGTGAGATATAAACGATTTTCCAGTATCGATGACGAAAGGCAACTTATATATCAGGGTTATAATAAGTTAATCCGAGTGAAAAGTCGAAGTTGACTTGTTGGAGCTGTAACAAAATTGGCTAATTTGAAAAGGGATTGCAAAGTTATGATGGGTAATAGTAACACTAAAGGGATTAACACAGCTATGTGTTAAATGTTTACTCAGTTTCCGAGAGTTTTTCAGGTGCATAACTATATGCATAAATCTTTCCTTTCGTAGATGAAATGCGGTTGGTTCATCCTCTCGATTTAGGTGTTCCCAAGATTCGTGAAAGGTTTGAACGCAGATTGTAATTGTCAAGATACAAATGAGGTTTAAGATGAAATCAAGTGGCAAACTTGAAGAATTGTTTAGTTTCATATGTTCTAATCAATATTTTAATTCATTTTAATTGTCTAATGTTATTAGTCCACAGTCGATAGTCCACAGTTGACAGTCCAATAATTCATATATAATTTAATATATAATATTCGAATTAATTAATACGTATCGTGACCCGTGTACATGTCTCAGACTCGATCACAACTTAAACTATATATATTATTGTAGAATCAACCTCAACCCTATATAGAGAACTCGATCATTACTGCATATAGAGTGTCTATGGTGACTCCAAATAATATATATAGATGTGTCGATATGATATGTCAAAACCTTATATACGTGTCCTGATATTTAAATGCGTAAATAACAGTATTTAAATGACGATAAATAAAGTGCGTAAAATAAATAACAGAAATTAAATGACGATAAATAAAATTACGAGAATTAAAATTGCGATAAAATAAATTGCGATAATTAAATTGCGATAAATAAATTGCGATAATTAAAATGTAATACGGAATTAACAGTTAGCTAGGAACAATTAGCGTGGATTCTTAACAAAATTTCTCATAGTTAATTTGTCTGTTTCTAACAAATTTTATTTTGTCAAATGTTTTCTTCATTATATCACTTGTTGGATTCTGATAGGTCAAAATCCAAATATGAAATTGAATGAAAATGATTATTCTGCGGTGAACGGATACGTATATCGGTGGTTGTAAGTAGGATAGTAAATGATTGTTGAATCAGCTTCGAAGAATGTACAATGTAACTTATTAATGTGAAATCTAAATATTCCTCGGGTATTACCTACCCGTTAAAATATTTTCACCATTAACAGTTTGTACGAAAGAATTTTTAATTACAATGTTTATGAAAATATATATACATATATATTTTCTTCAGATATAATCATGGATATAATGAGTTAATGTGATATTAATCTCATTTGATTTATCGTTAGAACAAGAATATATAATCTTTGAAACATTAGAGATTACATAATCGCCATGTCGAATGAAGATAAATGATGTTGAACAATTACCAGATTGATGATTATGTTCGAGGTACATAATGAGATGTTGAGGTGTGTGATGTTGAACTTGGGTTGTTGATGGTGCTGGTGTCGATGTTGGTGGTATTGTTAGTGCCGGTGATGTTGATGAAGTTGGTAAATTTTGCACCATATTCTCCAAATTGATTACTCGAGCGCGGAGTTTGTCGACTTCTTATATTATTCCGAGATGATTGGCGGTCGGAACGAGCGGATCAATAAGGTTTAGAATTGTGGATAGAATATAATCGTGTCGAGTTACCCTGGAAATGAGGCTGAAAATGGTGTTTCGGATAGATTCTCCGGTAAGTGCTTCAGGTTCTTCGCCAAGAGGTGAATTCGGTTGGTGGAAGGGATCGCCTTCTTCGCGTCTCTATTGATTAGGTCGACTACGAACCCATCAGATGAATTGGGGATAGTTGATTGATTGATTCATTCTGGTGACACTGCTTTCGGAGCTTAGGTGAAACTCCATATCGGAATAGCTGTCGAAATCCGAGAAATTCGAACTGGTTGAGGGATTCATCTCGTACGATCAGATGAAGGATTTTCGATAAGAAATAGATTATAGGATGTAGATTAGTACCCTGCAATACATAATTTACATATGCATATATAATACTAAAATTCCATAAGTTACGGAGGAATCTACGGAAGCTGTCAGGCAAAGTCTACAGTAGCAGATACGCTAAGATATGAATTTTTATCTATACACTATTCATGCAGTCAATGCAGTAAAACGTGTCTAGACTAAGAATGATAAGCAAGTAATTTCTGACAAAAAATGATAAGCAAAACTTTTGACATGCAGACACGGTCAAAGTCCAGACTTACTAATGCATCCTAACGACTTATCAGTTATGTGAAGACCCGTCCTAATCCATCCGGACGAAGTCCATATCGATTATAAACGATTCACAACAGTTGATTACATCGCGAGGTACTTGACCTCTATATGATACATTTTACAAACATTGCATTCGTTTTTGAAAAGACAAACTTTCATTACATCGAAAGTTGACAGGCATGCATACCATTTCATAATATATCCAACTATAATTGACTTGATAATAATCTTGATGAACTCGACGACTCGAATGCAACGTCGTTTGAAATATGCCATGAATGACTCCAAGTAATATCTATAAAATGAGCAAATACACAGCGGAAGATTTCTTTCGTACCTGAGAATAAACATGCTTTAAAGTGTCAACCAAAAGGTTGGTGAGTTCATTAGTTTAACTTAAACAATTGTTTCCATCATTTTAATAGACCACAAGATTTCAGATTTCCATTTCTCATAAACATACGTCCCATGCATAGAGACAAAAATATCATTCATATGGATTGAACACCTGGTAACCGACATTAACAATATGCATATATAAGAATATCCCCATCATTCCGGGATCCTCCTTCGGACATGATATAAATTTCGAAGTACTAAAACATCCGGTACTTTGGATGGGGCTTGTTGGGCCCGATAGATCTATCTTTAGGATTCGCGTCAATTAGGGTGTATGTTCCCTAATTCTTAGATTACCAGACTTAATAAAAAGGGGCATATTCGACTTCGATAATCCAACCATAGAATGTAGTTTCACGTACTTGTGTCAATTTCGTAAAACAGTTATAAAAGTTGCGCATGTATTCTCAGCCCAAAAATATAAAGGGTAAAAAGGCAAATGAAACTCACGCATATAAATATTTTAAAACAGTTAATAAAGCATTTGCATGTATTCTCAGCCCAAAAATGTAAAGAGTAAAAAGGGCAAATGAAACTCACGAATATAAATATTTTAAAATAGTTAATAAAGCATTTGCATGTATTCTCAGCCCAAAAATGTAAAGAGTAAAAAGGGCAAATGAAACTCACGCATATAAATATTTTAAAACAGTTAATAAAGCATTTGCATGTATTCTCAGCCCAAAAATGTAAAGAGTAAAAAGGGCAAATGAAACTCACGCATATAAATATTTTAAAACAGTTAATAAAGCATTTGCATGTATTCTCAGCCCAAAAATGTAAAGAGTAAAAAGGGCAAATGAAACTCACAATACTGTATTTTGTAGTAAAAATACATATGACGTCATTGAACAAGTGTAAGGTTGGCCTCGGATTCACGAACCTCTTCAAGAAAAAGCTCCAAAAAATATAAAACTGCCCTTGCCTAGACTAGAAATCGCGACCTCGCGTTCACCCAACACTCTTAACCACTCAACCATTCATGCTTTTCATGATATTTATCATACTTATATTATTTAACCTGTTAAATTCGACCCATCAGAGAATGAACAAACTTGGCCCAAGTCTGCTACAAAGTTCACGGCCCAACAGGTAGGTTGTAAGCCCAACAACCAAATTACTAAACCCCATATAATTAAGTCCAATACCTAGCGGCCTATTATGATTAATGAATCACAAGGCCCTATACACCAATCGGTTAAACTTGCTTTTTGAAATGGAAACCGTAAAGTGTAGTTTACATGTGTCACACCATTCTTTATTAATAATGGAACTCACTTTGTTCCATTTGCAAAATGAAACGGCACCCTTTTTTTTTATTTTATAAGTGTCGGCTAAAAAGAGGAATGAAGAGCACGCAATAGTAATCCATTTGTTGTTATTTAAATCGACATGCAAAAATGGCGGGGTTCGCTTTTTAGAGAGTGTTGGCCATAATGTTATAGTTTATCCCAAATGCATCCATGTGTCCCTGAGCTTTTATAATGCTTTATAAAAAGAAAGACTTCAATGCAATTGAATGGTCCATTTTTAAGTATAAAAAGGGTTTGAACCATTACAGCAAAAAAAAAAAATTTCGCAGAAGGTGGTGGTGTTTGTTGTATTCTTTCCCCGGCTTTTGTTGAGAACATGATGGGTTTTGATAAGTTGAATTATGAGTTTGGTTTCCATAGTTTGGTTTTGGATTGTCATATATAAAAAAAATAAGAAGTGGGTTTCGATTGTGGAAGGTGGTAGTATGGTTGTTTACTGTTGAAGATGGTTGCGGTTGGAGAGTGACGAGGTTGAGCTGCAGTGGAGGGAGTGTGGTGGCCGAAGGGTTGAAGGATGGTGGTGATACCGGTGGTGATGGTGGCGAACATGGTGGTTGTAACAAGAGAGAGAAAGAAAGGTGGTGTTGGTTAATTCGTAGTGGTGAAGTCGATTGCAGGTGGTGGTGGACCAGAGATGGTGGTGGTCTGGTGAGTGTGGTAGTGTCGTGTGGCTTTGAAGTATAGTTGTAGGTGGATGAGCCAAGGTGATAGTAGTGTAAGTGAAGGTGGAGTGGATTTGTAGTCTACATGCTACATGCTATCATAATATAGTTTTAAAATAAATGCAAACGAACACTGTGTAAATTCAATCATGCACAAACAGTGAAGTGAATGAATAAATATCTAAAGCATCCAGCTGCCATTTTGTATTATTCCTACCGACACTCTACTCGGAGTGCGATATCGTGTCCCGTTTAATAAATCAGTGGCGGATAAAAAGTCTTCAGGAAAATCCTAAATTTTAATATTAACTATCTTTATTTATTTCAGTCATTATGGTATAGAAACCGGTCATTAATTATTTAAATAAAAATTAAATCAACTGCCCCTCTCATTTATGGGTAAAATATAAAAAGTGCTGAAAATTAATAACTAGATCTTAAGTTCATTTTTAGTAAGCCTAAAATTTATAGAACTCATTTTCGAATTACCGTTTATTTTAAAATCACATAAATTCCCTTTTAACTCGTTTACTAACAATTGAATGACAAACGAGCGTTTCCGTTGTTTACTAAATAACTTCGAAATTACTTATATATATATAACATACTTTATATCTTCACTTTTATAATAAATTTTATTATATCTTATATTAATTTACAATTTTATTTATAACAAATTGTATATAGTAGTTTATTAATATTCTTATGCATAATTATATATATTTACTTATTTATATATATTTATCTATTTACAAATAATGGTTCGTGAATCGTCGGGGATAATCAAAGGTATAAATGAATCTATTTAAATAGTTCAAAAATTTACAGACTTAGTTTACCAGACTTTGCTTATCGAATCGAAATCATATAAAGATTAAGTTTAAATTTGGTCGGAAATTCCCGGGTCATCACAGTACCTACCCGTTAAAGAAATTTCGTCCCGAAATTTGAGTGAGGTCGTCATGGCTAACAATAAATATGTTTCCCTGACGAATATGAGCTGATAAATAGAGTTTTATCATTATTGAATAATATAGATAAAATGATTTTATCACTCGAAGCGTATGAATGAAGTTATCACTAAATAGTAAAATTGAGATAGACAAGTTTCATCATAACTTTTCACTAGTCATAGTTGAATCCCGGAATTCAAGGGATTTAAAGAAAATCTTCGAAATCTAAAAGATTTGATTCTTCGGCGAATAAGGAAATTAAGATCTCTCGAATTAAATGCGATGATCTGTTTTGATTACTCTGTCTGATATTTCCATTATAAATTAAACTCTTCCGTTCCATTATTCTCACCCTTCCCATACTTTCCTTCTTATTTCATACATTCAAAAGATTCTGAAAATGCTTAATCCAGTCCTAATCCTTGTCCTCATCCTTATTATCGCAACAATCATTCTCCTTTTCCAACTTCCACCAGAGGAATCTGTTTTCTTCTACTTCGCCCTCGGGATTATAATGTTTTTAATTCTTCCGTGTCTTTATGTTGCGATAAACATTGATATACACGGTTTGTAATTTATGTGTTGTTACCGGCTTTATATTCTCCCTTACATTTAAAAGCTCTATGCTTTTATTTTCTCTTCCCGACTTCCAGTCAAGCGATTAATGGTCCAGAATTTGTAGATATAGAGTTTCGAATGATTATAATGTTCTAAGCATGAAGGAACGTGATAGCACGATTTGATTTTCAAATTTATCAACATCACGGAAGATAGAACCATCAAGAATACATTTTCTTGATTTGTTACGGAGTTAAGTAGGATGAAAGAGTTATGTAACATGGCACATGATGACGTTATGATCTGTGAATCATCACGTTTCATTTAGAAACTCAGCATGACTTACTGTAATATAATCACGTTGATCAAGTGTCATTATATTATACTAACTCATGCATCAGTTCCCATCATTACTACAATAACATTCATATTTTAAGCTTGAAAATTTACAGAATATAGAAACTAACAGTTTCTATATGATGTAATACTGATAGCACGAAAAGATTAATGATTTCAGATAAGAATAGTTATAAAAATATCTCCAGAAATATGGAGGATATTTATAATGAAAGGTACGATAATATCTCAGAATATCTAAGATCAGAGGATGATAGAAACTATTGTCTGCAAGGGTTTAGAGTAAGGAGCAAGTTATTCACTATAGACTTTAGCAGACATTGAATTATTTGGATTCTTTGAAGTCAAACTTATTCTTTGTGATTTATCCACGGCTTTCTTCATAGTTTCGCATAATCTGCTTTTCGGTACTATATTTTCTATTGAATGTTTCCAATATATTGATACACAGGAAGCACGAAGAGGTATATAATTTCGGACTAGAATATTTTGAAAATATCCTCAGAAATATCGAGGATATTGATGATGATATTTTGGAATTTCTAAGTTCGATGGTTGATGGAGAAAGATTTTCCGCAATATTTTAACATGACTTCGGAGCAAGATATTCTCTAAAGATTTCAACGGATCTAGATTTATCTGGGTTCTATGAATTTAGGGTATGTTACTTGTATTTCTCCTTGGTTTCCTTTACGGTTAGCTCAATCCGTTTTCCAGTTCCAACTTTTCTGAGCTTTTCCAACATACTAATCTTTATCATCAAACTTTCGATGATTATGGTCGTTTATGGTTATCTACAGTTTCTGCTGCTTCATTCAGATTTTTCAACATTCAGAGTATTGATTTGTGACTGAGTGTTTTTCAGAATTTCAGAATGAGAGATCATAATTCTAAGAGATAAATGTCATACATATAACTGTTGATGTAGATATGCTGTGAGTTTTTAAAGTACTGATTGCCGATTCCTCTACATTTACTGCTACCCTATCTGAATCATTTGTTATCGATCCGAGATGATTTCAAGAAAGTTGTGTTTTTAGATGATTAAACGCTGACGGTAATATGGTGGAATATGAAAGGTTACCTGGTAACAATAAAAGAGCACGCGTATATATAAACGTTATAATAAGGTTGTTTCGTACGAAAAGTCGAAGTTGACTTGTTGGAGCTGTGACAAAATTGGCTAATTTTGAAAAGGGATCGCAAAGTTGTTTTTGTTAATAAATGCCAAAGGATCTGACGTGGCTACGTGTTGAACTTTTACTCAATTGCCGAGAGTTTCTCAGGTGCATAACTATATGCATAAATCTTTCCTTCCGTAGATGAAGTGCGGTTGATTCATCCTATCGATTGAGGTATTTTCAAGAATCATGAAAGGTTTGAACGCATAATGTAATCGTGAAGATACAAATGAGGTTTAAGACGAAATCAAGTGGCAAACTTGAAGAATTGTTTAGTTTCATATGTTATATTCAATATTTTAATTCATTTTAATTGTCCAATGTTATTAGTCCACAGTCGATAGTCCACAGTTGACAGTGCAATCATTCATATATAGTTTAATATATAATATTTGAATTAATTAATACGTATCGTGACCCGTGTACATGTCTCAGACTCGATCACAACTCAAAGTATATATATTATTATAGAATCAACCTTAACCCTGTATAGAGAACTCGATCATTACTGCATATAGAGTGTCTATGGTGATTCCAAATAATATATATAGATGTGTCGATATGATATGTCAAAACCTTGTATACGTGTCCCGATATTTAAAGTGCGTAAAATAAATAACAGAAATTAAATGACGATAAATAAAGTGCGTAAAGTAAATAACAGAAATTAAATGACAATAAATAAAATTGCGAGAATATAAATTGCGATAAATAAATTGCGATAAATAAAATGTAATACGGAATTAACAGTTAGCTAGGAACAGTTAGCTAGGATTTTGTTAGCGTGGTTTCTTAATAAAATTTAATATTGTTAATTAGTCTGTTTCTAATCAATTTTTATTGTGTCCATTATTTCTTCATTATGCCACTTGTTGGATTCTGATAGGTCAAAATTCAAATATGAAATTGAATTTGAATGAAAATAGTTATTCTTTGGTGAATGGATAAGTATCCCGGTGGTTGTAAATAGGATAGTGAATAACTGTTGAATCAGATTCGAAGAATATACAGTGTAACTTATTTATGTGAAATTTAAATATTCCTCGGGTATTACCTACCCGTTAAAATATTTTTATTATTAACAGTTTGTACAAAAGAATTTTTAATTACAGTCTTTATGAAAACATATATACATATATATTTTCTTCAAATGTAATCATGAATTTAATGAGTTAACATGATATTAAACTCATTTAGTTTTCAGTTGGAACTAGAATAAATAATCTCTAAAACATTAGAGATTACATAATCAACATGTCGAACGAAGATAACTGATGTAGAATGTCATGTAGAATGATGATTATACTCGAGGTATAGATTGAGATGTTGAGGCATGTGATATTGAAATTTGGGTTGTTGGTGGTACTGTTGGTGCCGGTGATTTGGATGAAGCTGGTACGTTTTGCACCATATTTTCCAAGACTACAACTTATGCGCGAAGTTCGTTAACTTCTTCTATTACACCGGGATGATTGTCGGTTCGGACGAGCGGATGAATGAGGTTTAGAATCTGAGATAGTATATGATCGTGATGAGATACTTTGGAAATGAGAGAAAAAATGGTGTCTCGAACAGGTTCGCCGGTAAACGTTTTAGGTTCATTGTCAAGAGGTGAATTTGGTTAGTGGAAATGATCGCCTTCTTCGCGTTTCCATTGATTAAGTCGACTACGAACCCATCTCCAATTCATTCAGAATAGATGATGGCTAATTGATCGATTCATTCCGGTTACTCTGCTTTCGGAGCTCGAGTGGAAATCCATATCGAAATAGCTGTCGGAATAACTATCGAAATAGCAATCGAAATCTGATGGACTCGAACTGGTTGAGGGATTCATCTTGTACGATCAGATGAAGGATTTTCGATAAGAAATAGATTATAGGATGTAGATTAGTACCCTGCAATACATAATTTACATATGCATATATAATACTAAAATCCCATAAGCTACGGAGGAATCTACGGAAGCTGTCAGGCAAAGGTAACAATAACAGATACGCTAAGATATGAATTTAACTATACACTGTCTATGCAATAAAGGAAGTAAGACGTGTCTTAGACTTTAAGGATGATAAGCAAATAATTTTTCGATACTAAATGATAAGCAAAACTTTTGACATGCAAACACGGTCGAAGTCCAGACTCATTAATGCATTCTAACGACTATCAGTTAGACTCACTAATGCAAGACCTGGTTCGCTAAGACCACCGCTCTGATACCAACTGTGAAGACCCATCCTAATCCATCCGGACGAAGTCCATATCGATTATAAACGATTCACAACAGTTGATTACATCGCGAGGTACTTGACCTCTATATGATACATTTTATAAACATTGCATTCGTTTTTGAAAAGACAAACTTTCATTACATCGAAAGTTGACAGGCATGCATACCATTTCATAATATATCCAACTATAATTGACTTGATAATAATCTTGATGAACTCGACGACTCGAATGCAACGTCGTTTGAAATATGCCATGAATGACTCCAAGTAATATCTATAAAATGAGCAAATACACAGCGGAAGATTTCTTTCGTACCTGAGAATAAACATGCTTTAAAGTGTCAACCAAAAGGTTGGTGAGTTCATTAGTTTAACTTAAATAATCGTTTCCATCATTTTAATAGACCACAAGATTTCAGATTTCCATTTCTCATAAACATACGTCCCATGCATAGAGACAAAAATATCATTCATATGGATTGAACACCTGGTAACCGACATTAACAATATGCATATATAAGAATATCCCCATCATTCCGGGATCCTCCTTCGGACATGATATAAATTTCGAAGTACTAAAACATCCGGTACTTTGGATGGGGCTTGTTGGGCCCGATAGATCTATCTTTAGGATTCGCGTCAATTAGGGTGTCTGTTCCCTAATTCTTAGATTACCAGACTTAATAAAAAGGGGCATATTCGACTTCGATAATCCAACCATAGAATGTAGTTTCACGTACTTGTGTCAATTTCGTAAAACAGTTATAAAAGTTGCGCATGTATTCTCAGCCCAAAAATATAAAGGGTAAAAAGGCAAATGAAACTCACGCATATAAATATTTTAAAACAGTTAATAAAGCATTTGCATGTATTCTCAGCCCAAAAATGTAAAGAGTAAAAAGGGCAAATGAAACTCACGCATATAAATATTTTAAAATAGTTAATAAAGCATTTGCATGTATTCTCAGCCCAAAAATGTAAAGAGTAAAAAGGGCAAATGAAACTCACGCATATAAATATTTTAAAACAGTTAATAAAGCATTTGCATGTATTCTCAGCCCAAAAATGTAAAGAGTAAAACGGGCAAATGAAACTCACGCATATAAATATTTTAAAACAGTTAATAAAGCATTTGCATGTATTCTCAGCCCAAAAATGTAAAGAGTAAAAAGGGCAAATGAAACTCACAATACTGTATTTTGTAGTAAAAATACATATGACGTCATTGAACAAGTGTAAGGTTGGCCTCGGATTCACGAACCTCTTCAAGAAAAAGCTCCAAAAAATATAAAACTGCCCTTGCCTAGACTAGAAATCGCGACCTCGCGTTCACCCAACACTCTTAACCACTCAACCATTCATGCTTTTCATGATATTTATCATACTTATATTATTTAACCTGTTAAATTCGACCCATCAGAGAATGAACAAACTTGGCCCAAGTCTGCTACAAAGTTCACGGCCCAACAGGTAGGTTGTAAGCCCAACAATCAAATTACTAAACCCCATATAATTAAGTCCAATACCTAGCGGCCTATTATGATTAATGAATCACAAGGCCCTATACACCAATCGGTTAAACTTGCTTTTTGAAATGGAAACCGTAAAGTGTAGTTTACATGTGTCACACCATTCTTTATTAATAATGGAACTCACTTTGTTCCATTTGCAAAATGAAACGGCACCCTTTTTTTTTATTTTATAAGTGTCGGCTAAAAAGAGGAATGAAGAGCACGCAATAGTAATCCATTTGTTGTTATTTAAATCGACATGCAAAAATGGTGGGGTTCGCTTTTTAGAGAGTGTTGGCCATAATGTTATAGTTTATCCCACATGCATCCATGTGTCCCTGAGCTTTTATAATGCTTTATAAAAAGAAAGACTTCAATGCAATTGAATGGTCCATTTTTAAGTATAAAAAGGGTTTGAACCATTACAGCAAAAAAAAAAAAATTCGCAGAAGGTGGTGGTGTTTGTTGTATTCTTTCCCCGGCTTTTTTTGAGAATATGATGGGTTTTGATAAGTTGAATTATGAGTTTGGTTACCATAGTTTGGTTTTGGATTGTCATATAAAAAAAAAATAAGAAGTGGGTTTCGATTGTGGAAGGTGGTAGTATGGTTGTTTACTGTTGAAGATGGTTGCGGTTGGAGAGTGACGAGGTTGAGCTGCAGTGGAGGGAGTGTGGTGGCCGAAGGGTTGAAGGATGGTGGTGATACCGGTGGTGATGGTGGCGAACATGGTGGTTGTAACAAGAGAGAGAAAGAAAGGTGGTGTTGGTTAATTCGTAGTGGTGAAGTCGATTGCAGGTGGTGGTGGACCAGAGATGGTGGTGGTCTGGTGAGTGTGGTAGTGCCTTGTGGCTTTGAAGTATAGTTGTAGGTGGATGAGCCAAGGTGATAGTAGTGTAAGTGAAGGTGGAGTGGATTTGTAGTCTACATGCTACATGCTATCATAATATAGTTTTAAAATAAATGCAAACGAACACTGTGTAAATTCAATCATGCACAAACAGTGAAGTGAATGAATAAATATCTAAAGCATCCAGCTGCCATTTTGTATTATTCCTACCGACACTCTACTCGGAGTGCGATATCGTGTCCCGTTTAATAAATCAGTGGCGGATAAAAAGTCTTCAGGAAAATCCTAAATTTTAATATTAACTATCTTTATTTATTTCAGTCATTATGGTATAGAAACCGGTCATTAATTATTTAAATAAAAATTAAATCAACTGCCCCTCTCATTTATGGGTAAAATATAAAAAGTGCTGAAAATTAATAACTAGATCTTAAGTTCATTTTTAGTAAGCCTAAAATTTATAGAACTCATTTTCGAATTACCGTTTATTTTAAAATCACATAACTCGTTTACTAACAATTGAATGACAAACGAGCGTTTCCGTTGTTTACTAAATAACTTCGAAATTACTTATATATATATAACATACTTTATATCTTCACTTTTATAATAAATTTTATTATATCTTATATTAATTTACAATTTTATTTATAACAAATTGTATATAGTAGTTTATTAATATTCTTATGCATAATTATATATATTTACTTATTTATATATATTTATCTATTTACAAATAATGGTTCGTGAATCGTCGGGGATAATCAAAGGTATAAATGAATCTATTTAAATAGTTCAAAAATTTGCAGACTTAGTTTACCAGACTTTGCTTATCGAATCGAAATCATATAAAGATTAAGTTTAAATTTGGTCGGAAATTCCCGGGTCATCACAAGTTAGACACACTAATGCAGACCTGGTTCGCTAAGACCACCGCTCTGATACCAACTATAGAGACCCGTCCTAATCCATCAGGATGAATACTTTACATTTGGTTACATCGCGAGGTACTTGACCTCTATATGATACATTTTACAAACATTGCATTTGTTTTTGAAAAGACAATCTTTCATTACATCGAAAGTTAACGGCATGCATAACATTTCATAATATATCTAACTATAATTGACTTAATAATAATCTTGATGAACTCAACGACTCGAATGCAACGTCTTTTGGAATATGCCATGAATGACTCCAAGTAATATCTCTAAAATGAGCAAACGTACAGCGGAAGATTTCTTTCATACCTGAGAATAAACATGCTTTAATGTGTCAACCAAAAGGTTGGTGAGTTCATTAATTTAACATAAATAATCATTTCCATTATTTTAATAGACCACAAGATTTTCATTTCCATTTCTCATAAACCTACGTCCCATGCATAGAGACAAAAATATCATTCATTTGGATTGAACACCTAGTAACCGACGTTAACTTAAATGCATAGAATATCCCCAAATAGAACCTCTTGTCTGTATAATAATAATCTCGAAGTACTAAAGCATTCGTACCCCGAATGGGACTTGTCAAGGTCCATAGATCTATCCTTAGGATTCGCGTCAATCAGGGGCCATTTCCCTAAATTCTTAGGTTACCAAACTTGAAGGGCGATATTCGGTTTAATAATCCAACCATAGAATGTAATTTTAAGTACTTGTATCTATTTCGTAAAACATTTATAAAAGCAGCGCATGTATTCTCAGTCCCAAAAATATATATTGCAAAAGCAATTAAAAAGGGAGCAAATGAAACTCACCATAATGTATTTTGTAGTAAAAATACATATAACGACATTTAACAACTGAACAATGCAGGGTTGACCTTGGATTCACGATCCTATATCATTTGTGTATTTATTAATATTCATAATTGCAATCGAATATATATATATATATATATATATATATATATATATATATATATATATATATATATTTATTAGTCATATCATTTTTATATTAATAATATATATATTTCATATATATTCATTATGTATATAAAAATACTAATTTTTGTTATATTATATGTATTAAACATATCCTTTGTATATCAGTGATAGTAATTATAAATACTCCAAAATAATATTAATAGTGGTAAAAATGATAATAATTATAATACTTAATATTATTAATAATAATGTTAATAATTCTAATAATGTAAAAATATTAATTTTACTGTTAATGATAGTTATGGTAATGGCTTTAGTATTTACATAATAATACTCATGATAAGATATATAATAATAATACTTATAACAATAATAATCATAATAATGACTATAGTACTTATAATGATGATTATAATACCAATAGTAATTATAATACTAGTGATACTAATAATAATAGTAATAATAATAATAACCATAATATATATAGTAATATTACTTTTACTAATAATAATAATAGTGATAATAATAATAATACTATTAATAATGATAATAATGGTAATAATAATTATAACTAGGTTAATAATACTATTAATGTTTATAAATGATACTAATACTAATATTTAATGAAAATAATAATAACATAATAAAAATGATAAGTTTAATCGTTCTCAAAATACTATCGGTATTCCTAATCTTATATATACATATACTTCTATGCATTGTGTTAATATTTTTATAACCTTTTATATTCATATGCTCATATAATTATGATCATAATCATAACAATTTTTATACATATATCATTATACTGTTATTAAGGTTACGGTTTATGATAATTTCAATAACAATATTAATAACAATACTAATAGCAATAATAATAATACTAATGGTGATAATATTAATAATTATGATATTCATAATACTTAAAATAATAATGCTATGGATAATACTACCAATACTTACTAATAATAATAAAAATAATAACAACAATAACAATAATAATTATGATAATTATAATAATAATAATAATAATAATAATAATAATAATAATAATAATAATAATAATAATAATAATCAATATTAATAAGGAAACTACCTCACAAAAAAAAGAGTCCAAAAAAATAAAGCTGCCCACGCTCGAATTCGAACCCTTGACCCCTCGTTCACCCAACCAACACCTTAACCATTGAACCGTTGCAAATTTTCTGATTAATACCAGTTTTAAATCAATATAACCCGTGTAACTAAATTGATCTTCTTCATCCTCTTCAAAATCAACACGACCCATTTTCAAATACAATCAAATACACTAATTACCAAATTGAATTAGGTTGTATAACAGAAACAGAAAATGATTGTCTGTGTTTGAAAACAGAAATAAAAAAAAATAGCTGTATAGGTTTAAAGAAAACACGACGTGAACTCAAACTTAAATTTCAAGATTTTGAACGTTTTAGACAAAATTTTCTAAATGAAATAGGTAATAAATCCCTCATAGAAGCTTCTATGATCATCAATTAATCCCATAACATCAAGAAAATTACGAATTTCTTCAAGAACAAAAAGATTGACTTTTTAATTTGAAACTTTGACTCCAAAATTCTCGATCAATAACATGAATTGGAACCTTATATTTTGCAGATAGTATGAGTGAAATAAACCTAACAACACTGCAATATTACTTTTTGAAATAATTTTCGAATTCGAAGTTTTTAAAAATTATGAAGGAACAGAGGTATCGACTGGTTTTCAGTTTATATTTCTGCTTTTTGTTCATGAATTGCAGTAAGGATATTATAGAGCAAGTGGTTAGTTGAATGCTGTTACACGAATTATTAATGTTGTATTGTAGTGATTATTGGTTCGACACAATTCAATCAGGAATAGAAGAAGGAGAGAAAAAATTAAAAGAGAATAAAATGGATCAATTAATTCATACGAGAGATTTTGACATCTAGTAACTTGTTTTCATCTGATTATTAAAATATAAATATGTTAAAAATACTGATAATTATTAAACACAATATACTAATAATAAGGCTAATGTAAATAATAATAATGTTAATAATAATAAAAATAATACGAAAATACTAAGAATAATGATAATAATAAAATTGTTTATTTTTAGTAATAATGAAATAATAATAATAATAATAATAATCATATTTAAAAGTTATAATTTTACTAATTATAACAATAATGATAATAATAGTAATAACAATTTTAATAATAATAAATGATAGTTTTTGGTATTCATAACAACCAAAATTATAGTTTTAACTTTTAATAATGTTAACAATAATATTAGTAATAATAATATCATATCAATTTATATGTATCAATTTTCATATTCACATATTCTCTTTTGAAAATAATAATAATAATAATACTATCATTAAATTTTAATATTAATATTAGTATTAATATTGATATCAGTATAATAATCATGTTTGTAATTACATTCATCATATTAATATTATATATTATAATTATACCATGTATATTATATGATCATGTGTTTATTATTTATACATTTTAACATATAACATGTGTTTGCATATTAATTATAATTGTCTTATGTATTTATATGTATTATATATATTTACTTGATATGTTATTTCCTTTTATTAAAAAAAACTTTCAACATATAATATTTATAACTTTTATATATATATTCCAATATACATATGCTAATAATTATTATAGAAATCATTTATACATAGATTTATTTTAGTAACAACTTATTTTGTATATTATTTTACATTTTTAATTTTGAATGAGTTGATAACATTTTATAATTTCTAATACTTACATTTATATATATATATATATATATATATATATATATATATATATATATACACATACACACACATCTATTTACAATTAATGGTTCGTGAATCGTCGATACTGGTCGAAGGTAATTGAATACATAAACATAGTTTCAAAATTTTCGAGACTCAACATTATAGACTTTGCTTATCGTGTCGAAATCATATAAAGATTAAGTTTAAATTTGGTCGGAAATTCCCGGGTCATCACACCGTCCTACTCCATGCATCTTTCTCGGTTATCCTTAAAATCACCGTGGTTACCGTTGTCTCGACTTGACCACTAACAGAATCATTCTTTCTCTTCGTGTAACCTTTGATGAGACATCTTTCCCATTTGGTTCCATGACACCCAGTCAACCACCATCTTATGATTTTCTAGATCCACCTCCAAACCTCTTATCTCTATCCTTTTATCTTTTGCCACCCGCCAACTCCTCCACGAAGACACAGCCTCCTCCACATGAGGCTACCGCTGTCACTTTTCCTCCTAATCACTCTCCGGAGACACAGCTTCCTCCTAATGAGGCTACCGCTGTCCCTCTTCATCATAATCCCTCTCCAGAGACACAGCCTCCTCCTAATGAGGCTACCACCCATGTTCCTTTAGCTAATCCCCTCCCGAAGACACATTCTCCTCCTACTAAGGCAACCACATCTCACTCCACTCACCCCATGATCACCCGCACTCATCTCGGCACCACAAAACCTGTCTAGCGTCTTAATCTACATACCACTACCATATCTCCCATACCATGCACTTACCCTGAAGCCCTTCACGATCGTAACTGGAAACAAGCTATGACTGATGAATATAATGCTTTAATTAAGAACTATACTTGGACACTTGTGCCTCGCCCATCAGACACGAACATAGTTCGCTCCATGTGGCTCTTTACGCACAAGTTTAATGCAGAAGGTAATATGAGCAGGTATAAGGATCGGCTTATTGCTAACGGTCGTAGCCAACAGGTTGGCATTGATTTTGATGAGACTTTTAGCCCAGCTCAAACCAGCATCTATATGGACTGTCCTTAGTTTGGCGGTATCTAGACATTGGCCCATTCATCAGCTAGATGTCAAGAACGCCTTTCTTCACGGACACCTTTCTAAGACAGTTTACATGCATCAGCCCCAGGGTTTTGGGACCCGCGCTATCCAGATCATGTCTGCTTATTACAGAAATCCATTTACGGTCTTAAACAGGCCCCTTGTGCCTGGTTTCAGCGATTTGCAGGATATGCTCAGCGGATTGGGTTTCACCAGAGCCGTTGCGACACCTCTTTATCTATCTACCGTCAGGGATCTGATACTGCCTACCTGCTTTTGTATGTTGATGATATTGTGCTGACTGCTTCTTCTACAGGTCTTCTACAGCAGATCATTACTTCTTTACATACGAAATTCTCTATGACAGATTTGGGCCCTCTGAACTATTTTCTTGGCATCAATGTCACCCGCAGCACATCTGGATTGTTCCTATCTCAGCAACAGTATGCCACTGAGATCATTGAAAGGGCAGATATGACATGTTGTCACCCGTCTAGGACCCCTGTAGAACCGGGTGCCAAATTTACTACGCACGGTCCTCCTGTCAAGGATCCGACTCTCTACCGCAGCCTTGTAGGGGCATTACAGTATCTTACTTTTACTCACCCGGATATCTCATATGCCGTACAACAGATTTGTCTCTTCATGCATGACCCTCGAGAGCAACATTTCCACGCTCTCAAACGAATCATTCGTTATGTTAAGGGGACCACCGATCTTGGCCTGCAGCTTTACGCGTCATCCCCCACTACCTTGGTAGCTTATTCTAATGCAGATTGGGCAGGTTGCCCCACCACCAGATGCTCCACCTCTGGTTATTGTGTTTTTCTCGGCAACAATCTCCTCTCCTGGTCTTCTAAGCGGCAACTCACGCCCTCCCGCTCTAGTGCCGAAGCGGAATATCGTGGTGTTTCCAATGCCGTTGCCGAGACATGCTGGATATGTAATCTACTGCGTGAGCTCCATTGTCCGCTCACCTCTGCTACATTGATTTACTGTGATAATGTCAACTCGGTTTATCTCTCCACTAATCCGGTTCAACACCAGCGCACCAAACACATAGAGATTGATATACACTTTGTTCGCAACTTAGTTGCTCAGGGACAGGTTCGGGTCTTGCATGTTCCTTCTAGATATCAGTTTGCAGACATTTTCACCAAAGGCCTACCGTATGCATTGTTTGACGAATTTCGATCCAGTTTGAGTGTCCGAAGCACTCCGCTCAAACTGCGGGGGGATGTTAGCGTAGTTATTATTAGCCCATGTATTACATTTGTTGGGCTCAGCCCATTTATTATTGTTAGGGTTTTTTGCCTATATATGGCTGCTATGTTTATGTTATGGATCAAGCAATAACAATATCACTTTCATAATTACGCTCGTGATTGTATATCGTGTTCTAACAAAAATATCCATGATAGTTTGATTTACATAACTAACACATGTATATATATATATATATATATATATATATATATATATATATATATATATATATATATATATATATATATATACATACATACATACATACTAGGTTTTATAGTCTGTGCGTTGCACGAGTGTGTAAAAGATCGTGCATAAAAATTGTAGCAGATTATATATCATTCAAGTATATGCAAATAGCGAAAGTAAATAAAACGTTAAAACCCGTGCGTTGCACATGTGGGTAAATAATCGTGCAAAGTTAATTGATTTTTTCAAATAATTATTCTTTTGAGTTGAAGAGCCGTGGTGTTAACAAATTTTAAAAGTTCTTTTGAGACTAAGAGCATGTGTTGTTCACAAATTTTAAAAGTAGTTTTCAGTTGTGTTAGTAACTTAATGTCTACATTTTTTAGTTCTTACCGTTAATATTATTTTAATTATATATAAATTATATAGTACGTAGTATTTAGAGAAAATCTGAATTCATTGAAAATTTGTCATTAAACGTATCTCAGTACCATTTATTCTAATATACTCCTTAATCTACGGAGTAATATTTATTTTATCATCCACTATGTTACGTTTGTATCAACAGAATGTATAAGACAATGTACAATTCAGCCCGCTGTATCAACAGAATGTATACTACAGAATGTATACTACGCAACCATTTCCTGCTCAGTTCTCTTATACTGTTACAATTCAGCCTGTTTCCATTCATTTTCATGTTCGCCCCACTGTTGGGCCTACTGTCCAGCCCGTTGGGCCTGTTCCTGCTGTCCAGACCGCTGTTGGGCCTGGTCCTGTGACAGCTCCTTCACCTGGTCGGCATTCTGGTTCTGATTCTAGCGAGCCTGTTGGGCCTGTTCAGTCAGCCCACTACGATGCTGGCCATTCGGACATTGGGCCTGACACATGGTGCAACGGGTTGAGTTCTCCTGAAGCAATTAGTTTAGAGGTGCAATTTTCTGAAGATGAGGTATGGGAAGCGGTTAAAGATTGTGCTAGTAATAAGGCACCCGGCCCTGATGGTTTTAATCTTCGCTTCTACAAAAAATTTTGGAATATCATTAATGCGAATCTCACCAATGCCATAAAGTTTTTTTTGGGAAAAAGGTGAGCTCTCTCCGGGATGTAACGCCTCTTTCGTTACTTTAATTCCAAAAAAGCCGAACCTTCAAACCTTAATGACTACCGTCCTATAAGTTTAATCGGTAGCTTCTAAAAAATTGTGGCTAAACTCTTGGCAAATAGGCTCAAAAAAGTGATTCCGAAACTTATTGACTTTGAATAAAGTGCTTTCATCAAAGGGAGAAATATCATGGATGGGGCACTAATTGCAAATGAGACCCTTGATTTTTTGAAACACTCAAAGGATTCGAGTCTCATCTTTAAGGTTGACTTCGAAAAAGCCCTCGATTGCTTGAGTTGGGATTTCCTTTTGGATATTATGAAACTTATGGGGTTTGGTGATAAATGGAGAAAACGGATACACTCGTGCCTTAGTTCGGCCACTATTTCCATTTTGGTCAACGGGTCGCCTACTAAGGAATTCAAACTTGAACGAGGGGTGCGACAAGGCAACCCGCTTTCGCCTTTCCTTTTTATTATAGCGGCGGGAGGTCTAAATCTTCTCACTAAAGCCGCGGTTCGTTCGAATCTTTTCAAAGGGGTGGAAGTTGGAAATGATAAAATCTACATATCTCACTTACAATACGCGGATGACACTATTTTTTTTTTGGTAGTTGGAGTCGGGAAAACATTGAAAGCCTGATGAAGTTATTAAAGTGTTTTGAGCTTGCCTCCGGTCTTAAAGTTAATTATCACAAAAGTAATCTTTTTAGTGTTGGGGTTGACAACAATGAGGTTCAAAACATGGCATCTATGTTTGGTTGCAAATTTGGTTCCTTCCCTTTTATATACCTTGGCCTACCGGTTGGTGCGAATATGAAAAAAGTGTTAATTGGAAACCGATCATAGAAAAATTTGATAAACGTTTAGCGGATTGGAAAGCTCGTGCGATGTCTTTTGGTGGACGTTTAACGCTCATTAACTCGGTCCTAAATAGTTTACCTTTGTATTATTTCTTGCTCTTCCGTGCTCCGTCGTCCGTGCTCAAAAAACTAGAGAGGGTTAGACTTGTTTTCTTTTGGGGCGGGTCGGGTGAGAGTTCAAAAATTTCATGGGTCAATTGGGATACCGTCCTTCGTCCTCACGAGGTAGGCGGTCTAAATGTGGGTTCCTTAAAAGCAAAAAATTTAGATTTAATCGGCAAATGGTGGTGGAGGTTCAAAACTGAAACCACCTCTTTGTGGGTTAAAGTCATTAAAAGTATTTACGGGATGTCGGGGGGTTTTAATTTGGGTGGGGGTTCTAACTTTAATTATAATTCTACTTGGAGTTTTATTGTGAAAACAGGGTATGACATTGGTGATCTTGGCATTTCCTTTCCAAGCTCGTTCAAAAAAATTGTGGGAAATGGTAAAGACACTTCTTTTTGGGACGACACTTGGCTTTGTGATGCTCCTTTATATGCGAAGTTCAATAGATTATTTCGGGCCGACTCTTCACCAAAGGCATCGGTTTTTGATCGTGTGGGTTGGAATGGTTCCAAATGTGTGGGATACTTGGATTGGGTGAGGACTCTTCGCGAGCGAACTTTAGCGGAATTCGATAACTTGATGCGGTTACTTGAAGAGTTTAAGTACGACAACAATAATGAAGACTGGTGGCAATGGGGCCTAGCTTCTAATGAATTATTCTCTACAAAAGCTCTTACTAGTACAATCCAACCGAAGATTCTATCTACGAGTGGTGTTGGTACCGGTACGCTTCGAAACTCATTAGTTCCAAGAAAAGTAGAAATTTTTATTTGGCGCGCCTTGAAATCTAGACTACCGGTGATGGTTGAACGTAACAAATGGGGAATCAATCTTAACACCGTCCTATGCCCTTTATGCGATAATGACATCGGAACAGTCCAACACTCTCTTTTCCAATGTTCGAAAAATGTTGATATATGGAATAAAGTGCAAGATTGGTGTGGTGTGGGGCATTCAAACATTGTTCTTTCTAATGCGTTTAGGGGTAACTCTTCCTTGCAAATGTCGAGCGATGGTAAAAAAGTTTGGCAAGCGGTGGAGTGGACTTGTGAGTACCTCATTTGGAAAAATCGGAATGGTAAAGTTTTTAAAAATTCTTCTTGGACTACGCTGATTGCTCGTAGCGAAATCCAAATTAAAAGTTTCGAATGGATTGTGAAAAGAATCAAAAGTTTGAAGATCGATTGGCTAAGTTGGTTGACTAATCCAAAATCGTTTCTTATGTAATGTGTTCGAGCTAGCTCGTTAGATGCGACCTTAGCATTCTTCGTGTGATGTTCGTTGCATTTTTCTTGCGTTGTAATTTTCCTGCATTTTTGTATTTGTTTTCGTGATTGTGTTTTATTAATAAAATTGATTGCCTTTCAAAAAAAAAAAATATAAGACAATGTATATAACATATTGATGACAATATTTTTTTAATAGGAAGCAAATGAGCATAATTTACTATTCAACATAATATTTATCATATTTATTCACAAAATGATTATTGGAATGGAGAGATTTTAGGTATGATTTTACGTATATTTGTTGCCCGAATTGATATATATTATCACTGCGAGAACTATTTATTTTAATAGTTTTTATGCGTTTAAATGCAACAAATTACATGTAAATGTTAATTAATGCACATATCATTAAGAAACATATGTTCATTACCTCAAATTACATGTTAAATTGTTAATTATATGAAACTGTTCACATGTTCGAAAACAAATATGCACATGTGAACGAGAAACTATATATTTAATTAAATAGGTAAATTAAAAGTGTTTTTCAACTATTTTATGTTCATTCATAATCTTCATCAAGGTTTATGTGTGACTCAATCTAATTATATGTGAAAATCTTTATAAATCAAAAGTTCTCGCAGTTCTCGCAGTTCTCGCCTTTTTTATGGTTCTCGTTTGAAATTTTGACTATATATATATATATATATATATATATATATATATATATATATATATATATATATATATACATACATACTAGGTTTTTGAGTCCGTACGTTGCACGGGTGTGTAAAAAAACCGTGCAAAAAATGTAATTTGCAGTTTATATTGATATGTAAATAGCGATATTAAAAAAATAAGAAAAGTATAAGAATTATTTAAGAGCTCGTGATGTTGACAAATTTTAAAAATTCTTTTGAGTTTAAGAGCCCATGTTATTGACAAATTTTAAAATTTTCATTTGAGTTTAAGAGTCTGTGATCTTGACGAATTTTAAAAGTTCTTTTGAGTTTAAGAGCTCATGGTGTTGACAAATTCTAAAAGTGGTTTTGAGTGGTATTAGTAACTTAAAGTATATATTGTAAACGAAATTAACTAATATATATATATATATATATATATATATATATATATATATATAGAGAGAGAGAGAGAGAGATTTAATCAAGAGGGAAGCACTTTTTTGGGGAGATGCAAATTTTTTTTCATTTTTTTCGAATTCATTTTTTCAGGCTTCAAGATCAAATGAAAATATGAACATTTAAAAAGGACACTTTGTGACGAATGTTATTATTTTGGCGGGAATACGCTTGAAGAAAAAAATGAAAACATGCATCATGTGTAATATTATGCTTCTGAGTTTTTTTTAGGGTTTATAAATTAGGGTTTAGTAATTGAGGTTTAGAAATTATGATTCAAAAATTAGGGTTTAGCTATTAGGATTTAAAATTAGGGTTTGGGGTTTAGAAATTAGGATTTGGGGTTTAGAAACTAGGGCTTAGATTGAATTTTTAACACGAACGGTTTAGAGTTTAGGGTTTAAAGATTTGGGTTTAGGGACTAAACCCAAAACCCAAAACTCTAAACTCTAAATCGGGCTAAATTTTTTTAAAAAAACTTCATATAAGATGAAAGAAAACAACGTTCCAAAAATATTATTAGGAATAACATTACTCATGATGAATGTTATCAATTATTTCTTCGATCGTTTTCCTGCCTAAATAATAACATTCATCATAATGTATCTTTTTTAAATGTTCATATTTTCACCTAAACTTAATGTCTAGAAAAAAATTCGAAAAAACAAAAAATATTTACTTCCTCCCACTTCCCCTAAAAAAGTGATTCCCTCTTATATATATATATATATATATATATATATATATATATATATATATATATATATATATATATATATATATATATATATATATATATATATATATATATATATATATATATATATATATATATATTACCATATTCATGTGAGAATATTTTTATTTTATATAAGAGTGAGAACAAATATGAGTCAATTTTTATTAATTACACATGAATTTAAACTAATGAATGAACTAAAATGTTCTACACAATATCATAATCTACATTCCATATTTACAAAGAGAACAACTCGGATACTATTTGCACATATGGACAACCATACTAAATTATTATATTAAAGTACAAAATGTAATCATAAAAAGAGGAGGTTAGTTATTTTTTTTTTATCAATTATGCCATATATATACGGAGTAATATTATAATTTATATTAATTAATATATATATATATATATATATATATATATATATATATATATATATATATATATATATATATATATATATATATATATATATATATATATATATATATATATATATATATATTAATATTAAAATTCTAAAATGATGATGTCGTTATTAGGCTAATTTCTTTGTTAAGAAAAAATCAAAAATAAAAAGAAAAAAATCTAAGCAAAATGAGTGATGTCATTAATCTAAATAATTTTGAATTAAAATTAAATCTTATTAATTAATTATTATTATTAAATCTTATTAATAACTATTTTATTTATTAAAATTAAATAATTTTGAATTATTTTAATTAATTATTTTGAATTGAGTACGAGAAGGTATAAAAGCTAGGCAGAAGGAAACCAATTCTAAATTTATATTTTAATTTACAGTTTTAAAATAAAATGACAACCAATATTATCTCTTATGATTGGACGCGGATTGTTTAATATGCATTTTAGGTGTTTGATGAAATGTTTAGCTGATGAGTTTCTTAGTCGGACTTTGTAGTTCCACGGGTCATTAAACTAAATAACTTTAGCATTTACGTTTACTTAATACTTAAAACACATCATTAGATAGCTTCTTTTAAACAAATATGTGGTTCCACGGATCATTTCACTAGTATATAATTAAAAGGAGATTAGTTCTAATAATGACACATCATCATGAGTTAGTAAAAATCCGTCACCTAAGCAAAATACTTCCTTATATATATATATATATATATATATATATATATATATATATATATATATATATATATATATATATATATATATATATATATATATATATATATATATATATATATATATATATATATATAAATACTCGGTTTTAGAGCTTGTGCGTTGCACTGGTGAGTAGGAAACTGTGCAAAAACATAAATAGTGATTATATATTAAAAACGTGTTGCAAAACTTCCTTGTAGAACCCGTGCATTCCACAAATGTTGAAACAAAAAAAATTAAAAATTCATTCTCAAAAAACGCAAAATGTCATTATATTACTTGCATTATAAATGAAATAAGAATGAATGGTGAAAAGATAAAAAAGTATATCATAGGAGTTCAAATACGTTAGAAACCACTAAAAAATCTACAAACATTACAATATATAACATTTGCATTTAGTATTGATATTTATCAAATGTATAATACAATTAATGAAAAAAAAAACCCTTTTGATTACTGATAACATTTGCCTTCAAAGCATTAGTATTGAATACTAATACATATATTGTTGACCCACCCATTGGAACCATTTTAATTCTAATTGAGAATTAACCGATAAACACCAAACATGAGCGCGTAAAAAGTTATTTTAAAACCGATCGTTTATAATAAAATTTTATGTACATCTCTAAATGTATATATATATATACTTTTAGTACAAAATAATTTCATTTTTCAGTTATTTCAACTTTAGTTGACAAACGTGATCCCGTAAAATTTGATGGTTAATATAATATTTTAGTGGATTAAGTTTAAATATACGTAATGTATGAAGTAGTGATATGTGACAGACTGAATATGATGGTAACATGTGTCAATTTATGTTCTGTTTTGTTAACGGGTCTTGGTCTGAAGATCATAATTTGTTAACGGAAGAGTCACTTCGATATTTCAATAATGTATTCAAATCGAAACAACAAAGAAGGTATTGTCCTTTCAAAAATGAACCACATCTTGATTATATCTCCCAATCGGATAACTTGATACTCGAAGCTAAATTTGACGAAAAAGAGATATGGGATGTGTAGCGACCCGACAAAATCGTCATTTGACGGGGTCGTCTACTTAGGTCCCGTTACGTGGTCTTAAGTCCTTAAAACAACGTTTGACCAAAAATATGTCGCATTCATTTAAAATATAAAGATGTTTCAAAGTTTACAAAGTAGTTCAACGACTAAATAAGTTACAACGTTTTAAAGTACAAATGAGACCTATGCGACACAATTTAAAGTAAAGTCAAAAGACGCTCCATGTATGCATGTATACTCGACATCCAAGCAAGTATCAAAAATACCGTGCAGAAGCATGTATCACTTAGCATTCAAGGACCAAAGAAAAACATAGAAAATCTGTTAACGAAAACGTTGGTGAAATCATAGATTTAGTAAGTATATCGCATCGAACCACAAGATTTAGTATAAATTGATTATCCAAATCGTTTATATTCCAAAAGGTGTTATTTGTATCACGAGCACCCAATTATCAAAGCTTAACTGAATAATACCTCTGAATCCATAGTGTTAGAACCTACACTATACACGATAAAATTATATTTCATTCGCTAACGGTAGCAAACCGTCCGAATGAGGGTTCGTCAAACCCGTATGGCCACACAACATAATTACTCGCTTACACCCTGCAAGTGTAACTAATGATAAGTGAATTGAGGATTTTTTTCTAACTCGTACGTGGAATGTTTGTTTTCGTACTTGTGTTCACTTTGTAAAACGAAACGTTTATGTTTTCTCATCCCAAGTATAAGTATAAAAGAGTAAAAGTGGGACTATGATCTCACCTTGAGTGCACGCGTATATAGGTACTTCACAAGGTAAACGTGTGTAAAGAACGAATGCTAGTCTTGACCTAAACAAATAGGTTGTATCAATATCGGTAAACACGGTCGCTCAAAGTTGTTCAATTAGTCCTATGGCTCGTTACGACTCGATTATATAGCATGTGAATCACGTTGTCAAGTTTCATGTAAGATACAAGTACAAGAGAGAGGTTATAACTATTAAACAAAGTATTGGTTAAGTTTGAATAAAAGTCAACTTTGGTCAAGTCAAAGTCAACAAAAAACACGTTCGGGTCAGGTCTCGGACAATTTTTCTGAGTTATATAATCATATATGACCATGTTAGAACAAGTTACATGTTAATCGGAGGTGCGTAGCATAGTTAGAATTAAACGGTAAACGACCAAGTTGGTCAGAATTCTGCAGTTCATTTGGACGGCGTCCAAACTGGCTGGAAGGCATCCAGCAATGAAGGCGTCCAAAGTTTGGGACGACATCAAACACCTAGGTGGCTGAAATTGCAGAAAATTCACAAGTGCACGAACCAAACTTCACTCAAACACTTTTTATGATCCGAAACCACTCAAAACGCATATCATACATCGTTGGAAAGGTAATTTGGCGAGAAACACAACTAAACACATTTCATTAACGAAAAACATCATTTACAATAATCAAATCCAAGTTGAATGCTCATTTAATGTTCATAATAAATGCTTTAAGTTCGTAAATGCATTTTGATGATTCGGGAAATAAATGCACATATATAATACGCCGTTTCGTAGGTAATTATGCATACAATACTATTAAATACTTACAAACAACATTACAAAGCATTCAATGCATCAAAAGTTCATTTTACTTCTATCAAACCCTAACTCAAAATCATAAATTTAACAATTATGTTTATGAAGTTTTTCCTAGTCAACCTACATACCAAAATGAATTTAGTGATGCTAGTAACACATTTAATACATGAGCTTTAACATTTAGACAACATTTAGTCAATCAAAACTCAAGGTTAAACACACCCATTTTCAAGTTCATGCTAGTTACTTAAAATAACAAGATCGAGCATATAAATCACATATTCATGTTACACTTGAGACATAGACACTAATTAACACTTTTATAAGTCAAAAACATCAAGAACAGGTAATCTAGAGTTTTTAGAAAGTTACCCAAAAGAGATAAAGTTGGTATGGAATCGAAGAGGAAGATGAAAGGATTCCAAATATGTAATTTGTTTTGAAGAATGCTTGATAGATTGAAAATGGATGATGATTCTTTGATTTGGGTGTTGAGAGTAAAAAGATGGAAGTATTAAAAAGTGAGGAGGTGAATAAATGGAGGAGATGAGGCTTGACCATTTGACCTAGTCAAACCTTTAGTCCATTGGCAAGTTTAGTCCCTCTAGTTTCAAAGCGGGTGCGTAAATTAACCAAACGAATTACCTTAAATACGTAGAGTAAACAAGAGATGCTATAATTAAGTAACGGACTTTAAAATAAATTAAACGGAGAGTAAACGAAAAAAGACGGGATGTTACATTACCTACTCCTTAAAAGAAATTTCGTCCCGAAATTTAGTTGGAAGTAGTAGTCATTGTTTCTTCCTCGAGATCTTGCGTATCCAAATCCACGAAAAAATGAGGGTACTTCCTTTTCATTTAATCTTGTCTTTCCCAAGTAAATTCGGGTCACCTTTTGGCATTCCAACGAACTTTAACGATCGATATTTTACTTTGTTTTAGCGTCTTGACGGAATGATCACAATTTCGACCGGTTCTTCTATGAAGTGAAGTTTGTCATCAATAGTAAGCTCTTCGAGAGGGATGACGAGTTCGGGTTTGGCAAGGCACTTCTTCAAATTTGATACATGGAAAGTAGGATGAACGGAGCTCAATTGAGTCAGAATATCTGATCGGTAAGCAACGGGCCCAATACGCTCCAAGATTTCAAAAGGACCAATATATCGCGGATTTAGCTTCTCGCATTTCTCGAAACGGATTACACCCTTCCAAGGTGCGACTTTTAACATTACGCGGTCACCGACTTGGAATTCGAGATCGTTGCATCTAATGTTGGCATGGCTCTTTTGACGACTACGGGCCGTCCTGAGCCTGTCTCGGATTTGAACGATCTTCTCGGTTGTTTCGTGAATAAGTTCGGGCCCGGTGATTTTCTTGTTACCTACTTCAGCCCAACAAATAGGAGAACGACATTTGCGGCCATATAACGCTTCAAAAGGTGCAGCTTTAATACTCGCGTGATAACTATTGTTGTAAGAGAACTCGGCTAGTGGCAAATGATTTTCCCAAGCTTTTTCGAAATCAATATCGTGAGCTCGTAACATGTCTTCCAAGGTTTTAATTGTATGTTCGCTCTGTCCATCGGTTTGTGGATGGTATGCGGTGTTGATGTCCAAACGTGTTCCCAAGGCTTCTTGCAAGGCACGCCAAAATCTAGAAGCGAATCGAGCATCTCGGTCGGATATGATCGATCAGGGTACACCGTGATGGGTTACAATCTCTTTTATATACAATTGTGGAAGTTTGTCCATTTTGTCTATTTCTTTCATGGCTAGGAAGTGGGCGGATTTGGTGAGACGGTCAATAATAACCCAAATGGTATCAAAACCGCCCGCCGTTTTTGGTAGTTTTGTGATGAAGTACATCGTTATTCTTTCCCACTTCCATTGCAGGATTTCGGGTTGTTGAAGTAACCCGGACGGCCTTTGATGTTCGGCTTTGACCTTGGAGCAAGTTAAACACTTTGCAACATAAGTAGCAACGTCCCTTTTAATGTTCGGCCACTAATATTTTTCTTTGAGGTTGTGGTACATCTTATTGGCACCGGGATGAATCGAATACCTTGACTTATGGGCTTCGTCTAGAATAAGGCTTCGCAAATTCCCATAACTAGGCACCCAAATCCTTCCGGCGAAATATCGGAGTCCGGTCTCCTTAACATCGATTCGAGAGACGAGAACATTCAAGTGTTCGAGAGAAATGTTTTCATCCTTGAGGGCTTCATCTTGGGCTATCCGAATTTGACTATTGAGGTTGGTGTGGATGGTGATGTTTAAAGCTCGGACACGAAGAGGCACCATCCTTTCCTTTCGACTAAAAGCATCAGCTACTACATTTGCCTTCCCGGGATGGTAACAAAGCTCATAATCATAATCGTTTAAGGTTTCAATCCACCGTCGTTGTCACATGTTTAGTTGTTTTTGATCAAAGATGTGTTGGAGGCTTTTATGATCAGTGAAGATAGTACTTTTGGTCCATAAAGATAGTGTCTCCACATTTTGAGTGCAAAGACAACGGCTCCAAGTTCGAGATCATGGGTCGTGTAGTTTCGTTCGTGGATTTTCAATTATCGGGAGGCATAAGAAATAACCTTCTTTCGTTGCATCAAAACATACCCAAAACCATGTTTTGAGGCATCGTAATATACAACAAAATCATCATTGCCCTCGGGGAGAGATAAGATAGGAGCGGTGGTTAACTTTTTCTTCAAGATTTGAAACGTGGACTCTTGTTCGGTTGCCCAAACGAATTTCTTTCCCTTGTGAGTTAGCGCGGTTAAAGGACGAGCAACCAAGAAGAAATCTTCAATGAATCTACGATAATATCCGGCGAGGCCCAAGAATTGATGAATGTGAGTAGGAGTAGTAAGGGTTTCCCATTTGCTAATGGCTTCGATTTTTGCGGGATCGAATTTAATACCTTGGTCACACACGACATGACCAAGAAATTGAACTTCCTTTAGCCAAAATTCACACTTGGAGTATGACGACCCTCAATTTTCCATTTCTGTTTACTGTTCCACTATTAAGACTTCTTGTACTCATGAACTTTATTCAACAAAGCTTTGATTAAATAATATATTTGATCGATATTTCATGTTATATAAAGTTTATGTATTTATGTGATTTATATTATATAAACTATATGTATAAACTTAAGTGTGATATTATAAATTAAAAACTATTTAGAAGTAATTTTAAATTAATAAAGATAGGGACAAATAATTTAAATTAAATAAATACAACTTATTTAAATAAATGTAACCTTAATATTAATAATAATAATAAAAAATATATATAAAATATATAAATAAATACTTATGGCCGAATAAAAAATAAATAAATAATAAGTATTATCCTATAAAAAAATGGCTAGGACTAATAAAAAAAAAAGAAAAGAAGAAATATTAAACTTGATCTCTAAGCTTTCATAAATCCTAATCTAATGCAAATTAGTGTTCTAGATCTTCAAATAAATTGAGTGTAATTAGGAAACCAACACATCTATATAAGGCATCATGTATTCCAAGATTTTCACCACAAATTAAACCCCAAATCTGCTGCATAACTAGTCGACTTTTCCTCCAGCTTTTCCCTCCTTCTTTTGTCGACTGCACAACCCTTAAACCACCTGTTGTTTGTCGACTGAAAACCCTCCAAAACAGCCCTCCATTCGACTAGTTGCTGCTGTTATTCCAGCTTCTGTTTTCGTCGCACAGACCACCATGAAGACTGCTTGTTTCCTGCTGCTAATCGCTTTCAAAACAGCCCAAGAAAACCCCTTGTTGATTGAATTTTGATGCGGTTGTGTTGCTATTCTCTGCGAGCCAGATCAGACCCAAGAAGACTTCAATTGGGTCGTTGCTGCTGCTACTGGTTTCTGTTTCTTTTTTGCATCACCATCATCATCATAGTCTTGATCTTAGCCTCTAAGATAGTTCTAAAACCCTAGTTTAATCATGAATATAAATCAATTACTTTAATGTTATGTTTAAGTATTATGAACTAGTTAAAGATTATGATTATTAATAAGTAAAGGTTGATTGAATATGATTATGATATAGATTATGAATAATGAGTTATGTATGATTAAAATGATTAGGGTTATTGATTAATAAGCTAGTTAAAAATAATAGTTGTATGATTATGATTATAGAGTAATATGATAAAGAATATGATTATTAGTAATAAAGTTAATGATGATGTTAAAAGGGTTATGAAAAGGTTAAAAGTATTTAGATTATGAATAAGTTTATGGATTAATAAGTTATGTATGAAGTATGATCCTTATTATAGAAGTATTAATAAATTGATGATTAGTTATTATGTTAATAAGATTAAGTGTCATGATTAATGGACTTGAATAAGGTTATGATTTTATGTGATAATGATTAATATTATTAGGTTAAGTTTATGATAAAAAGTTTTGATATCATGATTCGTAATGTATAATGATAATGATAATAATACATATGCATGCATGCATGCATGCATACGTATGTACGTATATATATATATATATATATATATATGTAGGTATATGCTTATGTATATGCAAATATATACATAGGTGTATATGTATATATATATATATATGTATGTATATGTACGTGTGTATGTATGTATGAATGTGTATTATGTAAGTTACATACGATTCGTAAACATAATAAGAAAAGTAATAAGTGCATATATATATATATATATATATATATATATATATATATATATATATATATATATATATATATATATATATATATATATGTATCATCTTACACTTATATGTATGTAACACATATACCTAATATATATATATATATATATCGTTATGAACACATACATGTATAATAATAATAATAAAGAATATATATGTATGTATCATATAGGTATATTCATACATGTAACATAATGATAAGATTACATAATGGGTGATTAATTAGATAAAAATATTATTAATATAACTTAAACACTTAACTATATAGTAACACCATAAAGTACACTAAGTATATTATCACTTATATATATATATATATATATATATATATATATATATATATATATATATATATATATATATATATATATATAATATATATATGTATAATAAGTATCTTAATAAATTGGTTATGTGTATACACTCATAACGTGAAGGTTATAATTAATGATAGCGTACAAAGACTACAAACATCATCGTTACTTGTGGCCTAGGGTGATCTTTGTTGCCATTATGGGACACGCTTATGAATCTCGAATACCAAGACTTAGATTCTGGTCAAGAGTCCTGGGCGCCCGGTAACCACTGATCATTCGAGTGACTTGCAAGGTAGCAACGAAGTTTGGGCGAGATTGTACAACATCTTTGTTAAGAATTATAACCCGAATTTCTTAAACTAGAAACTTACTATAAGTGGAAGCTTTCCATAAATAGTAGGTTTCCAAATATAGAAACTTTTGAGAAATAGGAACTTTTCTCGAAAAACCATCACTGTTAATATAGTTTGCAATATTAATAAACAAACTTTATGTCGATTAGACATTAACTAATTAAACATTATATCTCTAGGTTGAGATCTCCGATTACATACTCCGTTCATACAACTTGCATGGAATTTCTTACTTGCTACTATGGTGAACTTTATAGTCCCACTTTTTAACTTTCTCTATTACTTATTTTGAACTTTTTGGGTGAGACACATGCTTGCTTTCAAACTGTTTTACTCTTAGACACAAGTTCTCGAAAACTTTATTTTGATTAGTTCAAACTGTGCTATGACATGCTTTGTTTCATGCTTAATCCCTGCCATGATATCGTTAGTTTCTGGAATTAGGCAAGCTTAATTGTTGTGGGTAGCGCTATTGAGAGTGACATCTCTAACCATTTGACCGTTGGTCTTTGGTTACATAATAATGATTTAACGACATGAACGAATAAAGTGATCACGGGGTAACTTTGTTTAGTCTCAATATCATACACCTCAGCACTACTAACGAACTGATTAAACTTTATAACTAAATCTTGTGGTCTAAAACTATATTAAACCTATGTTGTTTACTCAACCATTTTTGGTTGACACTTTAAGCATGTTTTGTCTCAGGTGAAGATTGCTAAAGGTTATTTGCAATTTGGACTTTGCTGCTTTTAGAGTCCGCATTTTATCATTTATATCATTGCATTAAAACATTTAGTTTACATTTACATTATTAACGATTCAATTGTAATGACTTATACTTTCCGCTGCTTTAATACATTGGTTTTTAATTAAAACGTCTCATATAGAGTCGTTCTCGCTTTACACTTGTGTTATGATATTGGTTAGTCACATATGACCCCCGGTCCCATTTAGGGGGTGTGACAGATTAGTACCAGAGCCAGGTTGTTATAGAGAACCAGGATTGCATTTTATGTGTGCCTTATGTGTTAGTTAGGGTGCCTTAGCGATCTTTATGTAACATCCCACCTTTTTCCATTTACTTTTCCATTATACTAATATAAAGTCCGTTATATGTTTATAACATCTCCCGTTGATACGCGTTTTAAATTATCTCGTTTAGGTAATTCCCGCACCCGAACGAAAGTTGAGGGACTAAACTTGACAAGGGATCAAACCCTTGACTAGGTCAAAGGGTCAAACCCCTTTCACCCATTCATCTTCACCTCCATCTCTCTCTCTTTCTCTCTAGCAAGAACACACACCCAAAATCAAATTCATTCAATCATCATCTAAATTCGATCTAGGAGGCTTACAACAAAATAAACTACATATTTGTGATCCTCTCTTCATCCTCTTCATTTTGGTACCAACTTCATCTCATTTGGGTAACTTTCTAAAATCACTAGATTTTGTGTTCTTGATGTTTTTAACTTATAAAAGTGTTAATTAGTGTCTATGGCTCAAGTCTAACACGAATATATGATTTATATGCTCGATCTCGTTGTTTTAGTGTAACTAGCATGAACTTGAATTTTGGTGTGTTGTTCTTGAATTTTGGATGATCATATGTTGTTAGATGTTAAAAGTTGATGTTTTAATTGTGTTACTAGCATCACTAGCTTCAATTTGATGTGTAGGTTGCCTTAGAAAACTTCATGAACTTGATTAGTGATTTTGGTGAATTTGGGTTAGGGTTTGATGAACTTGAAATGGACTTTTGATGCATTGAATGCCATGGATTATTATTGGTAAGTGTTTAGTTGGATTGTATGCTTGATTACCTTCGAAACGGCATATCATTCATGTAAATTGGTTGCTCGAATCATTGAATTGCATTTATGAACTTGTATGCGGTTAATGTTAAGCATTAGATGCGGTTTTGGTTGTTGTAATAGGTAGATTGATTGATGAAATGTGTTTAGTTGTTTTCCTCGTCAAATTACCTTCCCAACGGTATAAGGTACTTGTCTTGATTGTTTGCGGATCATAAATGGTGATTGTTTGAAGTTAGGTTCGTGCACAAAACTTAAAAACTGCCAGAATTCTCTGCACAGGTATTGGCGCGGCGCGCCATATACCCGCGCGGCGCGCCGTTTGGGTCTGTCCAACTTGGTCAATTTTCGAATAATGTTTGCTATGCTACGCACCTCCGATTCACATGTAACTTGTCCTAGCATGCTCATACATGATTAAAAACCTCAGAAAAATAGTTCGGAACACGACCCGAACGTGTTGACTTTTCGTTGACTTTGACCGACCAAAGTTTGACTTTTTGTCAAACTTAACCAAATGATTTTGCAACCTTCCTAACTTGTTTATATACTTGTATCTTGCATGAAACTTGACAATTTGATTTCACATGCTAAATAATCGAGTCGTAACGAGCCATAGGACTAATTGAACATCTTTGACCTATCGTGTTTACCGTTATTGATACGACCTATTTGTTTAGGTCAAGACTAGCACTATCCTTCGCACACGTTATTTTGTGAAGTACTTTACTACTCGTGCACTCAAGGTGAGATCATAGTCCCACTTTTACTCTTTTTGAACTTACATTTGGGATGAGAAAACATAAACATTTCTTTTACTAAGTGAACACAAGTACAGGAAAACAAACATTCTACATACGAGTTTAGAACAAAATCCTCAATTCGATTATCATTAGTTACACTTGCCGGGTGTAAGCGAGAACTTATGTTGTATGGATCCATATGGGTTTGACAAACCCTCATTCAAACGGTTCGCTACCGTTTCCGAATGAAATATATTTTCGAGAAACAGTGTATGTTCTAGCACTAAGTGATGGGGTTCAATGGAAGGAAACGTTAAGCATTGATAATTGGGTGCTCGTGAAACAAACTTTTGGAATGTATTACTATTATTTCGTGGATGCAAATCTTGTGGTTCACTTGTACTTACTTACTTAAACCTATGATTTCACCAACGTTTTCGTTGACAGATTTCTATGTTTTTCTCAGGTCCTTGAACGATACATGATACATGCTTCCGCTCATTATTTGATACTTGCATTGGATGTCGAGTATATGTGCATTTCATGGAGTGTCTTTTGACTTTACTTTAAACCGTGTCGCCTAGATTTCATTCGTATTATAACGTTGTAACTTAACTATTGGTTGAACAATTCTTGTAAACTTTGGGAACAATCTTTATTTTGAAATGAAGGTGACATATTTTGGTCAAACTTTGTCTTAAAGACTTATGACCACGTAACGGGACCTAAGTAGACGGCGCCGTCAAACATGATTTGGTCGGGTCGCTACAGATGGTATCAGAGCGTTGGTTGTAGGGATTTAGAGTTCATTAGTGTCAACCCCGAGTCATAGGGTACATTGGTGAGTCTAGACTACAACCGGCATATAGACTTGAAGTAGGAATTACCTGACTACTTGTGCATTTATACTCGAAAGCTTCTACTCATATCTACTCTTAGTTCATCTTAATCTCACGTTGTTTAATTTGATTGACACGCCACCTTGACTATATGAAATGATGTCGAATGCACATATGAATCAGGGTAATATAATTTCCGGGATTATATTACGGTGACTCATATGAACGTTCCGACATTATGACATAAAGAATTTAAGGCGAGTCGAGGAAAAACTTCTCTTTATCTTTATTCTATATCACGGTTAGTATTATTGAGAATACTAATCAATGATATTCTTGTGTCTTGAAGGAACAATGGCTCCTCGTCGTGTACGCCGCAATGAAACTCCCGAACAAGCTCTTGAACGGATGATAGCTACCGCCGTAGATGCGGCCATGGCCGGTCACTCATCCAACAACAATAATAATAACAACCACAACAACAACAACAACAACAACAACAACAATGGAGCCGGAAACTCAAACGAGGGATGCTCCTATAAAGCTTTCATGGGGTGCAAACCTCACACTTTTGATGGAACCGGGGGACCGGTCGTGCTCACCCGATGGTTTGAGCAAACGGAAGCCGTCTTTATCATAAGCGGTTGTCGGGACCAAGACAAGGTCAAATACTCCACTCACACTTTCTCCGGAATTGCTCTAACATGGTGGAACACCTATGTTCAATCGGTGGGTACCGATGAAGCTCATGCCCTCTCTTGGGCCGACCTAAAGGAAAAGATGATTGTTGAGTATTTTCCGCGCGAAGAAACCCGAAAGCTTGAGGAAGAACTAAGAGCTTTGAAAGCGGTCGGAAACGATCTTAAAGCTTATAATCAACGCTTCGCCGAACTATCCTTGATGTGTCCTAATCTTGTTAACCCCGAATCTCAAAGGATTGAGCTCTACATGCTCGGTCTTCCAAAAAGCATCAAACAAGGGGTGATGTCATCCAAACCCACTACTCATCAAGCCGCTATGAACATGGCTCGCCAACTAATTGAAACGGTTGACGAAATCGTAGTTCCGGCACCTAAGGCCGAGGATAAATCGGGCGGCAACAAAAGGAAATGGGAAGCTCCCCAATCAAGCAACAACAACTTTGCCAAGAAATCTTTCACTTCCGACGGCAAGAAGGGTTATGCCGGGAATCTACCTCTTTGCAACAAATGCAACAAACATCACTTTGGTGAATGTGGCAAGTTAATTTGCCACCGGTGCCAAGGAGTTGGTCATAAGGCCAACGATTGTAAAAGTGCCACTCCCGTTGCTCGAAAGTGGCCCAATGCACCAAAGACGGGCACTTGTTACGAATGTGGTCAAACGGGTCATTATAGAAATGCATGCTCGAAAAGGAAAGATAACACCAATACGCGCGGCCGAGCTTTCAACATCAACACCGAGGAAGCCCGGGATGACACTGAACTAGTCACGGGTACGTTTCTTCTCAACAATTCTTATGTCTCTTGCTTATTCGATTCGGGTGCCGATAAATGCTTTGTATCCAAGACCTTGACTCATTCTTTTAGCACTCCACCTCTTCCATTAGATACCACTTATACCATTGAAGTGGCTAACGGGAAACTATTAAGTGCCAACACATATTACCGGGGGTGTACGTTAAACATTTTGGGTAAGGAATTTGAAATTGACTTGATACCCATGGAACTAGGAAGCTTTGATGTAATAATCGGTATGAATTGGTTAGTCAAAACGAAATCTCACATTCTTTGCGATCTTAACGCAATCCGAATTCCTATCGAGAATGGTGAACCTTTGATTTTCTATGGCGATAAGAGTTGCACCAGACTCAACCTCGTTTCGTGCCTTAAAGTTAGAAAACTGCTCCGTAAGGGTTGTTTTGCGATCCTTGCCCACGTTAAGAAAGTCGAGTCCGATGATAAGCATATCGATGATGTGCCAATTGTTAGTGACTATTCCGATGTATTTCCCGATGAATTGCCGGGTCTTCCGCCTCATCGACCGGTTGAATTCCAAATCGATCTTATTCCGGGAGCCGCACCCGTAGCACGTGCACCATATAGACTCGCTCCATCTGAAATGCAAGAATTGCAAAGTCAAATCCAAGAACTACTTGATCGTGGTTTTATCCAACCTAGCCATTCACCTTGGGGCGCTCCGATTTTGTTTGTTAAAAAGAAAGACGGATCCCTACGAATGTGCATTGATTATCGTGAACTAAATAAATTGACAGTTAAGAACCGATATCCTCTTCCTCGCATCGATGACCTCTTTGATCAACTACAAGGGTCTTGTGTATATTCGAAAATCGATCTCCGCTCGGGTTATCATCAATTAAGGGTTAAGGGGGAAGATGTCTCCAAAACCGCTTTCCGAACTCGTTATGGTAGTTATGAATTCCTTGTCATGCCATTTGGTCTCACTAACGCACCGGCGGTGTTCATGGATCTTATGAACCGCGTGTGCAAACCGTATCTCGATAAATTCGTTATTGTGTTCATCGATGACATATTGATCTATTCTAAAAATGAAGAAGAGCACGAACAACATCTCCGACTTGTGCTTGAACTTTTAAGACAAGAACAACTCTATGCCAAATTCTCCAAGTGTGAATTTTGGTTAAAGGAAGTTCAATTTCTTGGTCATGTTGTAAGTGATCAAGGTATTAAAGTCGATCCCACGAAAATCGAAGCCATTAGTAAATGGGAGACTCCTACTACTCCTACTCACATTCGTCAATTTTTGGGTCTCGCTGGGTACTATCGTAGATTCATCGAAAATTTCTCTTTGGTTGCACGTCCTCTAACCGCATTGACTCACAAGGGAAAGAAATTCATTTGGGCGACCGAACATGAATCCGCGTTTCAATTCTTGAAAACGAAGCTAACCACCGCTCCTATCTTGTCACTTCCCGAAGGCAATGATGACTTTGTTGTATATTGCGATGCCTCAAAACATGGTTTTGGGTGTGTATTGATGCAACGAACGAAAGTCATTGCTTATGCTTCTCGACAACTCAAAATTCATGAACGAAACTATACGACACATGATCTCGAACTCGGAGCCGTTGTCTTTGCACTTAAAATGTGGAGACACTATCTTTATGGAACCAAGAGTACTATCTTCACCGATCACAAAAGCCTTCAACACATTTTCGATCAAAAGCAACTAAACATGAGACAACGAAGGTGGATTGAAACCTTAAACGATTACGATTGCGAGCTTCGTTACCATCCCGGGAAGGCAAATGTAGTAGCCGATGCCTTAAGTCGAAAAGAAAGAGCGGTGCCTCTCCGTGTCCGAGCTTTAAACATCACCATTCACACCAACCTTAATAGCCAAATTCGGGTAGCCCAAGATGAGGCTCTCAAGGATGAAAACATCTCTCTCGAACACTTGAACGTCCTCACCTCTCGATTCGAAGTTAAAGAAACCGGACTCCGATATTTCGCCGGAAGAATTTGGGTGCCTAGTTATGGGGATCTACGAAGCCTTATTTTAGATGAAGCCCATAAGTCACGATACTCGATTTACCCCGGTGCCAATAAGATGTACCACGACCTTAAACAACTATATTGGTGGCCGAACATCAAAAGGGACGTAGCTACTTATGTTTCCAAGTGTTTGACATGTTCCAAAGTCAAAGCCGAACACCAAAGACCGTCCGGACTACTTTAACAACCCGAGATCCCGCAATGGAAGTGGGAAAGGATAACGATGGATTTTGTCACCAAGCTACCAAAAACGACGGGCGGTTATGATACCATTTGGGTTATTGTTGACCGTCTCACCAAATCCGCACACTTCCTTGCCATGAAAGAAACGGACAAAATGGAAAAACTTGCACAACTTTACATTAAGGAGATCGTAGCCCGACACGGTGTACCTTTATCGATTATCTCCGACCGAGATGGCCGTTTCGTTTCTAGATTTTGGCGTACATTGCAAGAAGCGTTGGGAACGCGTTTAGACATGAGCACCGCATATCATCCTCAAACCGATGGACAAAGTGAACGTACAATTCAAACCTTAGAGGACATGTTACGAGCTTGCGTGGTTGATTTCGGAAAAGCTTGGGACAAGCACTTACCTCTCGCCGAGTTCTCTTACAACAATAGTTATCACGCGAGTATTAAAGCTGCACCTTTTGAAGCGCTATATGGCCGCAAATGTCGTTCACCTCTTTGTTGGGCCGAGGTAGGCGACGTGCAAATCACCGGACCCGAACTCATTCACGAAACCACCGAGAAAATCGTTCAAATCCGAGATAGGCTTAGGACGGCCCGAAGTCGTCAAAAGAGCTATACCGACAAACGACGCAACGATCTTGAATTTCAAGTCGGTGACCGAGTAATGTTAAAAGTCGCACCTTGGAAGGGTGTAATCCGTTTTAGGAAACGCGGGAAGCTAAATCCGCGGTATATTGGTCCTTTCGAAATCTTGGAGCGTATTGGAACCGTTGCTTATCGTCTAGATCTTCCGCCTCAATTGAACTCCGTTCATCCTACCTTCCATGTATCTAACTTGAAAAAGTGTCTTGCCGAACCCGATATCGTCATCCCTCTCGAAGAACTTACTATTGATGACAAACTTCATTTTGTGGAGGAACCGGTTGAAATTGTGGACACCTCCGTCAAGACATTGAAACAAAGCCGAATCCCGATTGTCAAGGTTCGTTGGAATGCCAAAAGAGGACCCGAGTTTACTTGGGAAAGACAAGATCAAATGCAAAGGAAGTATCCTCATCTATTCGTGAATTCGGAAACGCAAGATCTCGAGGAAGAAACAACGACTACTACGCCTACTTAAATTTCGGGACGAAATTTCTTTTAAGGAGTAGGTAATCTAACATCCCGCCTTTTTCCATTATACTAATATAAAGTCCGTTATATGTTTATAACATCTCCCGTTGATACGCGTTTTAAATTATCTCGTTTAGGTAATTCCCGCACCCGAACGAAAGTTGAGGGACTAAACTTGACAAGGGATCAAACCCTTGACTAGGTCAAAGGGTCAAACCCCTTTCACCCATTCATCTTCACCTCCATCTCTCTCTCTTTCTCTCTAGCAAGAACACACACCCAAAACCAAATTCATTCAATCATCATCTAAATTCGATCTTGGAGGCTTACAACAAAATAAACTACATATTTGTGATCCTCTCTTCATCCTCTTCATTTTGGTACCAACTTCATCTCATTTGGGTAACTTTCTAAAATCACTAGATTTTGTGTTCTTGATGTTTTTAACTTATAAAAGTGTTAATTAGTGTCTATGGCTCAAGTCTAACACGAATATATGATTTATATGCTCGATCTCGTTGTTTTAGTGTAACTAGCATGAACTTGAATTTTGGTGTGTTGTTCTTGAATTTTGGATGATCATATGTTGTTAGATGTTAAAAGTTGATGTTTTAATTGTGTTACTAGCATCACTAGCTTCAATTTGATGTGTAGGTTGCCTTAGAAAACTTCATGAACTTGATTAGTGATTTTGGTGAATTTGGGTTAGGGTTTGATGAACTTGAAATGGACTTTTGATGCATTGAATGCCATGGATTATTATTGGTAAGTGTTTAGTTGGATTGTATGCTTGATTACCTTCGAAACGGCATATCATTCATGTAAATTGGTTGCTCGAATCATTGAATTGCATTTATGAACTTGTATGCGGTTAATGTTAAGCATTAGATGCGGTTTTGGTTGTTGTAATAGGTAGATTGATTGATGAAATGTGTTTAGTTGTTTTCCTCGTCAAATTACCTTCCCAACGGTATAAGGTACTTGTCTTGATTGTTTGCGGATCATAAATGGTGATTGTTTGAAGTTAGGTTCGTGCACAAAACTTAAAAACTGCCAGAATTCTCTGCACAGGTATTGGCGCGGCGCGCCATATACCCGCGCGGCGCGCCGTTTGGGTCTGTCCAACTTGGTCAATTTTCGAATAATGTTTGCTATGCTACGCACCTCCGATTCACATGTAACTTGTCCTAGCATGCTCATACATGATTAAAAACCTCAGAAAAATAGTTCGGAACACGACCCGAACGTGTTGACTTTTCGTTGACTTTGACCGACCAAAGTTTGACTTTTTGTCAAACTTAACCAAATGATTTTGCAACCTTCCTAACTTGTTTATATACTTGTATCTTGCATGAAACTTGACAATTTGATTTCACATGCTAAATAATCGAGTCGTAACGAGCCATAGGACTAATTGAACATCTTTGACCTATCGTGTTTACCGTTATTGATACGACCTATTTGTTTAGGTCAAGACTAGCACTATCCTTCGCACACGTTATTTTGTGAAGTACTTTACTACTCGTGCACTCAAGGTGAGATCATAGTCCCACTTTTACTCTTTTTGAACTTACATTTGGGATGAGAAAACATAAACATTTCTTTTACTAAGTGAACACAAGTACAGGAAAACAAACATTCTACATACGAGTTTAGAACAAAATCCTCAATTCGATTATCATTAGTTACACTTGCCGGGTGTAAGCGAGAACTTATGTTGTATGGATCCATATGGGTTTGACAAACCCTCATTCAAACGGTTCGCTACCGTTTCCGAATGAAATATATTTTCGAGAAACAGTGTATGTTCTAGCACTAAGTGATGGGGTTCAATGGAAGGAAACGTTAAGCATTGATAATTGGGTGCTCGTGAAACAAACTTTTGGAATGTATTACAATTATTTCGTGGATGCAAATCTTGTGGTTCACTTGTACTTACTTACTTAAACCTATGATTTCACCAACGTTTTCGTTGACAGATTTCTATGTTTTTCTCAGGTCCTTGAACGATACATGATACATGCTTCCGCTCATTATTTGATACTTGCATTGGATGTCGAGTATATGTGCATTTCATGGAGCGTCTTTTGACTTTACTTTAAACCGTGTCGCCTAGATTTCATTCGTATTATAACGTTGTAACTTAACTATTGGTTGAACAATTCTTGTAAACTTTGGGAACAATCTTTATTTTGAAATGAAGGCGACATATTTTGGTCAAACTTTGTCTTAAAGACTTATAACCACGTAACGGGACCTAAGTAGACGGCGCCGTCAAACATGATTTGGTCGGGTCGCTACACTTTAGGTCTATAACCTTTCCTGTTTTGGTTTCTAGTGCCTTTCCCTTTACATTTTACTTAGGGCCTTTACGTCTTCCTTAGAACTCGCCTAACTTCGTTCTTTCATGTCGTTTAGGATGTCTCGCTTTAGCCCGATTATCGTCTCCGACAACGAGTCTGAAGGATCCGTTAACTCACCGGTCTACACACCTACTACTCCACCCGCATCACCTGTTTATGAACCTGCTACACCGCCCACATCACCTGTTTACATGCCCGCTACTCCACCACACTCCTCTCCTATGGAAGAATCCCGCACTAATGCTAATTATGATAGAGATGACAAGGAGGAAGAACCCGAATCCGAGCCCTCTGTTGACCTACATCCCTCTTTGAAGAGGAAGGAGCCCAAGACCCCCACTAATGATATCCCCGGTCCTTTTAAGAAACAAGACACCACCGACTTGCAATGATCATTAAACGCTAAGATAGGTTGGCAAAGGAGCAAGAGAGCATATTTGATTTCATGTCTGTTTATATCAAGGACTAAAAGCAAAAGAACAAAGTGATTGAAGGTTTCATGAAATTTGTTCAAGATCTCCTATGGGATAAGGAGCAAGCGTCTGTTCATGCCCGATTGGCTAAGGTTGAAGAGAGTCAAGACCAATTGGGGAAGATGATGGCTGACATGAAAGCGCTTCAAGATAAGACAATCAAGGGTTTTGAAGATTTCTTTGAAGAGTACCATTAGATATTTGTCCCTCTAGCATATGTTTTCCATTTTTGTATTAGTGTTTTCATTCATTGTAAAGGCTTTGCCTAAAAATACTATCTTAGTTTCGTTTCGTGTTTATTCTAGTTTCGTTTCATGTGTAATAAAAAGATGTTAGTTATCTTTGTGGTGATTAATAAAATTTAAGCGTTTTTATTACATCCCGCTGTTTTCTCTTATATATTCCCTATTACTTGTTGTGTGAAATTTGTGCATTTATTAAACAAACTTATAACTTACTAGCACCATAACTCTTCAACTAATACCATTTTTATGTATTGAAGATCATGTCTCATGAAACTCGTGGTGCTAACACTCTTCCAAATGTCACTTTGACTCCCGCACAATTTCAACAACTGCTTGCTGCCACTCAAGGCAACAATAATAAAGGGAACAACCAAGGGAATCCACCTACAAGGAATTCATGAACTGTAAGCCTCCATCCTTCAATGGGAATGAGGAAGCAGTTGAGCTAACTCGTTGGTTCGAAAAACTCGAATCAATCTTTCGTATATGTAACTGTGCGGAGGCCGACAAAGTGAAGTATGCCACTCACACACTAGGTGGCCTTGCTTTGACTTGGTGGAACGCGTATGCCCAAACTGTGGGGCTAGATGCTGCTAATGTTATTCCATGGGCCGTTGTGAAAAGAATGATGACGGATAAGTTTTGCCCAAGGAATCAAATCCAAAGGCTAGAAATAGAGTTTTGGGAATTGAAGGTCAATGGTACCAATATTGAAGCTTATACCAACAGGTTTATAGAGTTGGTTTCTTTGTGCCTGGATATGGTACCAAAGAAACAAAAGAAGATTGAGCGATACATAGAAGGTCTTCCTGATGAGATTCAAGGAAATGTTATTGATGCTAGTAAAGAGACCTTGGATGCAGTGATACTTATGGCTCAAAACTTGATGATGGCTAAGAGAAGAAAGGCCGCGGCTAATAAACAAGCCGAAGCTAAGTCTAGTGAAGGAAAGAGGAAGTTTGAACCATCTCAAGGTTCAAGCCAAGGTTCAAACAAAAGAGCTGCTGATAGTTCTAGAAGTGGTTATGCTGGGACAAAACCATAATGTAGTCGCTGTGATAAGCATCATCATGGGAAGTGTATGGCCCAGTGTACCAAGTGCAAGAAGGTGGGTTATATAGCTATGTATTGTAGAACTTCTGCTACTCCTGCTACAAAGTCAAACGCTTTTGTTCCAACTTGCTATGGTTGTGGAGAAGTAGGACATTTCCGTAATGAGTGTCTAAAGAAAAATGGTGATAATGGTAATGCTAAGAGCCGTGCCTTTATGATAACTGCCGAAGAAGCCCGTGAGGATGATGAAGTGATAACGGGTACGTTTCTTGTTAACAACATCTATGCTACTGTTTTATTTGATTCTGGTGACGATAGAAGTTATGTGTCTACTGAATTTTGTGCCCTATTCACCGAAAAACCACAAGCCTTAGAAATTAAATGACTTGTAGAAGTAGCAAATGGTAAGGTTATGAAAGTAGACAACGTGTATAAAAACTGTGATCTGATCCTAGCTGACAAACACTTTAAGATTAACCTTTTACCAGTCGAGTTAGAAAGCTTTGATGTAGTTTTAGGAATGGATTGGTTACGCCCATTAAGAGCTGCAATCATGTGCTATGAGAAAACCATTAACATTCCTCTTGAAAATGGTGAAACCCTAATCATTCAAGGAGAGACGAGTGGTTCTAAACTTAATATCATCTCTTGTATCAAAACCCGTAAATATCTAATGAAGGGATATCAAGCTATCTTAGCTCATGTTAAGAAAGTCGAACCAGAAGAGAAATGTATTGAAGATGTACTGGTGGTTAGAGACTTTCCCGAAGAACTCCCTGGTCTACCTCCCCAATGACAGGTTGAGTTTCAAATTGATTTGACTCCCGGTGCTGCACCTATTGCGAAGGCACCATACCAGCTAGCTCCATCCAAAATGAAGGAATTGTCTAGCCAACTCCAAGAACTTTTGGAGAAAGGTTTCATTCGTCATACCTCATCTCCGTGGGGAGCACCCGTTCTATTTGTCAAGAAGAAGGATGGAACGTTGAGAATGGGTATTGATTACCGAGAACTCAACAAGCTAACCATCAAGAACCGTTATCAACTTCCGCGCATTGATGACCTGTTTGACCAACTGCAAGGGTCAAGTATTTATTCGAAGATTGATCTTAGGTCGGGTTATCATCAATTGAGAGTTAAGGAAACCGATGTTTCTAAGACTGCTCTCCGAGCACGTTATGGGCATTATGAGTTTCTTGTCATGCCTTTTGGTTTAACCAATGCTCCTGCCGTATTCATGGATCTTATGAACCGTGTATGCAAACCTTATCTTGATAAATTCGTGGTTGTTTTCATCGACGATATTCTAATCTATTCTAAGAACGAGAAAGAGCATGAGCAACATTTGCGATTGATTCTAGAGCTGTTAAAGAAGGAACAACTGTATGCCAAGTTCTCTAAATGCGAATTTTGGCTGCAAACCATACAATTTCTCGGACATGTAGTTGATAGTGAAGGAATACATGTCGATCCGGCAAAAATCACTGCTATTCGAAACTGGGAAGTGCCTAAGAGTGCGAAACATATTCGCCAATTTTTGGGACTTGTTGGTTATTACCGAAGGTTCATCAAAGATTTCTCTATTCTAGCTAAACCTCTCACTAAGCTAACTCACAAGGGGAAGAATTTTGAGTGGTCCGAAGAACAAGAATCTGCTTTTAAGGTTCTAAATGATAAATTGACCACAACCCCGATTCTATCATTACCCGATGGCAACGGCGATTTTGTAGTCTATTGTGATGCCTCGAACCAAGGTTTTGGATGTGTCTTAATGTAACGTAACAAAGTTATAGCTTATACATCTAGACAATTGAAGAAACATGAGAAGAACTATACCACGCATGACCAAGAGTTAGGAGCTGTGGTATTCGCATTGGAGATGTGGAGACATTATCTCTACGGGATTAAATTCACGGTGTTTACCGATCATAAAAGTCTTCAACATATCTTTGACCAGAAGCAACTGAACATGAGACAAAGGCGTTGGGTCGAGTTATTAAATGACTATGACTGTGAGCTTAAATATCATCCTGGTAAGGCGAATGTAGTTACCGATGCCCTTAGTAGAAAGGATCTTGCAAAACCGATCTGAGTCCGAGCTTTAAACATACGTATTCGTACGAATCTTACATCTCAAATCCGTGAAGCACAACTTGAGGCATTAAAGGAAGAGAATGTCCAACTCGAGGGACTTAAAGGTCTCATAAAGCAACTTGAACTCAAGGAAATGGAGTAAGGTATTTCAATAACCGAATCTGGGTCCAATCTTCGAAAATCTTCGATAACTAGTCTTAGATGAAGCACATAAGACTAGGTATTCTATTCATCCAGGCTCTAGTAAAATGTATCTCGATGTGAAAGAATTTTATTGGTGGCCTAATCTTAAGTCTGATATTGCCGATTATGTGAGCAAGTGCCTTACTTGTTTGAAAGTTAAGGCCGAACATCAAAAGCCGTCTTGTTTACTTCAACAGCCAGATATTCCGCAGTGGAAGTGGGAATGTATCACTATGGATTTCATTACTAAGTTGCCTAAGACTTCAAACGGCAATGATACTATATGGGTCATACTGGATCATCTTACTAAATCTGCACACTTCTTACCGATCAAAGAAACTGACAAGATGGAGAAATTATCACAACTTTATATCAAAGAGATGGTCTTACGTCATGGAGTCCCTATCTCAATCATTTCAGATCGTGACAGTCGATTTATCTCTAGATTTTGGAAAACTTTACAATCTGCTCTTGGAACTCAACTCGACATGAGTACTGCTTATCATCCGCAAACTAATGGTCAAAGTGAGCGAACCATTCAAACATTGGAAGATATGCTTCGTGATTGTGTTATCGATTTTGGCAAAGGTTGGGATAGACACTTGCCTTTGGCTGAATGTTCTTACAACAAAAGTTATCATTCAAGTATTAAGGCTGCACCTTTTGAAGCCTTGTACAGACAAAAATGTAGATCCCCACTGTGCTGGGATGAACTAGAGGATAGACAATTAACTGGTCCAGAAATCATTCATGAAAGTACCGAAAAGATCGTTCAGATTAAGAAACGATTAGAAACTGCCCGCAGCCGACAGAAGAGCTATGATGATATTCATCGGATTGATTTAGAATTTCAAGTTGGTGATAAAGTCATGTTGAAAGTATCCCCTTAGAAAGGAGTCGTTCATTTTGGTAAACGAAGCAAATTAAGTCCGCTTTTTGTTGGACCTTTCAAGATTAGCGAAAGAATTGGTCCCGTGGCTTATCAATTAGAACTACCTGCCGAGCTTAGTAAGGTACACGACGTGTTTCACGTCTCAAATCTGAAAAAGTGTCTTGTTGATGACACACTCGTTATTCCTTTGGATGACATTCACATTGATGAAATGATGCACTTCATAGAAGAACCAATTGAGGTTGTGGATCAAACTGAAAAATGCTTGAAACAAAGAACTATACCTATTGTTAAAATTTGTTGGAATTCACGACGAGGCCCCGAGTATACCTGGGAACGTGAAGACCAAATGAGATGGAAATATCCCCATATCTTCTCGACCGCAGATGCATCCGAGAAGTCCACCTAAAACTTCGGGATGAAGTTTTTATTAATGGGGAGGTACTATGATGACCCTCAATTTTCCATTTCTGTTTACTGTTCCACTATTAAGACTTCTTATACTCATGAACTTTATTCAACAAAGCTTTGATTAAATAATATATTTGATCGATATTTCCTGTTATATAAAGTTTATGTATTTATGTGATTTATATTTGTCAAAACCCGTCCTTATCCCCCTGGACGGAATCAATAACATCTGGTTCCATTGCGATGATCGACTCCAGGTAATGTTCTTAACACGAGCAAATGCACAGCGGAAGACTAATTTGTACCTGAGAATAAACATGCTTTAAAAAGTCAACATAAAGTTGGTGAGATATATAGGTTTGATGCTAGCAGCGTTATAACTATGGACCACAAGATTTCATATGTAAAAATATAATACACTCGCAAGTGTATGAAAAGCATTCCAAGCAGTGGGCACCCGGTAACTAGCCTTAACAAGAGTGTGTACCCCTGAGTTATAATAATATGTGCACCGAATCAAGTGCGTTCCGTTAACCTCGAAGTACTAAACACCCGTTCTTCTAGTTTACTAGAACAACATCTGGGTGGGGGTGTAAAACCCGATAGATCTATCTTTAGGATTCGCGCCTACCAGTTCATAAACCAATAGTTAAAGTTACCAAGCTAGGGGATTTTTGATTCAAACCCATGTAGAACGTAATTTTAGTCACTTGTGTCCATAACGTAAATCATTTATAAAAAAAATAGCGCATGTATTCTCAGCCCAAAATATTTAAAGTTTAAAAGGGACTATATACTCACCAAACTGTATTTTGTAGTAAAAATACATATAACATCATTGAACAAATGTAGGGTTGGCCTCGGATTCACGAACCTATATCATTTGCATATTTATTAATACATATAATGTAAATCACAAAAGTTCATTTATTAGTAAGTATTATTTATATATTTGTAGTTTCATAGATTTTATACCAAAATCCATTTTTATAAAACATATAATTATATTATTTCTTAGATTATGTTGTATATATCGATTTTTGTGTATATATATTTGTTTGTAAAAAAAATAATAATTTAGATAACAATGATTTACTACTACTAATATTAATAATCTTATTAATAATGATAATACTAGTAGTAAAAATGAAAATGATAATTTTAATGTTATTAATAATAATATTTATAATAATAACCATAATATCATCATCAATAATAATAATATTAATAATAACAATAATAATAATAATAATAATAATTTTAAATACTTAATATTAATAATTATAATAACATTAATGATAAGTGTAATACTAATAATAATAACCACAATGACAATAACAATACTAATAATATTAATAATAATAATACCATTAAAAGTAATAATAATAATTTAATAGTTACCTTATATGACAGATTTTTAAAAAAAAAAAAGTCCAGACCGGGTCTCGAACCCCCGACCTCTCGTTTAGAACACCAACACCCAACCATTCCCTCTACCATACTTTTTTCTGGAATTATAGCAGTTTATCATTTATTTATACGATTACAGTCTGTTATCATTATCCTCCTCCTTCTTCTTCATACTCAAAATCAATCGACCCAAAAATCCTTCAAATCTCAGTTTACTCGTTTGTATTATGATTTATTTGATAACCAGAAACGATTACAAATTATTCACTTTAATTAAAACAGTCGACAAATTAAACTAAACAGAGAAAAAGAAATGAAGAACCCGTTTTGAAAACCCACAATCGAATTCGAATCTAGAGACAGTTTTAACCGAAATTTTCTATATGAAAGATGTTGCAAATCATGTTTATAATCTTCAGATATCATTAACTTAACCAAACATATTCGTACGATCTCGAATTTTTGCTAAGATCAAACCGCTTGACTTTTTCTTTTAAACTTTGAATTGAAAAATTGGAATTCAATATGAAAATTTGGACATTGAATCTTTCCAGATAGTTTGAATGCAAGATTTCTAACCAAATTGCATTATCAGATTTTGGAAATTCGCTAGAAATTGAGTTATGGTGAAAAAGTAGAAAAAAAACAGAGACCGTCGGTTTTATTTTTATTTTTCTGTTTGATTTCCTTTTTGCTTCCCTTTCATACATGGTAATCTATGTGCTTATCCAGTGTAAATGAGATTAAAAAAGCCTAAATATTCGATTGAATTTTGTTGTGTAGTTGCAATAGTCGACAGACTATCAAAATCATAAACAGAAGAAAGATAGAAATTTGTATAGATGAAAATAATACTGAGATCGATGGATTTGGATTCATTCAGTAAATAAATCTTTGATTGATACAATTCAACGACAGGAGAATAAAAAATCGAGAGACTGAAAGCGATTCCCAACATATTATATACTTCCTGTATTTTTTTTATATAATTATCCTTATTTGTGTATTTATGTAACAGTATTATTAATTATATTCTGTATTCTATATATCTGTGTCTGTATATCGTTTTTCCTATATATCTATATTAAAATAATATTAAATTTTTTTATTATATATAATAATGGAACTAATAATGATAATAATATTACATTACTAATATTAATATTAATTATATTAATAATAATGCTAATGTTAATAATAATTATTTACGATCATAATAATAATAATTAAGATAATAATAGTATTTATTAATAACAGTAAAAATTATGACTTTTAATAATAAGGGTAATAACATTATCTACAAGTAATATTTAAGATATAACAAATTACATGTACCGAATTTCATATTTATATATTATATAATAACTTATTGAGTACCAAAATTTTATACATTTTGATATATTATAATATACATACGATCAATAATTATGTATAGCAATCATAAATATATATACATATATATAGACTCATTTTATTAGCACGTTGCAAATTATATATATATTAAATTCTAAAAAAAAAAAATTATATTCTAAATTATTGTTTATATGTATTTATACACATAAATGTTCGTGAATCGTCGGGAATAGTCAAAAGGGTAACTGATTGTCCGAATATAGATTTCAAACTTTTTAGACTCTATATTTAAGATTTTGCTTATCGTGTCGGAAACATATAAAGATTAGGGTTTAAATTTGGTCGAAAATTTCCGGGTCGTTACAGTACCCACCCGTTAAAGAAATTTCGTCCCCGAAATTTGATAGAGGTCGTCATAGATAACAATAGGAATGTCTTCATGACGAAAATAAGGAAATAATAGAGTTTTATCATCATTGAATAATGTAGATAAAACGATTCGATCATATGAAGTGTACGAGTGAAGCTATCACAAAAGTGTGAATTGAGTAAATAAATATATTCATTTCAACCGATGTCGTAGTTACTATTGACTTCCGGGATTTAAGGGATTTAAAGAAAATCTTACGTAATAAGATTTGGTTCTTCGGCGATTTAGAAAATTAGAATCTTCTTCGATTTAATACAGCAAATCTGTTTAGATTTCTTTGTCGGATTTTTCACTATAAAACTACTCCCTTCGTTTCTTCTTCCCGTCCTCGAGTCAAGCGAGCAATGATCCGGAATTCGTAGGTATGAAATTCGAAATGAACATAGCTAATGCTCTAAGAAAGAAATGGTAATGAAACAAATTTTGATTTGTCCATTTACCAGAATATCCTGGAAAAGATAATAAGTTCCTAATACATTTGGGGATTGGATAGAATGTAAGAGCCGTGTAACATGGCACATGATGACGGTACTGTGAATCATCACATTCTATTAGAAACTTAACATGACTTACTGTAATATAATGAAGTTGATCAAGTTTCATTATATTATACTAATTCATGCATCAATTCCCAACACTACTTCAGAACATTCCTATTTTAAACTTGAAGGTTTTAGAACTTAGAAACTAACACAGTTTCTTTTATGTTGTAACGCAGATTTTACGGAGAGTTAAATGGTCCCCGATAAGAATAGTTGTGAAAATATCTCCAGAAATATGGAGAATATGTATAACGGAATATATGATGATATCTGGTAATATCTAAGATAAGATGATGATGAAGAATATCATCTGGATAGGTTTAGAATAAAGAGTAGGGTTCTTACTAACGGCTTCATCAGGCACTGAATCGTTTGGACCCTTTGAAGTCAGGTTTAATTTTCATGATTTGTCAACGGCCTCCTTCATACTTTGCCGAGATCCGTTTTCCAGCTCTGTTTCTGAGCTTTACCAACAGACTGTACTTTTTCATCAAACTTTTGACTGTTAAAGTCGTTTACGGTTTTTGCTGCTTCATCAGCATATCAAGAACTACCTCACAGTTCAGGGTGTTTTTCAGAAATTTCACATTCGGAGTATGTAATTCTTAGGGATAGACGTTTTAGGCATAACAGAAGAAATTCTGCGAGATTTTCAAAATACTGATTGCGGATTCCGCCGAAGAGATAACGAACTGCTGGTACATCTGATGATGATATCGTGGAATATAAAAGGTTCTCTGGTAATGATGGCGAAAGGACAACGTATATATCGAGATTATAACAAAAGTAGTCTTGCTGAGAAGTCGAAGTGGAGCTGTGACAAAATTGGATACTTGAAAAGGAATCGTATGGTTATTTTTGCTATGGAATGATAAGGAATTCGGCGCTGATAGGTTTTAATTTTAACTTCGGTTTCAAAAGTTTTTCAGGTGCATAACTGTATGCATGAATCTTTCTTTCGTAGACAAGGTGTGGTGAGTTCAGCTTCTCGATCGAGGTGTTTTCAAGAATCCTGATTGGTTTGAATGTGAATTGTAATTGTCGAGGTACAAAGGAGGTTTAAAATGAAATCAAGTGGCAAACTTGAAGAATTGTTTAGTTTCATATGTTATAATCAACATTTTAATTCATTTTAATTGTCCAAAATTAGCAGTCTAATAGTCTGATTGTCCAATGGTTCAATAGATTCATATATAAATTAGATATATATAATATTCGAATTACTTAATACGTATCGTGACCCGTGTACCGGTCTCGGTGTCGATCACAACTCAAAGTATATATATATTTTGGAATCAACTCCAACCCTGTATAGCCAACTCCCACCTTCACATATAGAGTGTCTACGGTTGTTCTGAAATATATATATAGATGGGTCGATATGATAAGTCGAAACCTTGCATACGTGTCCCATTATTTATAGTGCGTAAAAGTAAATAACAGAAATTAAATGACGATAAATAAAATTGCGATAAATTAAATGTTAATCAGTTAGCTGGGAACAGTTAGCCGGAACAGTTAGCGTGGAATCCTTAACAGATTTTTAGTTAGTTAATTCGTGTGTTTCTAACAATTTTTAATCTGTCCAATGTTTCTTCTTTATGCCACTTGTTGGATTCGGATAGGTAAAAAAAATCCAAATATGAAATTTGAATGGAAATGGTTATTCTGTGATGAATTGATACGTATATCGGTGATTGTAAGTAGGATAGTAAATGACCGTTGAATCAGATTCGAAGAATGTACAGTGTAACTTGTTAATGTGAATTTTAAATATTCCTTGGGTACTACCCACCCGTTAAAATATTTTCATCATTAACAGTTTGTACGAAAGAATTTTTAATTACGATCTTTATGAAAATATACTTGCATATATATTTTCTTCAGATGTAATTATGGATTTAATGAGTCAATAAGATTTTATACTCATTTGATTTATTGTTAGCACTTGTTTACATGATCTCTAAAACTTTAGGGATTACATAATTGCCATGTCGGACGAAGGTAAATGAGGTAGAACAATACGTAGAAAGAAATTAATCAATGTAGAATGATATGTAAAACAAGGAGTACACTTGAAGTACAGATGATGATATTGAAGCGTGTGATGTTGATATCCGAGGTACAGATCGTGACGTTGAGATTTATGACGTGATTGTGGTTGGGGTGATAAGAGTATTGTCGGCGTTGATGATGGTGGTACGGATTATGCTGCTGGTGCTGCTGCTGGTGTCTCCACACCAGATTCTCCAAAGCCATTACTCGATCACGTAGTTCGTTAACTTCTTATATCATGTCGGGATGATTGACGATTAAAACGAGCGGGTGAGTAAGATTCAAAATATAGGATAATATATAATTGTAACGGGATATTTCTAGAAATGAGAGGTTAAATGGTTTCTCGAACAGGTTCGCCGGTAAGTGCTTTCAGGTTCAATGCCAAAAAAAAAGTCGATGAATGGAATAGTTCTTCGATGTGAAATAATTTTCGAATATAGGATGATATTCTATCTACATAGAATATCTATATATATATAACACTAAGGATTTTGTAGACTACAGAAGAACCTACGGCATTTGTCAGGCAGGTCTACAGATGCGCTAAGATATGAATTATCAGATATGCTAAAATATGAATTTCGTCTATACACTGTCGATACACTGAATGCAGTAGAACGTGTCTAGACTTGAGAATGATAGGCAAACAATTTCCTAAGGATGATAAGCAGATGGTTTCCGACTAGAAATGATAAGCAAAACTTTTTGACAGGTAGACACGGTTAAAGTCCAGACTCACTAATGCAAGGCCTGGTTCGCTAAGACCAACGCTCTGATACCAAATGTCAAAACCCGTCCTTATCCCCCTGGACGGAATCAATAACATCTGGTTCCATTGCGATGATCGACTCCAGGTAATGTTCTTAACAAGCAAATGCACAGCGGAAGACTAATTTGTACCTGAGAATAAACATGCTTTAAAAAGTCAACATAAAGTTGGTGAGATATATAGGTTTGATGCTAGCAGCGTTATAACTATGGACCACAAGATTTCATATGTAAAAATATAATACACTCGCAAGTGTATGAAAAGCATTCCAAGCAGTGGGCACCCGGTAACTAGCCTTAACAAGAGTGTGTACCCCTGAGTTATAATAATATGTGCACCGAATCAAGTGCGTTCCGTTAACCTCGAAGTACTAAACACCCGTTCTTCTAGTTTACTAGAACAACATCTGGGTGGGGGTGTAAAACCCGATAGATCTATCTTTAGGATTCGCGCCTACCAGTTCATAAACCAATAGTTAAAGTTACCAAGCTAGGGGATTTTTGATTCAAACCCATGTAGAACGTAATTTTAGTCACTTGTGTCCATAACGTAAATCATTTATAAAAAAATAGCGCATGTATTCTCAGCCCAAAATATTTAAAGTTTAAAAGGGACTATATACTCACCAAACTGTATTTTGTAGTAAAAATACATATAACATCATTGAACAAATGTAGGGTTGGCCTCGGATTCACGAACCTATATCATTTGCATATTTATTAATACATATAATGTAAATCACAAAAGTTCATTTATTAGTAAGTATTATTTATATATTTGTAGTTTCATAGATTTTATACCAAAATCCATTTTTATAAAACATATAATTATATTATTTCTTAGATTATGTTGTATATATCGATTTTTGTGTATATATATTTGTTTGTAAAAAAAATAATAATTTAGATAACAATGATTTACTACTACTAATATTAATAATCTTATTAATAATGATAATACTAGTAGTAAAAATGAAAATGACAATTTTAATGTTATTAATAATAATATTTATAATAATAACCATAATATCATCATCAATAATAATAATATTAATAATAACAATAATAATAATAATAATAATAATAATAATTTTAAATACTTAATATTAATAATTATAATAACATTAATGATAAGTGTAATACTAATAATAATAACCACAATGACAATAACAATACTAATAATATTAATAATAATAATAACATTAAAAGTAATAATAATAATTTAATAGTTACCTTATATGACAGATTTTTTTAAAAAAAAAAAAGTCCAGACCGGGTCTCGAACCCCCGACCTCTCGTTTAGAACACCAACACCCAACCATTCCCTCTACCATACTTTTTTCTGGAATTATAGCAGTTTATCATTTATTTATACGATTACAGTCTGTTATCATTATCCTCCTCCTTCTTCTTCATACTCAAAATCAATCGACCCAAAAATCCTTCAAATCTCAGTTTACTCGTTTGTATTATGATTTATTTGATAACCAGAAACGATTACAAATTATTCACTTTAATTAAAACAGTCGACAAATTAAACTAAACAGAGAAAAAGAAATGAAGAACCCGTTTTGAAAACCCACAATCGAATTCGAATCTAGAGACAGTTTTAACCGAAATTTTCTATATGAAAGATGTTGCAAATCATGTTTATAATCTTCAGATATCATTAACTTAACCAAACATATTCGTACGATCTCGAATTTTTGCTAAGATCAAACCGCTTGACTTTTTCTTTTAAACTTTGAATTGAAAAATTGGAATTCAATATGAAAATTTGGACATTGAATCTTTCCAGATAGTTTGAATGCAAGATTTCTAACCAAATTGCATTATCAGATTTTGGAAATTCGCTAGAAATTGAGTTATGGTGAAAAAGTAGAAAAAAAACAGAGACCGTCGGTTTTATTTTTATTTTTCTGTTTGATTTCCTTTTTGCTTCCCTTTCATACATGGTAATCTATGTGCTTATCCAGTGTAAATGAGATTAAAAAAGCCTAAATATTCGATTGAATTTTGTTGTGTAGTTGCAATAGTCGACAGACTATCAAAATCATAAACAGAAGAAAGATAGAAATTTGTATAGATGAAAATAATACTGAGATCGATGGATTTGGATTCATTCAGTAAATAAATCTTTGATTGATACAATTCAACGACAGGAGAATCAAAAATCGAGAGACTGAAAGCGATTCCCAACATATTATATACTTCCTGTATTTTTTTTTATATAATTATCCTTATTTGTGTATTTATGTAACAGTATTATTAATTATATTCTGTATTCTATATATCTGTGTCTGTATATCGTTTTTCCTATATATCTATATTAAAATAATATTAAATTTTTTTATTATATATAATAATGGAACTAATAATGATAATAATATTACATTACTAATATTAATATTAATTATATTAATAATAATGCTAATGTTAATAATAATTATTTATGATCATAATAATAATAATTAAGATAATAATAGTATTTATTAATAACAGTAAAAATTATGACTTTTAATAATAAGGGTAATAACATTATCTACAAGTAATATTTAAGATATAACAAATTACATGTACCGAATTTCATATTTATATATTATATAATAACTTATTGAGTACCAAAATTTTATACATTTTGATATATTATAATATACATACGATCAATAATTATGTATAGCAATCATAAATATATATACATATATATAGACTCATTTTATTAGCACGTTGCAAATTATATATATATATTAAATTCTAAAAAAAAAAATTATATTCTAAATTATTGTTTATATGTATTTATACACATAAATGTTCGTGAATTGTCGGGAATAGTCAAAAGGGTAACTGATTGTCCGAATATAGATTTCAAACTTTTTAGACTCTATATTTAAGATTTTGCTTATCGTGTCGGAAACATATAAAGATTAGGGTTTAAATTTGGTCGAAAATTTCCGGGTCGTTACAATATTATATAAACTATATGTATAAACTTAAGTGTGTTATTATAAATTAAAAACTATTTAGAAGTAATTTTAAATTAATAATGATAGGGACAAATAATGTAAATTAAATAAATACAACTTATTTAAATAAATGTAACCTTAATATTAATAATTATAATAATGAAAATATATAAAATATATAAATAAATACTTATGGTCGAATAAAAAAAATAAATAATAAGTATTATTTTATAAAAAAATGGCTAGGACTAAATAAAAAAAGAAAAGAAAAGAAGAAATATTAAACTTGATCTCTAAGCTTTCATAAATCCTAGTCTGATGCAAATTAGTGTTCTTGATCTTCAAGTAAATTGAGTGTAATTAGGAAACCAACACATCTATATAAGGCATCATGTATTCCTAGCTTTTCACCACAAATTAAATCTGAAATCTGCTGCATAACTAGTCGACTTTTCCTCCAGCTTTTCCCTCCTTCATTGTTGACAGTATAACCCTTAAACCACCTGTTGTTTTTCGGCTGAAAACCCTCCAAAATAGCCCTCCATTCTACTAGTTGCTGCTGTTATTCCAGCTTCTGTTTTTGCCACACAGACCACTACGAAGACTGCTTATTTCCTGCTGCTAATCGCCTTTAAAACAGCCCAAGAAAACCCCTTGTTGATCGAATTTTGCTGCTGCTGTGTTGCTATTTTCTGCGATCCAGATCAGACCCAAGAAGACTTCAATTGGGTCGTTATTGCTGCTACTGGTTTCTGTTTCTTTTTCGCATCACCATCATCATCATAGTCTTGATCTTAGCCTCTAAGGTAGTTATAAAACCCTAGTTTAATCATGAATATAAATCAATTATCTTTAAGTATTATGAACTAGTTAAAGATTATGATTATTAATAAGTAAAGGTTGATTGAATATGATTATGATATAGATTATGAATAATGAGTTAAGTATGATTAAAAAGATTAGGTTTATTGATTAATAAGCTAGTTAATAATAATATTTGTATGATTATGATTATAGAGTAATAAGATAAAGAATATGATTATTAGTAATAAAGTTAATGATGATGTTAAAAGGGTTATGAAAAGGTTAAAAGTATTTAGATTATGAATAAGTTTATGGATTAATAAGTTATGTATGAAGTATGATCCTTATTATTGAAGTATTAATAAATTGATGATTAGTTATTATGTTAATAAGATTAAGTGTCATGATTAATGGACTTGAATAAGGTTATGATTTTATGTGATAATGATTAATGTTATTAGGTTAAGTTTATGATAAAAAGTTTTGATTGCATGATTCGTAATGTATAATGATAATGATAATAATACATATGCATGCATGCATGCATGCATACGTATGTACGTATATATATATATAAGTAGGTATATGCTTATGTATATGCAAATATATACATAGGTGTATATATATGTATATATATGTATGTATATGTACGTGTGTATGTATGTATGAATGTGTATTATGTAAGTTACATACGATTAATAAACATAATAAGAAAAGTAATAAGTGCATATATATATGTATCATCTTACACTTATATATATGTAACACATATACCTAATATATATATATATATATATATATATATATATATATATATATATATATATATATATATATATATATATATATATATATATATCATATAGTTATGAACACATACATGTATAATAATAATAAAGAATTATATGTATGTATCATATAGGTATATTCATACATGTAACATAATGATAAGATTACATAATGGGTGATTAATTAGATAAAAATATTATTAATATAACTTATACACTTAACTATATAGTAACACCATAAAGTACACTAAGTATATTAACACTTATATATATATATATATATATATATATATATATATATATATATATATATATATATATATATATATATATATATATATATATATATATATATATATATATAACTAATAAGTATCTTAATAAATTGGTTATGTTTATACACTTATAACGTGAAGGTTATAATTAAAGATAGCATACAAAGACTACAAACATCACCGTTACTTGTGGCCTAGGGTGATCCTTGTTGCCATTATGGGACACGCTTGTGGATCTCGAATGCCAAGACTTAGATTTTGGTCAAGAGTCCTGGGCGTCCGGTAACAACTGATCATTCGAGTGACTTGCAAGGTAGCATCGAAGTTTTGGCGAGATTGTACAACATCTTTGTTAAGAATTATAACCCGAACTTCTTAAACTAGAAACTTACTATAAGTGGAAGCTTTCCATAAATAGTAGGTTTCCAAATATAGAAACTTTTGAGAAATAGGAACTTTTCTCAAAAAACCGTCACTGTTAATATAGTTTGCTATATTAATAAACAAACTTTATGTCTATTAGACATTAACTAATTAAACATTATATCTCTAGGTTGAGATCTCCGATTACATACTCCGTTCATACAACTTGGGTGGAATTTCTTACTTGCTACTAAGGTGAACTTCATAGACCCACTTTTTAACTTTCTCTATTACTTATTTTGAACTTTTGGGGTGAGACAGATGCTTGCTTTCAAACTGTTTTACGCTTAGACACAAGTACTCGAAAACTTTATTTTGATTAGTTCAAACTGTGCTATGACATGCTCTATTTCATGCTTAATCCCTGCCATGATATTGTTAGTTGCTGGAATTAGGCAAGCTTAATTGTTGTGGGTAGCGCTATTGAGAGTGATGTCTCTAACCATTTGACCGTTGGTCTTTGGTTACATAATAATGATTTAACGACACGAACGAATAAAGTGATCACGGGGTAACTTTGTTTAGTCTCGATATCATACACCTCAGCACTACTAACTTACTGATTAAACTTTATAACTAAATCTTGTGGTCTAAAACTATATTAAACCTATGTTGTTCACTCACCCATTTTTGGTTGACACTTTAAGTATGTTTTGTCTCAGGTGAAGATTGCTAGTGGTTATTTGCTATTTGGACTTTGCTGCTTTTGGAGTCCGCATTTTATCATTTATATCATTGCATTAAAACATTTAGTTTACATTTACATTTTTAAGGATTCAATTGTAATGACTTATACTTTCCGCTGCTTTAATACATTGGTTTTTAATTAAAACGTCTCATATAGAGTCGTTCTCGCTTTACACTTGTGTTATGATATTGGTTAGTATCATATGACCCCCGATCCCATTTAGGGGGTGTGACATGGAGAATTTGGCATAAAGTCGTTCTTGTATAAGGAGTTCAAGCACGAGTCGGAAGTGTTGTTCGTGTTCTTCATTGCTTTTAGAATAGACCAAGATATCGTCTATGAATACGATAACGAATTTGTCGAGATATAGTTTGCACACGCGGTTTATAAGGTCCATGGAGACCGCCGGTGCATTAGTTAACCCGAATGGCGTTACAAGAAACTCATAACTACTGTAACGAGTCCGGAAAGCGATTTTGGAGACATCTTCCCCCTTAACCCTTAGTTGATGATAACCCGAGTGGAGATCAATTTTTGAATATACACGAGATTCTTGTAGTTGATCAAAGAGGTCATCGATGCGAGGAAGAGGATATCAGTTCTTAACCGTCAATTTATTTAGTTTACGATAATCGATGCACATTCGTAGGGATCCATCTTTCTTCTTAACGAATAAAATCAGAGCACCCCATGGTGAATGGCTAGGTTGGATAAAACTACGGTCAAGTAGTTCTTGAATTTGACTTTGCAATTCTTGCATTTCGGATGGAGCAAGTCTATACGGTGCATGTGCTACGGGTGCAGCTCTCGGAATAAGATCGATTTGGAATTCAACCGGTCGATGAGGTGGAAGACCCGGCAATTCTTATGGAAATACATTGGAAAAATCACTAACAATCGGCACATCATCGATATGCTTCTCATCGGTCTCGACTTTCTTAACGTGGGCTAGGATCGCAAAGCAACCTTTACGAAGATATTTTTCAACTTTAAGGCACGAGACGATATTGAGTCCGGTGCAACTCTTATCGCCATAGACAATCAAGGGTTCACCATTCTCGATAGGAATTTGAATTGCTTTAAGATCACAAAGGATGTGAGATTTCATTTTGGCTAACCAATCCATACCAATTATTACATTGAAGCTCCCTAGTTCTATAGGTATCAAGTCAATTTCAAACTCTTTACCCAATAAGTTTAACGTACACCCTCGATAAAATTTGTCGGCACTTAAAAGTTTCCCGTTGGCCACTTCAATGACGTAACTAGTATCTAGTGGAAGTGGTGGAGTGCAAAAGGTTTGAGTCAAGGCCTTGGATACAAAACTATTATTGGCACCCGAATCAAATAAGCAAGAAACATAAGAGTTGTTGAGAAGAAACGTACCCGTGACTAGTTCATTGTCATCTCGGGCATCCTTAGTGTTAATTTTGAAAGGTCGGCCACGTGCATTAGGGTTAGCTTTCTTCTTTGGGCATGCATTTATAAAATGACCCGGTTGGCCACTGTTAACACCTATTTCCTTATGAGGTAAGGCTTAGTGTTCTAACACAATACTAGAAGTTATCTAGCTTTAGGAGGGCGGAGTGTTGCCGATTGATGTTTACCCTTGGGAAATAATCCCTGCAGACCCGGTTCACAAGTGTAGAAACTTGTGGGGTGGCTTAATCAATCTGTCGTCTGTAGAGTATAAAAGTGCTAGCCGGATGACTTCTAGTGAGAGAAATTAGAGAGAGAGAAGTGAAGTCTCAGCTCTCAAAGTTGTCAGAATATCTGAACTGTGTAAAATGACGACCCAAGGGGTCTATTTATAGTGTCAGATCCATCGGATTATTCGGGGACACGTGTCAGATGATGATATGTTCTGTTACTTGTGATCCGAAATTCATGCTGAAAGTGGCGTTCTCCAGCCAGGGCTTACGCGCTAGGCGGCCTTCAGGGCTTACACATGACGGAGCAGCCTGTACAGCGGAGAACGCTGGACGGATAACTCCACAAAACTGTTGTTTCCAGCCTTCCTGATGCTACTTTTATGCAACCATTACGTCTTTTATGCGTGTATACGACAGGATACACCATTAAGTCCCCCCAGTTTAATGACTTAAGCATTTAAAAAATGTTTAAGTTATTAAACTTTTGATAACGCATGCCAAACTAGCCTGCTCATTTCCCATTTGCATCGGGGAAAACATTACAGGCATTAAATGCAGATGAATTTTACGGACGCTGTTATGATTAATTTTGCACGGTTGAGATCCTTCACGCGCCTCCAGCTGTAAAAGTGTTATTTCGTACCCCATGTTTAAACTCACCCGTACACGTGTCTCAATCGTGGCCATAAAAATTGCATCGATGAACTCCTATATAAACCGTCATAACCCTTTTACCTTCACTTTTTTACCTTTGCCAAGATCTGAAAAGCACATTTCTCCCCAAATCTTCATCGCATTCTTCAATTTTCAACTTTTTAAGGTTTAGCATCTTCCAAGGTCAGTTATACTTCATCCTTCTACTATTTTCTTCTTGTTGATATCTTTTTACTGTATTATCATGGCTTTTACTCTGAGTACTGGCCAAGAACATGGAAAGCCTTCTTCGTCAAATACCGCTGACATTCCAGAAGTTAGCACGATGGCTTCATCACTGACAAGTGAATACTTAGATGGTTTAAAGATTTCCTTCCGCCATCTTAATCAATACAATCCTGTTCTTCCTACCAACAAACAAACTGCTGACAACCCTCCAGATGGAAAAATTACTTTATACCCTTACAAATTACCCACGGCAACCTCCGTGTTCCCCTTACTAACTTTCTCCTTCGCCTTCTTAGATATTATAAGGTCTGTCTTAGTCAAATGCATCCCCATGGCCTTCAAAAAATCATCATTTTTGAAATGTACTGAAATGCTACTAATATAAAGCTTTGAATTAAAGTTTTTATCTCGTTGTTTAGAATTCGCACAATTAGTGACTGCTGGCTTACTATTGATAGTAAACGAAATACTCATTTTGTTGGTACAAATAGAGTATCAAACTTAAAGGACTGGAAAAAGTGCATTTTTCTTTGTTGATGAGACTGTTATTCCAGAGGAGTACTCCGTTGTCCGGGAATGGGGTGCTATTGATGCTGGTGTAGGAAAGGGTGTTAAGATTTCTGTCGCAGAGCAGCGGATAGTAAATAACTTGAAAGAGCTCCGCCTTCCACCCAGATCATACGAGAGGTATGAGGGAATTCTTGTGCTGTGCAAAGTGAGTCAAGAATGGCCGAGCACTTCTGTGCCAGTACTCCGTGAGAAAAACCAGGGTAGGATGTGATATGATCATCCTATTATATATAAATACGTGTCTATTGTTTGTCATGTTTGCTTATATTGCTGTTTATGTTTAATTTTTGCAGCCAACTCCGAGATGCAAGTTCGTACTGCTCTCTTATCCCTCGATCTGGAGGATGAAGTGGAGGTCACTGCTCGTGACAAAACTGCTGAAGAGCTAGAGGCAGAGAGAGCTGCAGCTGGGGCTAAAGCTACTGCTGATGCTGCTGAAAAGGGTGAAGAAATCGTTGTTAGCAGCTCTGATGAAATATCCCATTCATATTGATTATAAACGTTCCATATTAATTGATTTCGTTGCGAGGTTTTGACCTCTATATGAGACGTTTTTCAAAGACTGCATTTATTTATATAACCTTTATTTTATCAATAAAGGTTTCAGAAGCATTACGTAGATTATCAAATAATGATAATCTAAAATATACTGTTTACACACGACCATTACATAATGGTTTACAATAGAAATATATTACATCGACATATGTTTCTTGAATGCATTTTTTACATAATATCATACAAACATGGACTCCAAATCTTGTCCTTATTTTAGTATGCAACAGCGGAAGCTCTTAGTATTCACCTGAGAATAAACATACTTTAAACGTCAACAAAAATGTTGGTGAGTTATAGGTTTAACCTATATATATCAAATCGTAACAATAGACCACAAGATTTCATATTTCAATACACATTCCATACATAGAGATAAAAATCATTCATATGGTGAACACCTGATAACCGACATTAACAAGATGCATATATAAGAATATCCCCATCATTCCGGGACACCCTTCGGATATGATATAAATTTCAAAGTACTAAAGCATCCGGTACTTTGGATGGGATTTGTTAGGCCCAATAGATCTATCTTTAGGATTCACATCAATTAGGGTGTCTGTTCCCTAATTCTTAGATTACCAAACTTAATAAAAAGGGGCATATTCGATTTCGATAATCCAACCATAGAATGTAGTTTCACTTACTTGTGTCTATTTTGTAAATCATTTATAAAACCTGCATGTATTCTCATCCAAAAAATATTAGATTTTAAAAGTGGGACTATAACTCACTTTCACAGATATTTCCTTCCTCGGAAATAAGACTTGGCCACGGATCGATTCACGAACCTATAGAAATATGTACATATATATCAAAGTATTATCAAAATATAATTACAACCATTTTTATTATGTTTTAAAGATTTGAGTGTATCAAGTCAGCTGTCCTCGTTAGTAACCTACAACTAGTTGTCCACAGTTAGATGTACAGAAATAAATCGATATATATTATCTTGAATCAATCCACGACCCAGTGTATACACGTCTCAGGCTAGATCACAAATCAAAGTATATATATTTTTGGAATCAACCTCAACCCTGTATAGCTAACTCCAATATTACTGCATATAGAGTGTCTATGGTTATTCCAATTAATATATATACATGGGTCGATATGATATGTCAAAACATTTTCATACGTGTCTATGGTATCCCAAGATTACATAATATATTAGAATACATGTATAATACAATATAAGTTAGCTAGGATATGATTTGTATAGATTTGTTAAACATTTCCCGTAGCTAAAAAGATCAAAAATATCCAATCTTGTTTTACCCATAACTTCTTCATTTTAAATCCGTTTTGAGTGAATCAAATTGCTATGGTTTCATATTGAACTCTAACTTAAGAATCTAAATAGAAAAAGTATAGGTTTATATTCGGAAATTTAAGTTACATGTCAATTACTAAAGAGGAAGTCATTTTCGTCGAAAGAACGACATCTTGATGAACATTTTGAAAAACATACTTTCACTTTGAGTTTAACCAAGATTTTTGGATATAGTTTCATGTTCATATGAAAAATCATTTTCTCAGAAGAACAACTTTTAAATCAAAGTGTATCATAGTTTTTAATTATCCAAACCAAAACAGCCCCCGGTTTCACTACGACGGCGTATATCCGATTTTATGGTGTTCATCGTGTTTCCAGGTTTTAAATCATTAAGTTAGAATATCATATAGATATAGAACATGTTTTTAGTTGATTTTAGAAGTCAAGTTAGAAGGATTAACTTTTGTTTGCGAACAAGTTTAGAATTAACTAAACTATGTTCTAGTGATTACAAGTTTAAACCTTCGAATAAGATAGCTTTATATGTATGAATCGAATGATGTTATGAACATCATTACTACCTCAAGTTTTCTGGATAAAACTACTAAAAATGAGAAAAATGGATCAAGCTTCAAAGGATCCTTGGATGGCTTGAAAGTTCTTGAAGCAGAATCATGACACGAAAATAGTTCAAGTAAGATTTTCACTCGAAATAAGATTGTTATAGTTGTAGAAATTGAATCAAAGTTTGAATATGAATATTATCTTCAATTAAAAAGATAACCTACTGTAAATAAAAAAGGTTCCTTGATCTTAGATGATTACTTGGAATGGATTAGAAAGCTTGGAAGTAGACTTGCAAACTTGAAAGTGTTCTTGATTTTTATGAAACTATACTTATGGAATATATGAAGAACACTTAGAACTTGAAGATGGAACTTGAGAGAGATCAATTAGATGAAGAAAATTGAAGAATGAAAGTGTTTGTAGGTGTTTTTGGTCGTTGGTATATGGATTAGATATAAAGGATATGTAATTTTGTTTTCAGGTAAATAAGTCATGAATGATTACTAATATTTTTGTAATTTTATGAGATATTTCATGCTAGTTTCCAAATGATGGTTCCCACATGTGTTAGGTGACTCACATGGGCTACTAAGAGCTGATCATTGGAGTGTATATACCAATAGAACATACATCTAAAAGCTGTGTATTGTACGAGTACGAATACGGGTGCATACGAGTAGAATTGTTGATGAAACAGAACGAGGATGTAATTGTAAGCATTTTTGTTAAGTAGAAGTAATTTGATATGTGTCTTGAATTCTTTCAAAAGTGTAAGAATACATATCAAAACACAACATGTATATACATTCTAATGGAGTCGTTAAGTCTTCGTTAGTCGTTACATGTAAGTGTTGTTTTGAAACCTTTAAGTTAACGATCTCAATTAATGTTGTTAAACCAATGTTTATTATATCAAATGAGATGTTAAATTATTATATTATAATGATATTATGATGTATGAATATCTCTTAATATGATATATACATTAAAATATCGTTACAACGATAATCGTTACATATAAGTCTCGTTTCGTAAATCTTTAGTTAGTAGTCTTGTTTTTACATATGTAGTTCATTGTTAACACACTTAATGATATATTTAAATATCATTTAATCATCTTAAATATAGTGTATCAATATCTTAATATGATACATATGTATTTAGTAGACGTTATCATAACGATAATCGTTATATATATCATTTCGAGTTTCTTAACTTAGTAAACTCATTTCTTATGTATATCACACATTGTTAATATACTTAGTGAGATACTTACTCATAATAATCTCATGTCAACCATATATATATGTCTATATATATCACAACATGTAGTTTTTACAAATCTGTAACGTTCGTGAATCGCCGGTCAACTTGGGTGATCAATTGTCTATATGAAACTTATTTCATTTAATCAAGTCTTAACAAGTTTGATAGCTTAACACATTGGAAACATTTAGTCATGTAAATATCAATCTCAATTAATATATATAAACATGGAAAAGTTTGGGTCACTACAGTACCTACCCGTTAAATAAATTTCGTCCCGAAATTTTAAGCTGTTGAAGGTGTTGAAGAATCTTCTGGAAATAGATGCGGGTATTTATTCTTTATCTGATCTTCATGCTCCCAGGTGAACTCGGGTCCTCTATGAGCATTCCATCGAACCTTAACAATCAGTATCTTGTTTTGCTTAAGTCTCTTAACCTCACGATCCATTATTTCGATGGGTTCTTCAATGAATTGAAGTTTTTCATTGATTTGGATTTCGTCCAATGGAATAGTGAGATCTTCTTTAGCAAAACATTTTTTCAAATTCGAGACGTGGAAAGTGTTATGTATAGCCGCGAGTTGTTGAGGTAGCTCCAGTTGGTAAGCTACTGGTCCGACACGATCTATAATCTTGAATGGTCCAATGTACCTTGGATTTAGTTTCCCCCGTTTACCAAATCGAACAACGCCTTTCCAAGGTGAAACCTTAAGCATGACCATTTCTCCAATTTCAAACTCTATATCTTTTCTTTTACTGTCCGTGTAGCTCTTTTGTCGACTCTGGACGGTTTTCAATCGTTGTTGAATTTGGATGATTTTCTCGGTAGTTTGTTGAATTATCTCCGGACCCGTAATATGTCTATCTGTAGTGACCCGAACTTTTCCATGTTTATATATATATTAAATGAAATTGTTATTTACATGATTAAGTGTTTCCAACATGTTAAGCAATCAAACTTGTTAAGACTTGATTAATTGAAATAGGTTTCATATAGACAATTGACCACCCAAGTTGACCGGTGATTCACGAACGTTAAAACTTGTAAAAACTATACGATGACATATATATGGTTATATATATAGTTAACATGATTTTATTATAAGTATGTATCTCATTAGGTATTTTAACAATGAGTTATATACATAAAAAATGAGACTATTAATTTAAGAAACTCGAAAACGATATATATAACGATTATCGTTATAACAACGTCTTACTAGGTACATATGAATCATATTAAGATATTGATACACTTGGTTAATTATGTTAAATGATAAGTAAATATATTATTAAGTGTATTAACAATGAAATACATATGTAAAAATAAGACTACTAACTTAATGGTTCGAAACGAGACATATATGTAACGATTATCGTTGTAACGACATTTAACTGTATATATATCATACTAAGATATATTATATATCATAATATCATGATAATATAACAATTTAAAATCTCATTTGTTATAATAAACAATGGGTTAACAACATTCAACAAGATCGTTAACCTAAAGGTTTCAAAACAACATTTACATGTAACGACTAACGATGACTTAACGACTCAGTTAAAATGTATATACATGTAGTGTTTTAATATGTATTCATACACTTTTGAAAGACTTCAAGACACTTATCAAAATACTTCTACTTAACAAAAATGCTTACAATTACATCCTCGTTCAGTTTCATCAACAATTCTACTCGTATGCACCCGAATTCGTACTCGTACAATTCACAGCTTTTAGATGTATGTACTATTGGTATATACACTCCAATGATCAGCTCTTAGCAGCCCATGTGAGTCACCTAATACATGTGGGAACCATCATTTGGCAACTAGCATAAAATATCTCATAAAATTACAAAAATATGAGTAATCATTCATGACTTATTTACATGAAAACAAAATTACATATCCTTTATATCTAATCCATACACCAACGACCAAAAACACCTACAAACACTTTCATTCTTCAATTTTCTTCATCTAATTGATCTCTCTCAAGTTCTATCTTCAAGTTCTAAGTGTTCTTCATAAATTCCAAAAGTTCTAGTTTCATAAAATCAAGAATACTTCCAAGATTGCAAGTTTACTTCCAAGTTTTCTAAATCCATTCCAAGTAATCATCCAAGATCAAGAAACCTTTGTTACTTACAGTAGGTTATCTTTCTAATACAAGGTAATAATCATATTCAAACTTTAATTCAATTTCTATAACTATAACAATCTTATTTCGAGTGGAAATCTTACTTGAAATTGTTTTCGTGTCATGATTCTGCTTCAAGAACTTTCAAGCCATCCAAGGATCCTTTGAAGCTAGATCTATTTTTCTCATTTCCAGTAGGTTTATCCAAGGAACTTGAGGTAGTAATCATGTTCATAACATCATTCTATTCATACATATAAAGCTATCTTATTCGAAGGTTTAAACTTGTAATCACTAGAACATAGTTTAGTTAATTCTAAACTTGTTCGCAAATAAAAGTTAATCCTTCTAACTTGACTTTTAAAATAAACTAAACACATGTTCTATATCTATATGATATGCTAACTTAATGATTTAAAACCTGGAAACACGAAAAACACCGTAAAATCGGATTTACGCCGTCGTAGTAACACCGCGGGCTGTTTTGGGTTAGTTAATTAAAAACTATGATAAACTTTGATTTAAAAGTTGTTATTATGGGAAAATGATTTTTATTATGAACATGAAACTATATCCAAAAATTATGGTTAAACTCAAAGTGAAAGTATGTTTTCTAAAATGGTCATCTAGACGTCGTTCTTTCGACTGAAATGACTACCTTTACAAAAATGACTTGTAACATATTTTTCCAACTATAAACCTATACTTTTTCTGTTTAGATTCATAAAATAGAGTTCAATATGAAACCATAGCAATTTGATTCACTCAAAACGGATTTAAAATGAAGAAGTTATGGGTAAAACAAGATTGGATAATTTTTCTCATTTTAGCTACGTGAAAATTGGTAACAAATCTATTCCAACCATAACTTAATCAACTTGTATTGTATATTATGTAATCTTGAGATACCATAGACACGTATACAATGTTTCGACCTATCATGTCGACACATCTATATATATTTCGGAACAACCATAGACACTCTATATGTGAATGTTGGAGTTAGCTATACAGGGTTGAGGTTGATTCCAAAATATATATAGTTTGAGTTGTGATCAATACTGAGATACGTATACACTGGGTCATGGATTGATTCAAGATAATATTTATTGATTTATTTCTGTACATCTAACTGTGGACAAGTAGTTGTAGGTTACTAACGAGGACAGCTGACTTAATAAACTTAAAACATCAAAATATATTAAAAGTGTTGTAAATATATTTTGAACATACTTTGATATATATGTATATATTGTTATAGGTTCGTGAATCAACCAGTAGCCAAGTCTTACTTCCCGACGAAGTAAAAATCTGTGAAAGTGAGTTATAGTCCCACTTTTAAAATCTAATATTTTTGGGATGAGAATACATGCAGGTTTTATAAATGATTTACAAAATAGACACAAGTACTTGAAACTACATTCTATGGTTGAATTATCGAAATCGAATATGCCCTTTTTTATTAAGTCTGGTAATCTAAGAATTAGGGAACAGACACCCTAATTGACGTGAATCTTAAAGATAGATCTATTGGGCCTAACAAACCCCATCCAAAGTACCGGATGCTTTAGTACTTCAAAATTTATATCATATCCGAAGGGTGTCCCGGAATGATGGGGATATTTTTATATATGCATCTTGTTAATGTCGGTTACCAGGTGTTCACCATATGAATGATTTTTATCTCTATGTATGGGATGTGTATTGAAATATGAAATCTTGTGGTCTATTGTTACGATTTGATATATATAGGTTAAACCTATAACTCACCAACATTTTTGTTGACGTTTAAAGCATGTTTATTCTCAGGTGAATACTAAGAGCTTCCGCTGTTGCATACTAAAATAAGGACAAGATTTGGAGTCCATGTTTGTATGATATTGTGTAAAAACTGCATTCAAGAAACTGATTTCGATGTAACATATTTGTATTGTAAACCATTATGTAATGGTCGTGTGTAAACAGGATATTTTAGATTATCATTATTTGATAATCTACGTAAAGCTTTTTAAACCTTTATTTTTGAAATAAAGGTTATGGTTTGTTTTAAAAATGAATGCAGTCTTTGAAAAACGTCTCATATAGAGGTCAAAACCTCGCAACGAAATCAATTAATATGGAACGTTATTAATCAATAAGAACGGGACATTTCAGTTGGTATCCGAGCGTTGGTCTTAGAGAACCAGAAAATTTGTATTAGTGTGTCTTATCGAGTTTGTTAGGATGCATTAGTGAGTCTGGACTTCGACCGTATTTTCTTTAAAAATGATTGCTTAACATTTTTGTTGGAAACTATATATTATTAACATGTATATATTATGTGATATATTAATCTCTTAACATGTTTGATATTGTGTGATAGATGTCTATCTCTAGCACAAATCCCATTGACTCACCTAATAATAACGAAGAGTCGAATATATATTGGACTGATTCACAAGTTCCCGAAGAAGAACCGGAAGAAGAATTAGAACCGAAAGAAGAATCAGAACCGGAAGAGGAGGAACCGGAGGAGGAAATAGAACCGGTGGGGGAAATAATAAAACGGTTAAGTAAAAGAAAATCCTCAACCAACCGACCAAGGTTAATTATGGTCAATGGTGTTTCCGCCAAGGAAGCAAAATATTGGGAGGATTACCAATTCTCCGATGAATCGAATTCCGACGAGAGTTCTGATGATGTTATAGAAATTACCCCAACTGAATTTAAAAAGGCAAAAGAAAATAATAAGGGAAAGGGCATAAAAATAGAGAAATCTAATTCCAACCCCGATGAACTTTATATGTATCGTCAACCCCCGAAGTGTAGTGACCCGAATTTTTCCATGTTATATATATATATATATATATATATATATATATATATATATATATATATATATATATATATATTAAATGAAATTGTTATTTACATGATTAAGTGTTTCCAACATGTTAAGCAATCAAACTTGTTAAGACTTGATTAACTGAAATAGGTTTCATATAGACAATTGACCACCCAAGTTGACCAGTGATTCACGAACGTTAAAACTTGTAAAAACTATACGATGACATATATATGGTTATATATATAGTTAAAATGATTTTATTATAAGTATGTATCTCATTAGGTATTTTAACAATGAGTTATATACATAAAAATGAGACTATTAATTTAAGAAACTCGAAAACGATATATAACGATTATCGTTATAACAACGTCTTACTAGGTACATATGAATCATATTAAGATATTGATAAACTTGGTTAATTATGTTAAATGATAAGTAAATATATCATTAAGTGTATTAACAATGAAATACATATGTAAAAATAAGACTACTAACTTAATGATTTCGAAACGAGACATATATGTAACGATTATCGTTGTAACGACATTTAACTGTATATATATCATACTAAGATATATTATATATCATAATATCATGATAATATAACAATTTAACATCTCATTTGTTATAATAAACAATGGGTTAACAACATTTAACAAGATCGTTAACCTAAAGGTTTCAAAACAACATTTACATGTAACGACTAACGATGACTTAACGACTCAGTTAAAATGTATATACATGTAGTGTTTTAATATGTATTCATACACTTTTGAAATACTTCAAGACACTTATCAAAATACTTCTACTTAACAAAAATGCTTACAATTACATCCTCGTTCAGTTTCATCAACAATTCTACTCGTATGCACCCGTATTCGTACTCGTACAATACACAGCTTTTAGATGTATGTACTATTGGTATATACACTCCAATGATCAGCTCTTAGCAGCCCATGTGAGTCACTTAACATATGTGGGAACCATCATTTGGCAACTAGCATGAAATATCTCATAAAATTACAAAAATATGAGTAATCATTCATGACTTATTTACATGAAAACAAAATTACATATCCTTTATATCTAATCCATACACCAACGACCAAAAACACCTACAAACACTTTCATTCTTCAATTTTCTTCATCTAATTGATCTCTCTCAAGTTCTATCTTCAAGTTCTAAGTGTTCTTCATAAATTCCAAAAGTTCTAGTTTCATAAAATCAAGAATACTTCCAAGATTGCAAGTTTACTTCCAAGTTTTCTAAATCCATTCCAAGTAATCATCCAAGATCAAGAAACCTTTGTTACTTACAGTAGGTTATCTTTCTAATACAAGGTAATAATCATATTCAAACTTTAATTCAATTTCTATAACTATAACAATCTTATTTCGAGTGGAAATCTTACTTGAAATTGTTTTCGTGTCATGATTCTGCTTCAAGAACTTTCAAGCCATCCAAGGATTCTTTGAAGCTAGATCTATTTTTCTCATTTCCAGTAGGTTTATCCAAGGAACTTGAGGTAGTAATCATGTTCATAACATCATTCTATTCATACATATAAAGCTATCTTATTCGAAGGTTTAAACTTGTAATCACTAGAACATAGTTTAGTTAATTCTAAACTTGTTCGCAAATAAAAGTTAATCCTTCTAACTTGACTTTTAAAATAAACTAAACACATGTTCTATATCTATATGATATGCTAACTTAATGATTTAAAACCTGGAAACACGAAAAACACCGTAAAATCGGATTTACGCCGTCGTAGTAACACCGCGGGCTGTTTTGGGTTAGTTAATTAAAAACTATGATAAACTTTGATTTAAAAGTTGTTATTCTGGAAAAATGATTTTTATTATGAACATGAAACTATATCCAAAAATTATGGTTAAACTCAAAGTGAAAGTATGTTTTCTAAAATGGTCATCTAGACGTCGTTCTTTCGACTGAAATGACTACCTTTACAAAAACGACTTGTAACTTATTTTTCTGACTATAAACCTATACTTTTTCTGTTTAGATTCATAAAATAGAGTTCAATATGAAACCATAGCAATTTGATTCACTCAAAAAGGATTTAAAATGAAGAAGTTATGGGTAAAACAAGATTGAATAATTTTTCTCATTTTAGCTACGTGAAAATTGGTAACAAATCTATTCCAACCATAACTTAATCAACTTGCATTGTATATTATGTAATCTTGAGATACTATAGATACGTATACAATGTTTCGACCTATCATGTCGACACATCTATATATATTTCGGAACAACCATAGACACTCTATATGTGAATGTTGGAGTTAGCTATACAGGGTTGAGGTTGATTCCAAAATATATATAGTTTGAGTTGTGATCAATACTGAGATACGTATACACTGGGTCGTAGATTGATTCAAGATAATATTTATCGATTTATTTCTGTACATATAACTATGGACAACTAGTTGTAGGTTACTAACGAGGACAGCTGACTTAATAAACTTAAAACATCAAAATATATTAAAAGTGTGGTAAATATATTTTGAACATACATTGATATATATGTATATATTGTTATAGGTTCGTGAATCAACCAGTGGCCAAGTCTTACTTCCCGACGAAGTAAAAATCTGTTAAAGTGAGTTATAGTCCCACTTTTAAAATCTAATATTTTGGGATGAGAATACATGCAGGTTTTATAAATGATTTACAAAATAGACACAAGTACGTGAAACTACATTCTATGGTTGAATTATCGAAATCGAATATGCCCCTTTTTATTAAGTCTGGTAATCTAAGAATTAGGGAACAGACACCCTAATTGACGCGAATCCTAAAGATAGATCTATTGGGCCTAACAAACCCCATCCAAAGTACCGGATGCTTTAGTACTTTGAAATTTATATCATATCCGAAGGGTGTCCCGGAATGATGGGGATATTCTTAAATATGCATCTTGTTAATGTCGGTTACCAGGTGTTCACCATATGAATGATTTTTATCTCTATGTATGGGATGTGTATTGAAATATGAAATCTTGTGGTCTATTGTTACGATTTGATATATATAGGTTAAACCTATAACTCACCAACATTTTTGTTGACGTTTAAAGCATGTTTATTCTCAGGTGAATACTAAGAGCTTCCGCTGTTGCATACTAAAATAAGGACAAGATTTGGAGTCCATGTTTGTATGATATTGTGTAAAAACTGCATTCAAGAAACTGATTTCGATGTAACATATTTGTATTGTAAACCATTATGTAATGGTCGTGTGTAAACAGGATATTTTAGATTATCATTATTTGATAATCTACGTAAAGCTTTTTAAACCTTTATTTATGAAATAAAGGTTATGGTTTGTTTTAAAAATGAATGCAGTCTTTGAAAAACGTCTCATATAGAGGTCAAAACCTCGCAACGAAATCAATTAATATGGAACGTTTTTAATCAATAAGAACGGGACATTTCACGAAGCCCTTAACTTGTAACAATGACCCGGGAACCTCTAAACCACCAGGTTTTTCTAAACCGTTGTGGAAAACGACAGCTTGTATTTGGGGAACATCATATATCCCTAGAAACTTGGCAAAACGAACCAAAACCGAAGAAGAAGAAATGAGCGAGTCGGAATAAGATAGTTGTATTCGTGTGGTGTAATATATGTAATATAGTGTGCTTATGCTTTATGATATATGTAAAAATTGCTTGTATTAATAAGTATTTTTTTTATGAATCTAACTCTTGTCTATTTTACAGTATAAAAACACAAAAAGGATAGACAACCCAATATTTTAAGAGACCTACCCGGAGACATGATTGATGAAATCTTGTCTAGAGTCGGTCAGAATTCTTCGGCACAACTATTTACGGTGAAATCAGTTTGTAAGACATTCGAAGAACGTTCCAAGAATGTCTTGGTTTATAAGAGACTTTCGTTTGAAAGATGGGGGATATCACATTGGGAAACCCATAAGTTACGATGTGTTTACTTTGACGCATATATTGCGGGGAACCCAAATGCTATTTTACGCAACGGGTTAAGAAATTATTTTGACTCAATGTATCCGAATATAGGACTTCATGATTTAGAAAAAGCGGCTAACATGCAACATAAAGAAGCATGCTATGCTTACGGGTTAGTAATGTTCGCTTCTCACCAAAGTGAGAAAAAGAACATCGGGCTACAACTATTAAACAAAACGTTCCCACAAGTGACGGAGTCGGTAATTGGGGTAAGAAATGAGGTTTTTAGGTTATTACGAGACTGTTGGTCATTACGTAACCCTCGTCCCTTTGACGACGTTACAACACGCTGTCTTATCAACGGCCATAACGGTTATGCTCCACAAGACCAAGGATGGGAAGTAGTCCTAGTAAAACCAGAATGCATGACTTGTTTCTGGACGTATGAATTACGTGTCTTTATTGCCTTTGCTGAATGACTTGTGTACTAGCTAGAATTATCTTCACAACTATCTTGTATCAAAGTTATTGTGTGCTATATTTCATGCTTTATGTAAAATAAGCGGTATTGTAAGTTTGCAAAATATTGTATAAAAGTTTGAACGCGAAATATTATTATAATAAGTTTTTCATATAGAATTGTAGTAGTTGAATTGTATATTAGCTACTAAGTATGAACTTAACGGGTAGGTACTACCCGAATTTAAACTTATAAAACGCTAATATGAAGAAAAAGCTTTTATAAATGAGTTCATATTATGCTACAAAATACTATTAACTACTCTTAATATTCTGTATGATTAACTTGTTCCATTTGACTATTTTGAAGGAAATGACACCGACTACTCGACACACCGTGAATATGAATGAAGAGGAATTCCGTACTTTTCTAGCTTCAAACATAGCCGCAGTACAGGCTGCGCTACATACCAACAATAACCTTGGATCTAGCAGTACAGGAAATCGTGTAGGATGCACCTACAAAGAATTCACTGCCTGCAAACCTTTGGAATTTGATGGAACCGAAGGACCGATCGGATTGAAACGGTGGACCGAGAAGGTCAAATTGGTGTTTGCCATAAGTAAGTGTACTGAAGAGGACAAAGTTAAGTATGCTACGCATACCTTCACAGGTTCTGCGTTAACATGGTGGAATACCTATCTAGAGAAAGTGGGACAAGATGATGCGTACGCACTACCGTGGTCAGCATTCAAGCACTTGATAAACGAGAAGTACCATCCTAGAACCGAGGTCAATAAGCTCAAGACAGAACTTAGAGGGTTACGAACCCAAGGATTTGATATTACCACGTACGAAAGACGATTCACAGAATTGTGCCTATTGTGTCCGGGAGCGTTCGAAGATGAGGAAGAGAAGATCGACGCGTTTGTGAAAGGATTACCGGAAAGAATCCAAGAAGATATAAGTTCACACGAGCCCGCCTCCATACAACAGGCATGTAGAATGGCTCACAAACTAGTGAACCAGATTGAGGAAAGAATTAAAGAACAGACGGCTGAAGAGGCCATTGTGAAGCAAGTGAAAAGAAAGTGGGAGGAAAACGGTGATAAGAATCACCAATACAACAACAACAGCAATTACAATAATAATCGCAACAATTATCCCAACAATCGCAACATCAATCGCAACTACAACAAACGGCCCAACAACAACAACAACAACAACAACAACAACAACAACAACAACAACAACAACAACAACAACAACAGCAGCAGCAACTACAACAATCATCCCAATAACAATAACAACCGCAACAACAACAACAATCAGAAGCAGCTATGCCAAAGGTGTGAAAAGTATCACTCGGGGTTCTGCACCAAATTTTGCAACAAGTGTAAAAGAAATGGTCATAGCGCGGCGAAGTGTGAGGTCTACGGACCAGGGGTTAACAGAACGAAAGGAATAAATGGTGTCGGAACGAGTAATGGCGGAGCAAGTAGTGTCGGAGCAAGTTATGCCAATGTAGTATGTTATAAATGTGGAAAAACCGGGTCACATTATTAGAAATTGCCCGAACCAGAAGAACACGAATGGACAAGGCCGCGGAAGAGTTTTCAATATTAATGCGGCAGAGGCACAGGAAGACCCGGAGCTTGTTACGGGTACGTTTCTTATTGACAATAAATCTGCTTACGTTTTATTTAATTCTGGTGCGGATAGAAGCTATATGAGTAGAGATTTTTGTGCTAAATTAAGTTGTCCATTGACGCCGTTGGATAGTAAATTTTTACTTGAATTAGCAAACGGTAAATTAATTTCAGCAGATAATATATGCCGGAATCGAGAAATTAAACTGGGTAGCGAAATATTTAAGATTAATTTGATACCAGTAGAGTTAGGGAGTTTTGATGTAATAGTTGGCATGGACTGGCTGAAGAAGGTGAAAGCAGAGATCGTATGTTATAAAAATACAATTCGCATTGTACGAGAAGAAGGAGAACCCTTAATGGTGTACGGAGAAAAGGGCAACATGAAGCTACATCTTATTAGTAATTTGAAGGCACAAAAACTAATAAGAAAAGGTTGCTATGCTGTTCTAGCACACGTCGAGAAAGTACAAACTGAAGAAAAGAGCATCAATGATGTTCCCGTCGCAAAAGAATTTCCCGATGTATTTCCGAAAGAATTACCGGGACTACCTCCACATCGATCTGTTGAACTTCAAATAGATATTGTACCAGGAGCTGCACCAATAGCTCGTGCTCCTTATAGACTCGCACCCAGCGAGATGAAAGAACTGCAAAGCCAAATACAAGAACTATTAGAACGTGGTTTCATTCGACCAAGCACATCACCATGGGGAGCACCTGTTTTGTTTGTCAAGAAGAAGGATGGTACATTTAGGTTGTGTATTGACTACAGAGAGTTGAACAAACTTACCATCAAAAACCGTTATCCACTGCCGAGAATTGACGACTTATTTGATCAACTACAAGGCTCGTCAGTTTATTCGAAGATCGATTTATGTTCTGGATATCATCAAATGCGAGTAAAGGAGGATGATATTCCAAAAACTGCTTTTAGGACGCGTTATGGTCATTACGAGTTTATGGTTATGCCGTTTGGATTGACTAACGCACCAGCTGTGTTCATGGACCTTATGAACCGAGTGTGTGGGCCATATCTTGACAAGTTTTCATTGTTTTCATCGATGACATACTTATTTACTCAAAGAATGATCAAGAGCACGAAGAACATTTGAGAAAAGTGCTAGAAGTATTGAGGAAAGAAAAACTATACGCTAAGTTTTCAAAGTGTGCATTTTGGTTGGAAGAAGTTCAATTCCTCGGTCACATAGTGAACAAAGAAGGTATCCAGGTGGACCCGGCAAAGATCGAAACCGTTGAAAAGTGGGAAACCCCAAAAACTCCGAAGCATATATGTCAATTTTTAGGACTGGCTGGTTACTACAGAAGATTCATCCAAGATTTCTCCAAAATAGCAAAACCCTTGACTGCATTAACGCATAAAGGGAAGAAATTTGAATGGAAGGATGAACAAGAGAAGGCGTTTCAATTATTGAAGAAAAAGCTAACTACGGCACCTATATTGTCATTGCCTGAAGGGAATGACGATTTTGTGATTTATTATGACGCAACAAAGCAAGGTCTCGGTTGTGTATTAATGCAACGAACGAAGGTGATTGCTTATGCGTCTAGAGAATTGAAGATTCACTAGCAAAATTATACGACGCATGATTTGGAATTAGGCGCGGTTGTTTTTGCATTAAAGACTTGGAGGCACTACTTATATGGGGTCAAAAGTATTATATATACCGACCACAAAAGTCTTCAACACATATTTAATCAAAAACAACTGAATATGAGGCAGCGTAGGTGGATTGAATTGTTGAATGATTACGACTTTGAGATTCGTTACCACCCGGGGAAGACAAATGTGGTAGCCGACGCCTTGAGCAGAAAGGACAGAGAACCCATTCGAGTAAAATCTATGAATATAATGATTCACACTAACCTTACTACTCAAATAAAGGAGGCGCAACAAGGAGTTTTAAAAGAGGGAAATTTAAAGGATGAAATACCCAAAGGATCGGAGAAGCATCTTAATATTCGGGAAGACGGAACCCGGTATAGGGCTGAAAGAATTTGGGTACAAAAATTTGGAGATATGAGAGAAATGGTACTTAGAGAAGCTCATAAAATCAGATACTCAATACATCCTGGAACGGGGAAGATGTACAAGGATCTTAAGAAACATTTTTGGTGGCCAGGTATGAAAGCCGATATTGCTAAATATGTAGGAGAATGTTTGACGTATTCTAAGGTCAAAGCTGAACATCAGAAACCATCAGGTCTACTACAACAACCTGAAATCCTGGAATAGAAATGGGAAAACATTACCATGGATTTCATTACTAAATTGCCAAGGACTGCAAGTGGTTATGATACTATTTGGGTAATAGTTGATCGTCTCATCAAGTTAGCACACTTCCTGCCAATAAGAGAAGATGACAAGATGGAGAAGTTAGCACGACTGTATTTGAAGGAAGTCATCTCCAGACATGGAATACCAATCTCTATTATCTCTGATAGGGATGGTAGATTTATTTCAAGATTCTGGCAGACATTACAGCAAGCATTGGGAACTCGTCTAGACATGAGTACTGCCTATCATCCACAAACTGATGGGCAGAGCGAAAGGACAATACAAACGCTTGAAGACTTATTGATTTCAGAAACAGTTGGGATCGACATCTACCGTTAGCAGAATTTTTCTATAACAACAGCTACCATTCAAGAATTGAGATGTCGCTGTTTGAAGTACTTTATGGTAGAAAGTGCAGGTCTCCGATTTGTTGGAGTGAAGTGGGGGATAGACAGATTACGAGTCCGAAGATAATACAAGAAACTACCGAGAAAATCATCTAAATTCAACAAAGATTGAAAACCGCCCAGAGTCGACAAAAGAGCTACGCGGACAGTAAAAGAAAAGATATAGAGTTTGAAATTGGAGAAATGGTCATGCTTAAGGTTTCACCTTGGAAAGGCGTTGTTCGATTTGGTAAACGAGGGAAACTAAATCCAAGGTACATTGGACCATTCAAGATTATAGATCGTGTCGGACCAGTAGCTTACCAACTGGAGCTACCTCAACAACTCGCGGCTGTACATAACACTTTCCACGTCTCAAATTTGAAGAAATTTTTTGCTAAAGAAGATCTCAATATTCCGTTGGACGAAATCCAAATCAATGAAAAACTTCAATTCATTGAAGAACCCGTTGAAATAATGGATCGTGAGGTTAAGAGACTTAAACAAAACAAGATACCGATTGTTAAGGTTCGATGGAATGCTCGTAGAGGACCCGACTTCATCTGGGAGCATGAAGATCAGATGAAGAAGAAATACCCGCATTTATTTCCAGAAGATACGTCAACACCTCCAACTGCTTAAAATTTCGGGACGCAATTTATTTAACGGGTAGGTACTGTAGTGACCCGAACTTTTCTATGTTTATATATATATATATTAAATGAAATTGTTATTTACATGATTAAGTGTTTCCAACATGTTAAGCAATCAAACTTGTTAAGACTTGATTAATTGAAATAGGTTTCATATAGACAATTGACCACCCAAGATGACCGGTGATTCACGAACGTTAAAACTTGTAAAAACTATACGATGACATATATATGGTTATATATATAGTTAACATGATTTTATTATAAGTATGTATCTCATTAGGCATTTTAACAATGAGTTATATACATAAAAAATGAGACTATTAATTTAAGAAACTCGAAAACGATATATATAACGATTATCGTTATAACAACGCCTTACTAGGTACATATGAATCATATTAAGATATTGATACACTTGGTTAATTATGTTAAATGATAAGTAAATATATTATTAAGTGTATTAACAATGAAATACATATGTAAAAATAAGACTACTAACTTAATGGTTCGAAACGAGACATATATGTAACGATTATCGTTGTAACGACATTTAACTGTATATATATCATACTAAGATATATTATATATCATAATATCATGATAATATAACAATTTAACATCTCATTTATTATAATAAGCAATGGGTTAACAACATTCAACAAGATCGTTAACCTAAAGGTTTCAAAACAACATTTACATGTAACGACTAACGATGACTTAACGACTCAGTTAAAATGTATATACAAGTAGTGTTTTAATATGTATTCATACACTTTTTAAAGACTTAAAGACACTTATCAAAATACTTCTACTTAACAAAAATTCTTACAATTACATCCTCGTTCAGTTTCATCAACAATTCTACTCGTATGCACCCGTATTCGTACTCGTACAATACACAGCTTTTAGATGTATGTACTATTGGTATATACACTCCAATGATCAGCTCTTATCAGCCCATGTGAGTCACCTAATACATGTGAGAACCATCATTTGGCAACTAGCATAAAATATCTCATAAAATTACAAAAATATGAGTAATCATTCATGACTTATTTACATGAAAACAAAATTACATATCCTTTATATCTAATCCATACACCAACGACCAAAAACACCTACAAACACTTTCATTCTTCAATTTTATTCATCTAATTGATCTCTCTTAAGTTCTATCTTCAAGTTCTAAGTGTTCTTCATAAATTCCAAAAGTTCTAGTTTCATAAAATCAAGAATACTTCCAAGATTGCAAGTTTACTTCCAAGTTTTCTAAATCCATTCCAAGTAATCATCCAAGATCAAGAAACCTTTGTTACTTACAGTAGGTTATCTTTCTAATACAAGGTAATAATCATATTCAAACTTTAATTCAATTTCTATAACTATAACAATCTTATTTCGAGTGGAAATCTTACTTGAAATTGTTTTCGTGTCATGATTCTGCTTCAAGAACTTTCAAGCCATCCAAGGATCCTTTGAAGCTAGAACTATTTTTCTCATTTTCAGTAGGTTTATCCAAGGAACTTGAGGTAGTAATGATGTTCATAACATCATTCGATTCATACATATAAAGCTATCTTATTCGAAGGTTTAAACTTGTAATCACTAGAACATAGTTTAGTTAATTCTAAACTTGTTCGCAAATAAAAGTTAATCCTTCTAACTTGACTTTTAAAATCAACTAAACACATGTTCTATATCTATATGATATGCTAACTTAATGATTTAAAACCTGGAAACACGAAAAACACCGTAAAATCGGATTTACGCCGTCGTAGTAACACCGCGGGCTGTTTTGGGTTAGTTAATTAAAAACTATGATAAACTTTGATTTAAAAGTTTTTATTCTGGGAAAATGATTTTTATTATGAACATGAAACTATATCCAAAAATTATGGTTAAACTCAAAGTGGAAGTATGTTTTCTAAAATGGTCATCTAGACGTCGTTCTTTCGACTGAAATGACTACCTTTACAAAAACGACTTGTAACTTATTTTTCCGACTATAAACCTATACTTTTTCTGTTTAGATTCATAAAATAGAGTTCAATATGAAACCATAGCAATTTGATTCACTCAAAACGGATTTAAAATGAAGAAGTTATGGGTAAAACAAGATTGGATAATTTTTCTCATTTTAGCTACGTGAAAATTGGTAACAAATCTATTCCAACCATAACTTAATCAACTTGTATTGTATATTATGTAATCTTGAGATACCATAGACATGTATACAATGTTTCGACCTATCATGTCGACACATCTATATATATTTCGGAACAACCATAGACACTCTATATGTGAATGTTGGAGTTAGCTATACAGGGTTGAGGTTGATTCCAAAATATATATAGTTTGAGTTGTGATCAATACTGAGATACGTATACACTGGGTCATGGATTGATTCAAGATAATATTTATCGATTTATTTCTGTATATCTAACTGTGGACAACTAGTTGTAGGTTACTAACGAGGACAGCTGACTTAATAAACTTAAAACATCAAAATATATTAAAGTGTTGTAAATATATTTTGAACATACTTTGATATATATGTATATATTGTTATAGGTTCGTGAATCAACCAGTGGCCAAGTCTTACTTCCCGATGAAGTAAAAATCTGTGAAAGTGAGTTATAGTCCCACTTTTAAAATCTAATATTTTTGGGATGAGAATACATGCAGGTTTTATAAATGATTTACAAAATAGACACAAGTACGTGAAACTACATTCTATGGTTGAATTATCGAAATCGAATATGCCCCTTTTTATTAAGTCTGGTAATCTAAGAATTAGGGAACAGACACCCTAATTGACGCGAATCCTAAAGATAGATCTATTGGGCCTAACAAACCCCATCCAAAGTACCGGATGCTTTAGTACTTCGAAATTTATATCATATCCGAAGGGTGTCCCGGAATGAAGGGGATATTCTTAAATATGCATCTTGTTAATGTCGGTTACCAGGTGTTCACCATATGAATGATTTTTATCTCTATGTATGGGATGTGTATTGAAATATGAAATCTTGTGGTCTATTGTTACGATTTGATATATATAGGTTAAACCTATAACTCACCAACTTTTTTGTTGACGTTTAAAGCATGTTTATTCTCAGGTGAATACTAAGAGCTTCCGCTGTTTCATACCAAAATAAGGACAAGATTTGGAGTCCATGTTTGTATGATATTGTGTAAAAACTGCATTCAAGAAACTGATTTCGATGTAACATATTTGTATTGTAAACCATTATGTAATGGTCGTGTGTAAACAGGATTTTTAGATTATCATTATTTGATAATCTACGTAAAGCTTTTTAAACCTTTATTTATGAAATAAAGGTTATGGTTTGTTTTAAAAATGAATGCAGTCTTTGAAAAACATCTCATATAGAGGTCAAAACCTCGCAACGAAATCAATTAATATGGAACGTTTTTAATCAATAAGAACGGGACATTTCACTATCCTCCACTTCATTCCAACAAATCGGAGACCTGCACTTTCTACCATAAAGTGCCTCAAACGGTGCCATCTCAATACTAGAATGATAACTGTTGTTATAGGAAAATTCTGCTAACGGTAGGTGTAGCGACCCGACCAAATCGTCATTGACGGCGCCGTCTACTTAGGTCCCGTTACGTGGTCATAAGTCTTTAAAACAACGTTTGACCAAAAGATATGTCGCATTCATTTCAAATGTAAAGGTTGTTCAAGTTTACAAGAATAGTTCCACCACAAGTTACGATACAAAGTTTTAAGTACAAATGAAACTTATGCGACACAATTTAAAAGTATCCAAAAGACGCTCCATGTATGCATATATACTCGACATCCAATGCAAGTATCAAAATAATGAGCGGAAGCATGTATCATGTATCGTTCAAGGACCTGAGAAAAACATAGAAATCTGTCAACGAAAATGTTGGTGAAATCATAGGTTTAAGTAAGTAAGTACAAATGAACCACAAGATTAGCATCAATGAAATAATAGTAATACATTCCAAAAGTTTGTTTCACGAGCACCCAATTATCAATGCTTAACATTCCTTCCATTGAACCCCATCACTTAGTGCTAGAACATACACTGTTTCTCGAAAATATATTTCATTCGTAAACGGTAGCGAACCATTTGAATGAGGGTTTGTCAAACCCATATGGATCCATACAACATAAGTTCTCGCTTACACCCGGCAAGTGTAACTAATGATAATCGAATTGAGGATTTTGTTCTAAACTCGTATGTAGAATGTTTGTTTTCCTGTACTTGTGTTCACTTAGTAAAGAAATGTTTATGTTTTCTCATCCCAAATGTAAGTTCAAAAAGAGTAAAAGTGGGACTATGATCTCACCTTGAGTGCACGAGTAGTAAAGTACTTCGACAAGTAAACGTGTGCAAAGAACAATGCTAGTCTTGACCTAAACAATAGGTTTGTATCAATAATGGTAAACACGATAGGTCAAAGGTGTTCAATTAGTCCTATGGCTCGTTATGACTCAATAATGTAGCATGTGAATCAAGTTGTCATGTTTCATGCAAGATACAAGTATAAAAGCATGTTAGAACGATTGCACAACCATTTGGTTAAGTTTGATTAAAAGTCAAACTTGGTCAAAGTCAAAGTCAACGGGGTTGGGTCGGGTATCCGACAATTTTTCTAAGTTATATAATCATATATGAGCATGTTGGCCAAGTTTCATGTTAATCGGAGGTCCGTAGCATAGCAAACATTTTTACGTCAAAAGACAACCCAAACAGCCAGTTTTAGTACAATGGGACGGCGTCCCAAATGGCTAGACGGCGTCCCACAATGAAGGGTGGGACGTCGTCCTGATATCCTAGACGGCATCTAGGTTCAAAAGGTGGGACGGCGTCCCCAGTATCTGGACGTCGTCCTGATCGGTTCCCAGGCCCTGTTTGCTGTATTCCTCAAATGGACGAACCAAAACACAAACAATCACATTTTATGATCCGCAAACAATTAGAACATGTATTTTATATCATCGGAAAGCTCTTTCGACAAGGAACGCAACTAAGCACTTTTCATCAAGCAAAAACATCATATACTATAACCGAAATCCCGTCAAGTGATCAATAGAGGTTTATTTTCAAGTTTCAAGTTTATCAATTGTAATTTAAGTTTCGGGAATCCAATTTATACATATGATATGCCGTTTTGAAGGTAATGAAACATGTAATACAACTAAACACTTATCAATAACATTAACAAGCATTCAACGCATCAAAAGTTCGTTTTAAGAGTTGTCAACCCTAACCAAAAGTTCACAAAATCAATAATCGCGTTTATGAAGTTTCTTTAACCAATCTATACATCAAAATGAAGCTAATGATACTAGTAACACTTTTAAAACATGCACATTAACAATCTAATAACATTTGATCATCCAAAATCAAGGATTTAGCAAGTAATTTTCATAATGAACTAGTTACACCAAAAACAACAAATCGAGCATACAAATTACATACACGACATCACAATGAGCCATAGACACTAATTAACATACTTTTAAGTCAAGAACACAAATTTAAAGAAAACTAGTGTTTTAGAAATGTTACCTAAACGAGATGAAGTTGGTACCAAAACGAAGAGGATGAAGAGAGGATCACGAATATGTAATTTATTTTGTTGTAAGCCTCCTAGATCGAATTTAGATGATGATTGAATGAATTTGGAAATTGGGTGTGTTCTTGCTAGAGAGAAAGAGAGAGAGAGAGAGAGAGAGAGAGAGATGGTTGAATGGTGGTGATTGGGGTAGACTAGGTGACCTAGTCAACTAGTTTGCCCCGTGTCAATTTTAGTCCCTCGAGTTTGTAGTCGGGTGCGGAAAATACCTAAACGGAATATTTTAAAACGCGTATTAACGGGAGATGTTATAGACATATAACGGAGTTTAAATTAGTATAACGGAAAAGAAAACGGAAAAAGGCGGGATGTTACATTACCTACTCCTTAAAAGAAATTTCGTCCCGAAATTTAAGTAGGCGTAGTAGTCGTTGTTTCTTCCTCGAGATCTTGCGTTTCTGAATTCACAAATAGATGAGGATACTTGCTTTGCATTTGATCTTGTCTTTCCCAAGTAAACTCGGGTCCCCTTTTGGCGTTCCAACGGACTTTAACAATCGGGATTCGGCTTTGTTTCAATGTCTTGACGGAGGTGTCCACAATTTCAACCGGTTCCTCCACAAAATGAAGTTTGTCATCAATAGTAAGTTCCTCGAGAGGGATGATGATATCGGGTTCGGCAAGACACTTTTTCAAGTTAGATACATGGAAGGTAGGATGAACGGAGTTCAATTGAGGCGGAAGATTTAAACGATAAGCAACGGTTCCAATACGCTCCAAGATTTCGAAAGGACCAATATACCGTGGATTTAGCTTCCCGCGTTTCCCAAAGCGGATTACACCCTTCCAAGGTGCGACTTTTAACATGACGCGGTCACCGACTTGAAATTCAAGGTCGTTGCGTCTTTTGTCGGTATAGCACTTTTGACGACTCCGGGCCGTCCGAAGCCTATCTCGGATTTGAACGATCTTCTCGGTGGTTTCGTGAATGAGTTCGGGTCCGGTGATTTGTACGTCGCCTACTTCGGCCCAACAGAGAGGTGAACGACATTTTCGGCCATATAGCGCTTCAAAAGGTGCGGCCTTTATACTCGCGTGATAACTATTATTGTAAGAGAACTCGGCGAGAGGTAAGTGCTTTGCCCAAGCTTTTCCGAAATTAACCACGCAAGCTCGTAACATGTCCTCTAAGGTTTGAATTGTGCGTTCGCTTTGTCCATCGGTTTGAGGATGATACGCGGTGCTCATGTCTAAACGCGTTCCCAACGCTTCTTGCAAAGTACGCCAAAATCTAGAAACGAAACGGCCATCTCGGTCGGAGATAATCGATAAAGGTACACCGTGTCGGGCTACGATCTCCTTAATGTAAAGTTGTGCAAGTTTCTCTGTTTTGTCCGTTTCTTTCATGGCCAGGAAGTGTGCGGATTTGGTGAGACGGTCAACAATAACCCAAATGGTATCATAACCGCCCGTCGTTTTTGGTAGTTTGGTGATAAAATCCATCGTTATTCTTTCCCACTTCCATTGCGGGATCTCGGGTTGTTGAAGTAGTCCGGACGGTCTTTGGTGTTCGGCTTTGACCTTGGAACATGTCAAACACTTGGAAACATAAGTAGCTACGTCCCTTTTGATATTCGGCCACCAATATAGTTGTTTAAGGTCGTGGTACATCTTATTGGCACCGGGGTGAATCGAGTATCGTGACTTATGGGCTTCATCTAAAATAAGGCTTCGTAGGTCCCCATAACTAGGCACCCAAATCCTTCCGGCGTAATATCGGAGTCCGGTCTCCCTAATTTCGAATCGAGAGACGAGAATGTTCAAGAGCTCGTGTGAAAGGTTTTCATCCTTGAGGGCCTCATCTTGGGCTACCCGAATTTGGCTATTAAGGTTTGTGTGGATGTGATGTTTAAGGCTCGGACACGAAGAGGCACCGCTCTTTCTTTTCGACTTAAGGCATCGGCTACTACGTTTGCCTTCCCGGGATGGTAACGAAGCTCGCAATCGTAATCGTTCAAAGTTTCAATCCACCGTCGTTGTCTCATGTTTAGTTGCTTTTGATCGAAAATGTGTTGGAGACTTTTGTGGTCGGTAAAGATAGTACTCTTGGTTCCATAAAGATAGTGTCTCCACATTTTAAGTGCAAAGACGACGGCTCCGAGTTCGAGATCATGCGTCGTGTAGTTTCGTTCATGAATTTTGAGTTGTCGAGAAGCATAAGCAATGACTTTCGTTCGTTGCATCAATACACACCCAAAACCATGTTTCGAGGCATCACAATATACAACAAAGTCATCATTGCCTTCGGGAAGTGACAAGATAGGAGCGGTGGTTAGCTTCGTTTTCAAGATTTGGAATGCGGATTCATGTTCGGTCGCCCAAATGAATTTCTTTCCCTTGTGAGTCAATGCGGTTAGAGGACGTGCAACCAAAGAGAAATTTTCGATGAATCTACGATAGTACCCGGCGAGACCCAAAAATTGACGAATGTGAGTAGGAGTAGTAGGAGTCTCCCATTTGCTAATGGCTTCAATTTTCGTTGGATCGACTTTAATACCTTGGTCACTTACAACATGACCAAGAAATTGAACTTCCTTTAACCAAAATTCACACTTGGAGAATTTGGCATAGAGTTGTTCTTGTCTTAAAAGTTCAAGCACAAGTCGGAGATGTTGTTCGTGCTCTTCTTCATTTTTAGAATAGATCAATATGTCATCGATGAACACAATAACGAATTTATCGAGATACGGTTTGCACACGCGGTTCATAAGATCCATGAACACCGCCGGTGCGTTAGTGAGACCAAATGGCATGACGAGGAATTCATAACTACCATAACGAGTCCGGAAAGCGGTTTTGGAGACATCTTCCCCCTTAACCCTTAATTGATGATAACCCGAGCGGAGATCGATTTTCGAATATACACAAGACCCTTGTAGTTGATCAAAGGGGTCATCGATGCGAGGAAGAGGATATCGGTTCTTAACCGTCAATTTATTTAGTTCATGATAATCAATGCACATTCGTAGGGATCCGTCTTTCTTTTTAACAAACAAAATCGGAGCGCCCCATGGTGAATGGCTAGGTTGGATAAAACCACGATCAAGTAGTTCTTGGATTTGACTTTGCAATTCTTGCATTTCGGATGGAGCGAGTCTATATGGTGCACGTGCTACGGGTGCGGCTCCCGGAATAAGATCGATTTGGAATTCAACCGGTCGATGAGGTGGAAGACCCAGCAACTCGTCGGGAAATACATCGGAAAAGTCACTAACAATTGGCACATCATCGATATGCTTCTCATCGGACTCGACTTTCTTAACGTGGGCAAGGATCGCAAAACAACCCTTACAGAGTAGTTTTCTAACTTTAAGGCACGAAACGAGGTTGAGTCTGGTGCAACTCTTATCGCCATAAACAATCAAGGGTTCACCATTCTCGATAGGAATTCGGATTGCGTTAAGATCACAAAGGATGTGAGATTTCGTTTTGACTAACCAATTCATACCGATTATTACATCAAAGCTTCCTAGTTCCATGGGTATCAAGTCAATTTCAAATTCCTTACCCAAAATGTTTAACGTACACTCCCGGTAATATGTGTCGGCACTTAATAGTTTCCCGTTAGCCACTTCAATGGTATAAGTGGTATCTAATGGAAGAGGTGGAGTGCTAAAAGAATGAGTCAAAGTCTTGGATACAAAGCATTTATCGGCACCCGAATCGAATAAACAGGAGACATAAGAATTGTTGAGAAGAAACGTACCCGTGACTAGTTCGGTGTCATCCCGGGCTTCCTCGGTGTTGATGTTGAAAGCTCGGCCGCGCGTGTTGGGGTTATCTTTCTTCTTTGGGCATGCATTTCTATAATGACCTGTTTGACCACATTCGTAACAAGTGCCCGTCTTTGGTGCATTGGGCCACTTTCGAGCAACGGGAGTGGCACTTTTACAATCGTTGGCCTTATGACCAACTCCTTGGCACCGGTGGCAAAATTAACTTGCCACATTCACCAAAGTGATGTTTGTTGCATTTGTTGCAAAGAGGTAGGTTCCCGGCATAACCCCGCTTGCCGTCGGAGGTGTAAGGCTTCTTAGCAAAGTTGTTGTTGCTTGATTGGGAGGGTTCCCACTTTCTTTTGTTGCCGCCCGATTTATCCTCGGCCTTAGGTGCCGGAACTACGATTTCGTCAACCGTTTCAATTAGTTGGCGAGCCATGTTCATAGCGGCTTGATGAGTAGTGGGTTTGGATGACATCACCCCTTGTTTGATGCTTTTTGGAAGACCGAGCATGTAGAGCTCAATCCTTTGAGATTCGGGGTTAACAAGATTAGGACACATCAAGGATAGTTCGGCGAAGCGTTGATTATAAGCTTTAAGATCGTTTCCGACCGCTTTCAAAGCTGTTAGTTCTTCCTCAAGCTTTCGGGTGTCTTCGCGCGGAAAATATTCAACAATCATATTTTCCTTTAGGTCGGCCCAAGAGAGGGCATGAGCTTCATCGGTACCCACCGATTGAACATAGGTGTTCCACCATGTTAGAGCAATTCCGGAGAAAGTGTGAGTGGAGTATTTGACCTTGTCTTGGTCCCGACAACCGCTTATGCTAAAGACGGCTTCCGTTTGCTCAAACCATCGGGTGAGCACGACCGGTCCCCCGGTTCCATCAAAAGTGTGAGGTTTGCACCCCATGAAAGCTTTATAGGAGCATCCCTCGTTTGAGTTTCCGGCTCCATTGTTGTTGTTGTTGTTGTTGTTGTTGTTGTTGTTGTTGTGGTTGTTATTATTATTGTTGTTGGATGAGTGACCGGCCATGGCCGCATCTACGGCGGTAGCTATCATCCGTTCGAGAGCTTGTTCGGGAGTTTCATTGCGGCGTACACGACGAGGAGCCATTGTTCCTTCAAGACACAAGAATATCATTGATTAGTATTCTCAATAATACTAACCGTGATATAGAATAAAGATAAAGAGAAGTTTTTCCTCGACTCGCCTTAAATTCTTTATGTCATAATGTCGGAACGTTCATATGAGTCACCGTAATATAATCCCGGAAATTATATTACCCTGATTCATATGTGCATTCGACATCATTTCATATAGTCAAGGTGGCGCGTCAATCAAATTAAACAACGTGAGATTAAGATGAACTAAGAGTAGATATGAGTAGAAGCATTCGAGTATAAATGCACAAGTAGTCAAGTAATTCCTACTTCAAGTCTATATGCCGGTTGTAGTCTAGACTCACCAATGTACCCTATGACTCGGGGTTGACACTAATGAACTCTAAATCCCTACAACCAACGCTCTGATACCATCTGTAGCGACCCGACCAAATCGTCATTGACGGCGCCGTCTACTTAGGTCCCGTTACGTGGTCATAAGTCTTTAAAACAACGTTTGACCAAAAGATATGTCGCATTCATTTCAAATGTAAAGGTTGTTCAAGTTTACAAGAATAGTTCCACCACAAGTTACGATACAAAGTTTTAAGTACAAATGAAACTTATGCGACACAATTTAAAAGTATCCAAAAGACGCTCCATGTATGCATATATACTCGACATCCAATGCAAGTATCAAAATAATGAGCGGAAGCATGTATCATGTATCGTTCAAGGACCTGAGAAAAACATAGAAATCTGTCAACGAAAACGTTGGTGAAATCATAGGTTTAAGTAAGTAAGTACAAATGAACCACAAGATTAGCATCAATGAAATAATAGTAATACATTCCAAAAGTTTGTTTCACGAGCACCCAATTATCAATGCTTAACATTCCTTCCATTGAACCCCATCACTTAGTGCTAGAACATACACTGTTTCTCGAAAATATATTTCATTCGTAAACGGTAGCGAACCGTTTGAATGAGGGTTTGTCAAACCCATATGGATCCATACAACATAAGTTCTCGCTTACACCCGGCAAGTGTAACTAATGATAATCGAATTGAGGATTTTGTTCTAAACTCGTATGTAGAATGTTTGTTTTCCTGTACTTGTGTTCACTTAGTAAAGAAATGTTTATGTTTTCTCATCCCAAATGTAAGTTCAAAAAGAGTAAAAGTGGGACTATGATCTCACCTTGAGTGCACGAGTAGTAAAGTACTTCGACAAGTAAACGTGTGCAAAGAACAATGCTAGTCTTGACCTAAACAATAGGTTTGTATCAATAACGGTAAACACGATAGGTCAAAGGTGTTCAATTAGTCCTATGGCTCGTTACGACTCAATAATGTAGCATGTGAATCAAGTTGTCATGTTTCATGCAAGATACAAGTATAAAAGCATGTTAGAACGATTGCACAACCATTTGGTTAAGTTTGATTAAAAGTCAAACTTGGTCAAAGTCAAAGTCAACGGGGTCGGGTCGGGTATCCGACAATTTTTCTAAGTTATATAATCATATATGAGCATGTTGGCCAAGTTTCATGTTAATCGGAGGTCCGTAGCATAGCAAACATTTTTACGTCAAAAGACAACCCAAACAGCCAGTTTTAGTACAATGGGACGGCGTCCCAAATGGCTAGACGGCGTCCCACAATGAAGGGTGGGACGTCGTCCTGATATCCTAGACGGCGTCTAGGTTCAAAAGGTGGGACGGCGTCCCCAGTATCTGGACGGCGTCCTGATCGGTTCCCAGGCCCTGTTTGCTGTATTCCTCAAATGGACGAACCAAAACACAAACAATCACATTTTATGATCCGCAAACAATTAGAACATGTATTTTATATCATCGGAAAGCTCTTTCGACAAGGAACGCAACTAAGCACTTTTCATCAAGCAAAAACATCATATACTATAACCGAAATCCCGTCAAGTGATCAATAGAGGTTTATTTTCAAGTTTCAAGTTTATCAATTGTAATTTAAGTTTCGGGAATCCAATTTATACATATGATATGCCGTTTTGAAGGTAATGAAACATGTAATACAACTAAACACTTATCAATAACATTAACAAGCATTCAACGCATCAAAAGTTCGTTTTAAGAGTTGTCAACCCTAACCAAAAGTTCACAAAATCAATAATCGCGTTTATGAAGTTTCTTTAACCAATCTATACATCAAAATGAAGCTAATGATACTAGTAACACTTTTAAAACATGCACATTAACAATCTAATAACATTTGATCATTCAAAATCAAGGATTTAGCAAGTAATTTTCATAATGAACTAGTTACACCAAAAACAACAAATCGAGCATACAAATTACATACACTACATCACAATGAGCCATAGACACTAATTAACATACTTTTAAGTCAAGAACACAAATTTAAAGAAAACTAGTGTTTTAGAAATGTTACCTAAACGAGATGAAGTTGGTACCAAAACGAAGAGGATGAAGAGAGGATCACGAATATGTAATTTATTTTGTTGTAAGCCTCCTAGATCGAATTTAGATGATGATTGAATGAATTTGGAAATTGGGTGTGTTCTTGCTAGAGAGAAAGAGAGAGAGAGAGAGAGAGAGAGAGAGAGAGATGGTTGAATGGTGGTGATTGGGGTAGACTAGGTGACCTAGTCAACTAGTTTGCCCCGTGTCAATTTTAGTCCCTCGAGTTTGTAGTCGGGTGCGGAAAATACCTAAACGGAATATTTTAAAACGCGTATTAACGGGAGATGTTATAGACATATAACGGAGTTTAAATTAGTATAACGGAAAAGAAAACGGAAAAAGGTGGGATGTTACAGTAGGTGTCGATCCCAACTATTTTTGAAATCAATAACACATGCTCGTAGCATGTCTTCAAGCATTTGTATCGTCCTTTCGCTCTGCCCATCAGTTTGTGGATGATAGGCAGTACTCATGTCTAGACGAGTCACCAATGCTTGTTGCAACGTCTGCCAGAACCTTGAAACAAATCTACCATCCCTATCAGAGATAATAGAGACGGGTATTCCATGTCTGGAGACAACCTCCTTCAAATAAAATCACGCCAACTTCTCTATTTTGTCATCTTCTCTCATTGGCAGGAAGTCTGCTGACTTGGTGAGACGATCAACTATTACCCAAATAGTATCATAACCACTTGCAGTCCTTGGCAATTTAGTAATGAAATCCATGGTAATGTTTTCCCATTTCCATTCCGGGATTTCAGGTTGTTGTAGTAGACCTGATGGTTTTTGATGTTCAATTTTGACCTTAGAACACGTCAAACATTATCCTACATATTTAGCAATATCGGCTTTCATACCCGGCCACCAAAAGTGTTTCTTGAGATCTTTATATATCTTCCCCGCTCCGGGATGTATTGAATATCTTGTTTTATGTGCTTCCTTAAGTACCATTTCTCTCACATCTCCAAACCTTGGTACCCAAATTCTATCAGCCCTATATCGGGTTCTGTCTTCCCGAATGTTAAGATGTTTCTCTGATCCTTTGGGTATCTCATTCTTCAACTTTCCTTCTTTTACAACCCCCTGTTGCGCCTCCTTTATTTGAGTAGTAAGGTTACTACGAATAATTATATTCATAGCTTTTACCCGTATAGGTTCTCTGTCCTTTCTACTCAAAGCTTCGGCTACCACATTCGCCTTCCCAAGGTGGTATCGAATATCAAAATCATAATCATTCAACAGTTCAATCCACCTGCGTTGTCTCATATTCAGTTGCTTCTGATTAAATATATGTTGGAGACTTTTGTGGTCGGTAAATATAATACTTTTGACCCCATATAAATAATGCCTCCAAGTCTTTAATGCAAAAACAACAGTACCCAATTCCAAATCGTGAGTTGTATAATTTTGCTTGTGAATCTTCAATTATCTAGACGCATAAGCAATCACCTTCGTTCGTTGCATTAATACACAACCGAAACCTTGATTTGATGCATCACAATAAATCACAAAATCATCATTCCCTTCAGGCAATGACAATATAAGTGCCGTAGTTAGCTTTTTCTTCAATAACTAAAACGCCTTCTCTTGTTCATCCTTCCATTCAAATTTCTTCACTTTATGCGTTAATGCAGTCAAGGGTTTTGTTATTTTGGAGAAATCTTGGATGAATCTTCTGTAGTAACCAGCCAATCCTAAAAATTGACGTATATGCTTCGAAGTTTTTGGGGTTTCCCACTTTTCAATGGTTTCAATCTTTGCCGGGTCCACCTGGATACCTTCTTTGTTCACTATGTGACCGAGGAATTGAACTTCTTCCAACCAAAATGCACACTTTGAAAACTTAGCGTACAGTTTTTCTTTCCTCAATACTTCTAGCACTTTTCTCAAATGTTCTTCGTGCTCTTGATCATTCTTTGAGTAAATAAGTATGTCATCGATGAAAATAATGACAAACTTGTCAAGATATGGCCCACACACTCGGTTCATAAGGTCCATGAACACAGCTGGTGCGTTAGTCAATCCAAACGGCATAACCATAAACTCGTAATGACCATAACGCGTCCTAAAAGCAGTTTTTGGAATATCATCCTCCTTTACTCGCATTTGATGATATCCAGAACGTAAATCGATCTTCGAATAAACCGACGAGCCTTGTAGTTGATCAAATAAGTCGTCAATTCTCGGCAGTGGATAACGGTTTTTGATGGTAAGTTTGTTCAACTCTCTGTAGTCAATACACAACCTAAATGTACCATCCTTCTTCTTGATAAACAAAATAGGAGCTCCCCATGGTGATGTGCTTAGTCGAATGAAACCACGTTCTAATAGTTCTTGCAGTTGGCTTTGCAGTTCTTTCATCTTGCTGGGTGCGAGTCTGTAAGGAGCACGAGCTATTGGTGCAGCTCCTGGTATAAGATCTATTTGAAATTCAACAGATCGATGTGGAGGTAGTCCCGGTAATTCTTTCAGAAATACATCGGGAAATTCTTTTGCGACGGGAACATCATTGATACTCTTTTCTTCAGTTTGTACTTTCTCGACGTGTGCTAGAACAGCATAGCAACCTTTTCTTATTAGTTTTTGTGCCTTCAAATTACTAATAAGATGTAGCTTCGTGTTGCCCTTTTCTCGGTACACCATTAAGGGTTCTCCTTCTTCTTGTACAATGCGAATTGCATTTTTGTAACATATGATCTCTGCTTTCATCTCCTTCAGCCAGTCCATGCCAACTATTACATCAAAACTCCCTAACTCTACTGGTATCAAATCAATCTTAAATATTTCACTACCCAGTTTAAATTCTCGATTGCGACATATATAATCTGCTGAAATTAATTTACCGTTTGCTAATTCGAGTAAAAATTTACTATCCAACGGCGTCAATGGACAACTTAATTTAGCACAAAAATCTCTACTCATATAGCTTCTATCCGCACCCGAATCAAATAAAACGTAAGCAGATTTATTGTCAATAAGAAACGTACCCGTAAAAAGCTCCGGGTCTTCCTGTGCCTCTGCCGCATTAATATTGAAAACTCTTTCGCGGCCTTGTCCATTCGTGTTCTCTTGGTTCGGGAAATTTCTAATAATGTGGCCCGGTTTTCCACATTTATAACAAACTACATTGTCATAACTTGCTCCGACACTACTTGCTCCGCAATTACTCGTTCCGACACCATTTGTTCCTTTCGTTCTGTTAACCCCTGGTCCGTAGACCTCACACTTTGCCGCGCTATGACCATTTCTTTTACACTAGTTGAAAAATTTGGTGCAGAACCTCGAGTGATACTTTTCACACCTTTGGCATAGCTGCTTCTGATTGTTGTTGTTGTTGTTGTTGTTGTTGTTGCGGTTGTTATTGTTGTTGGGATGATTGTTGTAGTTGTAGTTGTTGTTGTTGTTGTTGTTGTTGTTGTTGTTGTTGTTGTTGTTGTTGTTGTTGTTGTTGTTGTTGTTGTTGTTGTTGTTGTTGTTGTTGTTGTTGTTGTGCCGTTTGTTGTAGTTGCGATTGATGTTGTGATTGTTGGGATAGTTGTTGTTGTATTGGTGACTCTTATCACCGTTTTCCTCCCACTTTCTTTTGACTAGCTTCACGTTGGCCTCTTCGGCCGCCTGTTCTTTAATTATTCCCTCAATCTGGTTCACTAGTTTGTGAGCCATTCTACATGCCTTTTGTATGGAGGCAGGTTCGTGTGAACTTATATCTTCTTGGATTCTCTCCTGTAACCCTTTCACAAACGCATCGATCTTCTCTTCCTCATCTTCGAACGCTCTCAGACACAATAGGCACAATTCTGTGAATTGTCTTTCGTATGAAGTAATATCGAATCCCTGTGTTAGTAATCCTCTAAGTTCTGACTTTAGCTTATTGACCTTGTTTCTGGGACGGTACTTCTCGTTCATCAAGTGCTTGAATGCTGACCATGGTAGCGTGTAAGCATCATCTTGTCCCACTTGATCTAGATAGGTATTCCACCATGTTAACGCAATACCTATGAAGGTATGCATAGCGTACTTCACTTTGTCTCCTTCAGCATACTTACTTATGGCAAACACCGATTCAACTTTCTCGGTCCACCGTTTCAATCCGATTGGTCCTTCGGTCCCATCAAATTCTGAAGGTTTGCAGGCAGTGAATTCCTTGTAGGAGCATCCTACACGATTTCTTGCGCCGTTAGCTGTATTGCTAGATTCAGAGTTATTGTTGGTATGTAGCGCGGCATGTACTGCGGCTATGTTTGAAGCAAGAAAGGCACGAAATTCCTCTTCGCTCATATTCAAGGTGTGTCGAGTAGTCGGTGCCATTTACTTCAAAATAGTCAAATGAAACAAGTTAATCATACAGAATATTAAGAGTAGTCAATAGTATCTCATAGCGTAATATGAACTCATTTATAAAAGCTTTTTCTTCATATTAACGTTTTGTAAGTTTAAATTCGGGTACTACCTACCCGTTAAGTTCATACTTAGTAGCTAATATACAATTTAACTACTACAATTCCATAGGAAAAACTGATTATAATAATATATCACATACAAATATTCTTCAAACTTACAACTTCGCTATATTACATATAACATGAAATATAGTACACCATGATACAGGACAATTTTGAAGATAAATCTAGTTAATACGCAAGTTGTTCAGCAAAGGAAATAAAGACACGTAATTCATAAGTCCAGAAACAAGTCATGCATTCTTGTTTTACTAAGACGACTTCCCATCCTTGGTCTTGTGGAAAATAACCGTTATGACCATTGACTAGGCAGCATGTTGTAATGTCGTCAAAAGGACGAGGGTTTCGTAATGTCCAACAGACCCGTAATAATCTAAAAACCTTGTTTCTCACCCCAACTACTGAATCCGTCACTTGTGGGAAAGTTTTATTTAAAAGTTGCAATCCGATGTTCTTTTTCTCACTTTGGTAAAAAGCGAACATACTAACCCGTAAGCATAACATGCTTCTTTATGTTGCATGTTAGAAGCTCTTTCTAATTCACGAAATCCTATGTTGGGATATGTTGAGTCAAAATAGGTTCTTAACCCGTAGCGTAAAATTGCATTTGGGTTCCCCGCATTTAACGCTTTAAAGAAAACACGGCGTAACTTAAAGTCTCCTCAATGTGATATACCCCACCTATCTAAGGAAAGCCTTTTATAAACTAAGGCATTTCTGGAAAGTCTTTCAAATGTTTGACAAGTTAATTTCGCCATAACTAAATGTGCTGATGAATTCTGACCGACTCTAGACAAGATTTCCTCAATCATATCCTCTGGTAGGTCTTCTAAAATATTCGGTTGTCTATCCTTAAAGTCCATTTTGTTTTTATACTGTAAAATAGACAAGGATTAGATTCGTAATAACAAACAATACAAGCAATTTTTACATAAAACATAAAAGTACAAGCATACTACAATACATTTATTACACAACATGCTCACACCCCTCTAATCTGAATCACTGGTTTCTTCTTCTTCGGACTTGGTTCTTTTTCCTAATTTTCTAGGGATATACGATGTTCCTCTAATACGAGCCGTCGTTTTCCACATTGGTTTAGAAAAACCTGGTGGTTTAGAGGTTCCCGGGTTATTGTCACGATATTGAAAATACGGGTGTTGACGGTACATATAAAGTTCATCGGGGTCGGAATCAGATTTCTCTATTTTGATGCCTTTTCCCTTATTATTTTCTTTTGCCTCATTAAATTGGGTCGGGGTAATTTGTATAACATCATCGGAATCCTCATCAGGATCCGATTCATCGGAAAATTGGTAATTTTCCCAATATTTTGCTTCCTTAGCGGAAACACCATTGACCATTATTAACTTTGGTCCATTGGTTGAGGATTTTCTTTTATTTGACCGGTTTTATGTGGGTCCAACTATTCCCCCCTCCGGAACCTCTTCTTCTTCTTCCGGTTCCTCTTCTTCCGGTTCCTCTTCTTCCGGTTCCTCTTCTTCCGGTTCCGTTTCCTCTTCTTCCGGTTCTTCGAGAACTTGTGAATCTTGCCAATATATATTCGACTCTTCGTTATTATTTGGTGAGTCAATGGGATTTGTGCTAGAGGTAGACATCTATCACACAATATCAAACATATTAAGAGATTAATATATCACATAATATTTACATGTTAATAATATATAGTTTCCAACAAAAATGTTAAGCAATCATTTTTAAAGAAAACACGGTCGAAGTCCAGACTCACTAATGTATCCTAACAAACTCGATAAGACACACTAATGCAAATTTTCTGGTTCTCTAAGACCAACGCTCGGATACGAACTGAAATGTCCCGTTCATATTGATTATAAACGTTCCATATTAACTGATTTCGTTGCGAGGTTTTGATCTCTATATGAGACGTTTTTCAAAGACCGCATTCATTTTTATAACCTTTATTTTATCAATAAAGGTTTCAAAAGCATTACGTAGATTATCAAATAATGATAATCTAAAATATACTGTTTACACACGACCATTACATAATGGTTTACAATAGAAATATATTACATCGACATATGTTTCTTGAATGCAGTTTTTACAAAATATCATACAAACATGGACTCCAAATCTTATCCTTATTTTAGTATGCAACAGCGGAAGCTCTTAGTATTCACCTGAGAATAAACATGCTTTAAACGTCAACAAAAATGTTGGTGAGTTATAGGTTTAACCTATATATATCAAATCGTAACAATAGACCACAAGATTTCATATTTCAATACACATCCCATACATAGAGATAAAAATCATTCATATGGTGAACACCTGGTAACCGACATTAACAAGATGCATATATAAGAATATCCCCATCATTCCGGGACACCCTTCGGATATGATATAAATTTTGAAGTACTAAAGCATCCGGTACTTTGGATGGGGTTTGTTAGGCCCAATAGATATATCTTTAGGATTCGCATCAATTAGGGTGTCTGTTCCCTAATTCTTATATTACCAGACTTAATAAAAAGGGGCATATTCGATTTCGATAATTCAACCATAGAATGTAGTTTCACGTACTTGTGTCTATTTTGTAAATCATTTATAAAACCTGCATGTATTCCCATCCCAAAAATATTAGATTTTAAAAGTGGGACTATAACTCACTTTCACAGATATTTCCTTCCTCAGAAATAAGACTTGGCCACGGATCGATTCACGAACCTATACAAATATGTACATATATATCAAAGTATGATCAAAATATAATTATAACCATTTTTATTATGTTTTAAAGATTTGAGTGTATTAAGTCAGCTGTCCTCGTTAGTAACCTACAACTAGTTGTCCACAGTTAGATGTACAGAAATAAATCGATATATATTATCTTGAATCAATCCACGACCCAGTGTATACACGTCTTAGGCTAGATCATAACTCAAAGCATATATATTTTTGGAATCAACCTCAACCCTGTATAGTTAACTCCAACATTATTGCATATAGAGTATCTATGGTTGTTCCAAATAATATATATACATGGGTCGATATGATATGTCAAAACATTTGCATACATGTCTATGGTATCCCAATATTACATAATATATTAGAATACATGTATAATACAATATAAGTTAGCTAGGATATGATTTGTATAGATTTGTTAAACATTTCCCGTAGCTAAAAAGATCAAAAATATCCAATCTTGTTTTACCCATAACTTCTTCATTTTAAATCCGTTTTGAGTGAATCAAATTGCTATGATTTCATATTGAACTATAATTTAAGAATACAAACAGAAAAAGTATAGGTTTATAGTTGGAAATTTAAGTTACATGTCAATTACTAAAGAGGTAGTCATTTCCGTCGAAAGAACGACATCTTGATGACCATTTTGGAAAACATACTTTCACTCTGAGTTTAACCAAGATTTTTGGATATAGTTTCATGTTCATATGAAAAATCATTTTCCCAGAAGAACAACTTTTAAATCAAAGTTTATCATAGTTTTTAATTATCCAAACCAAAACAGCCCCCGGTTTCACTACGACAGCGTATATCCGATTTTATGGTGTTCATCATGTTTCCAGGTTTTAAATCATTAAGTTAGCATATTATATAGATATAGAACATGTGTTTAGTTGATTTTAAAAGTCAAGTTAGAAGGATTAACTTTTGTTTGCGAACAAGTTTAGAATTAACTAAACTATGTTCTACTGAATACAAGTTTAAACCTTCGAATAAGATAGCTTTATATGTATGAATCGAATGATGTTATGAACATCATTACTACCTCAAGTTTCCTGGATAAAACTACTGGAAATGAGAAAAATGGATCTAGCTTCAAAGGATCCTTGGATGGCTTGAAAGTTCTTGAAGCAGAATCATGACACGAAAACAGTTCAAGTAAGATTTTCACTCGAAATAAGATTGTTATAGTTGTAGAAATTGAATCAAAGTTTGAATATGAATATTACCTTGAATTAGAAAGATAACCTACTATAAATAACAAAGGTTCCTTGATCTTAGATGATTACTTGGAATGGATTAGAAAGCTTGGAAGTAGACTTGCAAACTTGGAAGTGTTCTTGATTTTTATGAAACTATAGTTATGGAATTTATGAAGAACACTTAGAACTTGAAGATGAAACTTGAGAGAGATCAATTAGATGAAGAAAATTGAAGAATGAAAGTGTTTGTAGGTGTTTTTGGTCATTGGTATATGGATTAGATATAAAGGATATGTAATTTTGTTTTCATGTAAATAAGTCATGAATGATTACTAATATTTTTGTAATTTTATGAGATATTTTATGCTAGTTGCCAAATGATGGTTCCCACATGTGTTAGGTGACTCACATGGCTGCTAAGAGCTGATCATTGGAGTATATATACCAATAGTACATACATCTAAAAGCTGTGTATTGTACGAGTACGAATACGGGTGCATACGAGTAGAATTGTTGATGAAACTGAACGAGGATGTAATTGTAAGAATTTTTGTTAAGTAGAAGTAATTTGATATGTGTATTGAAGTCTTTCAAAAGTGTAAGAATACATATCAAAACACAACATGTATATACATTCTAATGGAGTCGTTAAGTCTTCGTTAGTCGTTACATGTAAGTGTTGTTTTGAAACCTTTAAGTTAACGATCTCAATTAATGTTGTTAACCCAATGTTTATTATATCAAATGAGATGTTAAATTATTATATTATCATGATATTATGATGTATGAATATCTCTTAATATGATATATACATTAAAATATCGTTACAACGATAATCGTTACATATAAGTCTCGTTTCGTAATTCTTGAGTTAGTAGTCTTGTTTTTACATATGTAGTTCATTGTTAACACACTTAATGATATATTTAAATATCATTTTATCATGTTAAATATAGTGTATCAATATCTTAATATGATACATATGTATTTAGTAGACGTTATCATAACGATAATCGTTATATATATCATTTCGAGTTTCTTAACTTAGTAAACTCATTTCTTATGTATATCACACATTGTTAATATACTAAGTGAGATACTTACTCATTATAATCTCATGTCAACCATATATATATATATATATATATATATATATATATATATATATATATATATATATATATATATATATATATATATATATACCACAACATGTAGTTTTTACAAATTTGTAACGTTCGTGAATCGCCGTCAACTTGGGTGATCAATTGTCTATATGAAACTTATTTCATTTAATCAAGTCTTAACAAGTTTGATTGCTTAACACGTTGGAAACATTTAGTCATGTAAATATCAATCTCAATTAATATATATAAACATGGAAAAGTTCGGGTCACTACATCTGACAGTGAGTCCGGGTCTGAACAGACAGACACTGAGAGGACAGCGGATGACACAACCACCGCCGAGCAACAGACATCAGGCTCGGTTGACATCACAGGTGAAACAAACCCCACTCCTCCTCCAACCCAAAAGACAAGAAAGAAGAGCATAGGCTCTAAGAGGGCAAAAAGTACAGAGGGGAGCTAAAAACAGAAACGCAGAAGAAGTATGTCCATTCTGCTTTTTCTTGATAATGCACATGTCTTTGCTTATAACTGTTATATTTGTTCATAATGCTAATTTGTTTCTGTTAGTAAATTTAGCAGAGTCTGATGATAGCCAAGGGAAGGCTACGGAAGGCGGTGAGCAGAGGCCGGAGGAGAACCTTGAAGGCGAAGGAGATAAGGGTATGAAAACTCCTGACCCAAACTTTACTCCATTTGAGGAATCTGAATTCCATGAAGAGAGGCCAGAAGGTGACTCTGCTTATCATTCTCCTCTTCCTAGTGCCACTAACCCTGCTGTCACATCGTCCAATGTTCAAGATCCATCTCTTCCTGCTCATGTGAGGACATTGCAGGCGATCATTCAAAATCCTACTACTAAGGACAAAGAATTTTCAACTCTTCTTCAGGTATGAATAATAAAACTTCCTGCACGTAAATACTTCCAATTTATTTATGTGAGTTGCTTGAAATTAACCATTAAATTTTTATTCTACAGGGTTATGCTATCCCTGAGCTAAAACCCCAGTTCACCGCTCTCCGCTCTGAGCAGCTCAGGGAATCAACTGCTGCAGCTCATGTATTGCTGACCAACCATCTGGATTCTGTGCTACAACTGCAGAAGCAACAGGAGTCCATACCTGCCTTTTCCCGTGCTGAGATTGCTCAAGGTGCAAATGCTCGCAAAAGAGCAATTGATGTCGAACGTGCCTTGACTGATGCTCAGAATATATTGAAGGCAAGAGAGGCTGAGCTAAAAAGTGCTCAAGATACTGCTGTTTCTTTGCAAGAGGAGAAGGATAGATAGGTGAATGCTGAAAAGAAAAAATTTGAGGAGGAGCAGCTGAAGGTGAGTGAGCTAGAGAAGGAGTTGAGTGCAGAGAGGGAGAAATCTGCTGAGCTTCTCCAGAGGGTGGAGAAGGCTGAGAGTAATTTTGCTGAGCTTAAGAAGGGGATACCAGGTGTGATAGTGAAGGTGCTTGGATCTAATCTTGTGGGGAATCCCTACAATGATTATGTTGAAGCTGTTCGCACTCATTTCATTTCTGATGTTACAAATAAAATTACCAAATGCCTTGCTCTAAACCAGACGCTTCCTGCTGCTATTGCCAACCTTATGCGTCCTGGAACCATGGAGAAGGTTGATGAAGCTAAAGACAGATTGATTAATCTGAAAATAGGTGTCTATGATGAAGTGTGTAGCAGAGAGGAGTCATCTGCTCAGGATGTACTTAATGTTCAATTTTCATAAACGTGCAATTATTTGATGAACAATCGTTGGTAATAAATGTTGATAATTTGAATGCCATAAACATATGATGATTGTAGTGATTATGCTTGTTTGTATGCTTGCACCAAATACTTTAATGTTTGTTGTTTATAACCCATCTGCTATGCACGAAGCATATCATAAAATTTGTTGCACAATTGTATATTGTACAACTGAACAAAGCATTTTGAAAAGTGTTTAAGATAATTCGCTTTTGGGTGTCTTGCATTGTTAACTTTAGTTAAATGAGCAGCATATCAAAAAATAAACACTATGCCTTCAAATATTCAGTAGGACACTTGTAGTCTGTTATACGCTTTCCGTCATCAAAGTGATGGGAAATAGTTATGAAGTGTGTTTGAAGAGTGATTATAAAATAACTTTTCGCCGTACGCCTTCCGTCATAAAGTATATGAGGAAGAATTTTTGAAATATTACATAAATATTAGTTATGAGTTAGTGACTTGTCCGTCATACGCCTTCCGTCATAAAATATATGAGGAAGAATTGTGAATATATTTGACCTTCATAAAATATAAACTTCCTTCGTTCTGTGAAATAAGTTTTTATAATGTTTGTCATGACAAGTATCTGAATTTTGTATTTTGCCTCGGTGCGTTCTAGTAAAACTTTAACGTTTTCTAGCTGATCCATTGTGCCTTTGCTGGCCGGCACAAAAGCTTCCACCATCGGAGGTATAAAAATACTCTCCTTCTGAGGGCAGGATATAAATGTAATGTTTTACATTTGTCACAGGCAGCACTTTGCATAAGAAAAAATATAAAATTTTATTGATCAGTACTGTGCAATACATAAACAATTGATGACGAATTTAGGTGGATCAAGCCTAATTAGTACATCATGAACGTTTAGTGTATGCAATTGAAAACATATGCACTGTAAAGATGACCACAATGATCTACAGTAAATTGATAAATTCTGCTCTTCAGAAATGCTAACAAACTGCTCTTATTGAAATGATAAATTTTGTTCTTGAGAAAATGCTGGAACTTGCTTCTTCAAACGCCAAGCGCCTAGTCCGGCCTGAACACATGATCATGCTATAAAGAACTCCTAAACCTCATCCTTAATGAACTACCAATTACTCCTCCTCGGACTCATATTGCCTTCTGGTGAGCTTGCAAATGTGGATCGTTCCCTTGTTGGTGCCACATACTGTGAGTGTATGGCGTCTACTCCATTCGGAGTTGAGAATCTAATCTCTGCATGAGCCGTTGATGTTATCACTCCAAATTTAGCTAACGCTTCCCGTCCAAAAAGGACATTAAATCGAGAGTTGCCATCCAGAGTAGTGAAATCGATTGGTTCGGTTCTCAATAGTGGAAATGTTCCCAAAACGACCTCCAAACGAACTCTTCCCATTGCATTCACTAGCGCTCCTGTTAGCCTTGAAACCTTCAAACTCGTCCGCCTAGCTCTTACCTGCACATGCCTTGGAAAAGCCTTGAAACAATGCCAATAAATTATGTCAGCCTCACTGCCTGTATCTGTGTAAATATGGCTGATGAACTTGTTTGCAATTTCTGCTGAAATGACCACTGGCTGAACGGACAAAGTCCAATTTTGAATTGGTTGAAAAATAATTGGAGCATATCTTTAGCTATCAACATTGTTATTCGACTGCTCACCGTCCTCATAGTGACTTCCATTCAACCACACCATTTTAATTACAACATCTGGAGTTGACTCACGCTCCGTGATCTGGTTTCCGTACTGGTTTCTGTTATCTCCTCCATCTTCCCTTCTTCTATTATCTCCTCGACGACCTCTTCCACCATCATTCTTTTGCCATCCAAATTTCCTGTAAGGATCATTCCTCCTGTATTGTTTGCCTGGCAACAAATGGTTTAACTCTCCTACTTTGATCTTTGCAATGATCTCTCTCATCAGAGATTTGCAATTATCTGTATCATGACCCCATGCTTCATGAAAGTCACACCATAGTTCACTTTTTGGACCATCTCATTCCTCCAAGGGTGTCAGCGGATTAAAAGTGGTCCGGATTGGTTCGGTGAAAAGAATCTCTTTTGGAGTTTTAGTCAGCGCCATTATCAACGGATGCCTCTCTATTGGCCTTCTATTGTGATGAAAATCATTGGGATGATTGTTACCTCTCCATCCTCCATTGGAACTATCATTCCTCCTCTGATTTCTGTCAAAGTATCGTCCTCCGTTGTGTGGTTTGCTACTGTTGCTGCCGTCAAACTTATTCATCCCCCGCTCACTGGCTAGAACATGCTTCTGTGCAACTTCCAACGCCTGATGTAGAGTTTTTGGCAAGTCATACCTTAACGCATGAACAAGTGCACTAAACCATCGCTGATCCAGACAAAAAATAAAACCAGATACTATCTGAGATTCTGGACAATCAGGTATCTTCTGTGCTTCAAGTGTGTATCGCTTCATGAAATTACTCAAGGATTCATTGTGATACATTGTGATCTCATGTGCATCAAGATGTGTCAAAGTACAGCTTCGAAGGTTTTGATACTGCATAACAAACTTTGCACAGAGGTCCAAATAACTGGTGATGCTTCTTGGCGGCAATCTAGCAAACCATTCCCTTGCCATTTTCTGCAGCACCATTGGAAACATATGACAAGCTACCTCATCATCCCAATGCTGCAACCTCATAGCGCCTTCAAACATGGTGAGGAAATCCTCAGGATCTGTTGTACCATCATAAACTCCAATTGTCGGTATGCCAAGATTCCTGGGCAACGAATAGTTGGCAATTCGATCAATGAAACACTGAGTGGATTTTGCCATAGCTGGTGGCTTTGTAGCTTGCTCTCTAGTAATGAGGGCGAAGAAATTATCTACAGCCACAGCACGGACGGCGGGCTGCGCTAAGCGTTGCTTATACTTTGCCGGAGCTGTCTGCTTAAGGATGTCATTTAAAAGCAACACTGCCTGCTTCTCTGACATGAACTCATCTTTGTCAATTTCATCATCAGAGTCATTATTACCATAGCTCAGGTCATTATTATCCTCAGAATCATCAATAAGACTGCCCAGCTTATCAAGTAGCCTGGATAACCTGTATTTTGATATAGATTTCCTTTTCATGATTTGCTTGTCTTTGCCATCCGCCATCCGCCGAAAAGGTATAAATGATGGACATCGCCGTGGTTGCATCAATGGTCGTCGCTCTGGATTAGTAACAAAATTTGGAAGTCTTTCTGCACTTTTGGTTGTAGTTTCTTCGATTACTGGCCTTTTCTCCAAATTAGTTGGCAAATGCTTAAGCCTTTCTGCAGTTTCAGCAACTGTTTCTTCAATCGTACCATCTAGTGGCGGAATAGGTACATCTTCAATAGTTATCAGGTCGTCAGTTGATAGATTGTTGACTGCTTCAAGTACAAATGGAGCTTCAGTTATTTTTGTTCCTTTTCAGTTTTGTGTGTTCTTTGCATTAGTGGATGGCACCATTGTTAACACCTATTTCCTTATGAGGTAAGGCTTAGTGTGCCAACACAATACTAGAAGTTATCTAGCTTTAGGAGGGCGGAGTGTTGCCGATTGATGTTTACCCTTGGGAAATAATCCATGCAGACCCGGTTCACAAGTGTAGAAACTTGTGGGGTGGCTTAATCAATCTGTCGTCCGTAGAGCGTAAAAGTGCTAGCCGGATGACTTCTAGTGAGAGAAAGTAAAGAGAGAGAGAGAAGTGAAGTCTCAGCTCTCAAAGTTGTCAGAATATCTAAACTCTGTAAAATGACGACCCAAGGGGTCTATTTATAGTGTCAGATCCACCGGATTATTCGGGGACACGTGTCAGATGATGATACGTTCTTTTACTTGTGATCCGAAATTCATGCTGAAAGTGGCGTTCTCCAGCCAGGGCTTACGCGCTAGGCGGCCTTCAGGGCTTACACATGACGGAGCAGCCTGTACAGCGGAGAACGCTGGACGGATAACTCCACAAAACTGTTGTTTCCAGCCTTTCTGATGCTACTTTTATGCAATCATTACGCCTTTTATGCGTGTATACGACAGGATACACCATTAGCCACATTCGTAACAAGTAACCGTATTTGGTGCATTGGGTCCCTTTTGAGCGACGGGAGGGGTATTTCTACAATCATTGGCCACATGGCCATTTCTTTGACACTTGTGAAAAAATGGCTTGCCACATTCACCCAAATGATGTTTGTAGCACTTGTTACAATAAGGTAGATATCCGGCATAACCTTTCTTGCCATCAGAGGTGAAAAGTTTCTTGGTGAAGTTGTTGTTGTTGTAGTTGCTTGATTGGGAGGCTTCCCACTTTCTTTTGTTGCCACCCAATTTATCCTCGGCCTTAGGTACCGGCACTTCAACTTCATCCACCGTTTCTATCAATTGATGGGCCATCTTTAAAGCCTCTTGTAGGTTAGCGGATTTGGATGACATTACCCTATGTTTGATGCTCTTAGGGAGGCCATCCATGTAAAATTCAACTCGTACTGACTCGGGAGTCACGAGGTTTGGACACATTAAGGCTAGCTCGGCAAACCGTTGATTATAAGCCTTGAGGTCATTTCTGACCGCTTTCAAACTTCTTAGCTCATTTTCGAGCCTTCGGGTCTCTTCACGTGGGAAGTATTCGGTGATCATATTTTCCCTTAAATTGGCCCAGGAGAGTGCGTAGTCTTCATCGGTACCCACCGATTGAACATACCTGTTCCACCAAGTGAGAGCAATACCGACAAAAGTGTGAGTGGAAAACTTGACCTTATCTTGGTCCCGGCAACCGCTTATGCTAAAAACAGCTTCCGTTTGTTCGAACCATCGGGTGAGGGAAACTGGTCCCCCGGTTCCATTGAAAGTCTGAGGTTTGCACCCTATGAAGTTCTTGTAGGAGCACCCCTCGTTTGAATTACCGGCTCCATGGTTGTTGTGGTTGTTGTTATTGTTATTGTTGTTGTTGGAGGAGGAGTGACTGGCCATGGCTGCATCTACGGTGATGGCTATCATTCGTTGAAGAGCTTGTTCGGGAGTTTCATTGCGTTGACCTCGACGAGGAGGCATTGTTCCTTCAAGACACAAGAATATCGTTGATTAGTATTCTTAATAATACTAATCGTGATATGGAATAAAGATAGAGAGAAAATTTTCCTTGACCCGCCCTAAATTCTTTATGTTATAATGTCAGAATGTTCATATGAGTCACCGTAATATAATCCCGGAAATTATATTACCCTAATTCATATGTGCATTTGACATTACTTCATAAGGTCAAGATGGCGTGTCAATCAAATTAAACAGCGTGAGATTAAGATGGAATAAGAGTTAGATACGAATGAAAGAGTTTAAGTATAAATTTACAAGTAGTCAAGCAAGTCCTACTTCAAGTCTATATGCCGGTTGTAGTCTACACTCACTAATGCACCCTATGACTCGGGGTTGACACCAATGAACTCTAAATCCCTACAACCAATGCTCTGATACCATCTGTAGCGACCCGACAAAATCGTCATTTGACGGCGCCGTCTACTTAGGTCCCGTTACGTGATCATAAATCCTTAAAACAACGTTTGACCAAAAATATGTCGCATTCATTTCAAATGTAAAGATGTTTCAACGTTTATAAAGTAGTTCAATGACTAAATAAGTTACAACGTTTTAAAGTACAAATGAAACCTATGAGACACAATTTAAAGTAAAGTCAAAAGATGCTCCATGTATGCATGTATACTCGACATCTAAACAAGTATCAAAAATAGCGTGCGGAAGCATGTATCACTTAGCATTCAAGGACCTGACAAAAAGATAGAAAATCTGTCAACGAAAACGTTGGTGAAATCATAGGTTTAGTAAGTATATCGTATCAAACCACAAAATTTAGTATAATTTGATTATCCAAATCGTTTACATTCCAAAAGGTGTTATTTGTATCACGAGCACCCAATTATCAAAGCTTAACTGAATAATACCTCTGAATCCATTGTGTTAGAACCTACACTATACACGATAAAATTATATTTCATTCACTAACAGTAGCAAACCGTCCGAATGAGGGTTCGTCAAACCCGTATGGCCACATAACATAATTACTCGCTTACACTCTCCAAGTGTAACTAATGATAATTGAATTGAGGATTTTTGTTCTAACTCGTACGTGGAATGTTTTTTTTCGTACTTGTGTTCACTTTGTAAAACGAAACGTTTATGTTTTCTCATCCCAAGTATAGGTATAAAAGAGTAAAAGTGGGACTATGATCTCACCTTGAGTGCACGAGTATATAAGTACTTCAGAAAGTAAACGTGTGCAAAGAACGAATGCTAGTCTTGACCTAAACAAATAGGTTGTATCAATATCAGTAAACACGGTCGGTCAAAGTTGTTCAATTAGTCCAAGCTCGTTACGACTCGATTATATAGCATGTGAATCACGTTGTCAAGTTTCATGCAAGATACAAGTACAAGAGAGGGGTTATAACTATTAAACAAAGTATTGGTTAAGTTTAAATTAAAGTCAACTTTGGTCAAGTTAAAGTCAACAAAAAAGTCAACACGTTCGGGTCGGGTCTCGGACAATTTTTCTGAGTTACATAATCATATATGAGCATGTTAGAATAAGTTACATGTTAATCGGAGGTGCGTAGCATAGTTAGAATTAAACGGTAAATGACCAAGTTGGTCAGAATTATGCAGGTCATTTGGACGGCGTCCAAACTAGCTGGACGGCGTCCAGCAATGAATGCCAGGACGGCGTCCCAACACCTGGGCAGCTAAAATTGCACAAAATTCACAAGTGCACGAACCAAACTTCACTCAAACACATTTTATGATCCGAAACCACTCAAAACGCATATCATACATCGTTGGAAAGGTAATTTGATGAGGAACACAACTAAACACATTTCTTCAACCAAAAACGTCATTTACAATAATCAAATCCAAGTTAAATGCTAATTTAATGTTCATCATAAATGCTTCAAGTTCATAAATGCATTTGGATGATTCGGGAAATAAATGTACACATATAATACGTCATTTCGTAGGTAATTATGCATAAAATACTATTAAACACTTACAAACAATATTACAAAGCATTCAATACATCAAAAGTTCATTTTACTTCTATCAAACCCTAACTCAAAATCATAAATTTAACAATTATGTTTATGAAGTTTTTCCTAGTCAACCTACATACCAAAATGAAGCTAGTGATGCTAGTAACACATTTAATACATGAACTTTAATATTTAGACAACATTTAGTAAATCAAAACTCAAGATTAAACATACCCATTTTCAAGTTCATGCTAGTTACTCAAAATAACAAGATCGAGCATATAAATCACATATTCATGTTAGACTTGAGCCATAGACACTAATTAACACTTTTATAAGTCAAAAACATCAAGAACAAAGAATCTAGAGTTTTTAGAAAGTTACCCAAAAGAGATGAAGTTGGTATGGAATCAAAGAGGAAGATGCAAGGATTCCAAATATGTAATTTGTTTTGAAGAACGCTTGCTAGATTGAAAATGGATGATGATTCTTTGATTTGGGTGTTGAGAGTAAAAAGTTGGAAGTATTAAAAAGTAAGGAGGTGAATGAATGGAGGAGATGGGGCTTGACCATTTGACCTAGTCAAAACTTTGGTCCATTGGCAAGTTTAGTCCCTCTAGTTTCAAAGCGGGTGCGTGAATTAACCAAACGAATTACCTTAAATACGTAGAGTAAATGAGAGATGTTATAATTATGTAACAGACTTTAAAATAAATTAAACGGAAAGTAAACGAAAAAAGACGGGATGTTACAGGATGCTCTGCATGATTGCGAAAGTTCAAAAGCACCAGGCTCGAATGGGTTTAACATGAAATTTTTAAAAACATATTGGTGGCTAATTAAAGAGGATCTTATCAAAGCTCTTGACTAGTTCTGGCATAATTCAGAAATCTCAAGAGGATGCAATGCCTCGTTCTTCACACTAAGCCCAAAAAAACCTAATCTGATTGGCTTTAATGAATATAGGCCAATATATCTCATAGGTAGCTACTATAAGATCTTAACGAAAGTTTTATCCAACTGCCTTGCAAAAGTCATTCATAAAGTAATTTGCTCAGAATAAACAGCATTCCTAAAAGGTAGAAATATCCTCGATAGTGTTTTAATCGCGAACGAACTCATTGATGAATTAAAATGCAAAAAACGTAAAGGACTCATTTTCAAAGTTGACTTCGAGACAACATTTGATTGCATTGAATGGGAATTCCTCTATGATAGAATGAATAGTATGAGGTTTGGTAATAAATGGATTGGTTTTATCCGTGCGTGTCTCTCTTCGACGTCTATCTCCATACTAATCAACGAATCTCTAACTAAAGAATTTACCCCTGGAAGAGGTATAAGACAAGGAGATCCAATATCTTCCTTCTTATTTATTATCACGGCTGAAGGACCAAACATTTTAATCAAACGGGCTATTGCAAACGGTCAACTGAATGGTATTAAAGTCGGGCAAGATAATGTGACTATCTCGCATCTGCAATACGCTAATGATACAATTTTTTTCAGGGAATGGAGTAAAAGAAATGCCAAATATATCCAAGCTCCTCAAATGCTTTGAAAAAATCTCCGGACTTAAGGTGAACTTCAAGAAGAGCAACCTATATGGAATAGGTGTTTCTAAAACAGAGATAGAAACCATGACTAAAAGCATGGAATGTACAGTGGGCTCAACCCCATTCACCTATCTTGGATTTCCTATCGGATCACCAACGACTAGTGCTTCATCATGGCAACCTATCGTTGAAAAATTCGACAAGAGACTCTCGGAATGGAAGGCGAAATCTATATCCTTTGGTGGTAGACTAATAATTGTTAAATAAATACTTAGTAGTATTCCACTTTATTAATTTTTCTCTTTTTCATGCCCCATCAAACACACTTAATCAACTTGAATCTAAGAGAAGAAAATTTATTTTGGGGGGGGGGGGGGGGAGGGAGCACCGGATCGGATAAAAATATTAGTTAGATAAAATGGGATCGTATTTTACTTTCTTACGAAAAAGGGGGCCTTAATGTGGGTTCTCTTTTTAGTAAAAATATCTCCTTACTATGTAAATGGTGGGGGGATACAAAAATGAAAAAATGCATTTTGGGTCAAAATCATCACTAGTATTTATGGTGTGGGTAATGGTTTGGACTCTAATCGTTTATGCAGGAACATATCAGGGCAAACAATATGGAAAGAGATTATAAAATCCGGAAAAATGGCTTACAACATCAGAGCTGGCTTCACCAACTCCTTCACAAAAAGCATTGGAAATGGGTTCAACACACAATTTTGGCTCAAAAATTGGGTTGGTCCCTATTGATTCTGCGATCTTTTCAGCAGATTATATAATCTGAACCTAACAAAGAAGCATTTGTTGCTAAAAGAGTTACAAAAAATAATACAGTCACTTTTGGAGCCTAAAACTGGATTCGCCCACCTCGTGGTCGATGCTTAAATGAACTAACTTATCTTAATAATCAAATCTCGTGTCTTACTTTGTCTAACGGGTCTATTGCATGGGTGTGGACACTTGAACCTTTCGGTAAATTCACAAGGAAGGCACTCGCTTCAATACTCGATAATCTAAAGCTAAGATCCTTTGCCTCAATAGATGAAACAATCCGTAATAATGGTTTGTCCCAAAAAGTTAGCATATTCATTTAGAGAGCAAAACAAGGTCGAATACCAACAAGAGTAAAACTTGATAAACGAGGCATCGATGTAGATTATATTCTTTACCCTCTATGTAATTCCCAAGTTGAAACTATTGATCACGTGCTCATTCATTGCTATATATCTAACAAATTTGGAAACTCGTTCTACATTGGTGGAACCAACACCATAACAGTATATCTAATTTGGAAGACGCTTTCAACTCTAACCAAATTGAAAATAGCTTATTAGGGCCTCCATTTGGAAAGTTACTAATTGGACTTGTGGCTACATGCTATAGAAATATAGAAATCTCAAGATCTTTTGTAAGAAGGAATGGGTACTCGTCACAATCCTTTCAGAAATACAAACTGTTAGGTCCCTAGAAAGAGCTAACTATATCCTTAAGATTGTAACAGAGGTGTTCTATAGATGAGGGCTATATACAGATACCAAGCCTCCCTTAGTCACTAACTTAGCCACTGTTATGTAATGTATTCAAGAGAGCCGTGGAATGATAATTTGACTATTTGACCATTTCTCTTAAGCATTCATGTGGTTAATGCTCACATTCATGGTATTTATATACATAAGGTCCTAATAATTGGTATCAAGTGTGACGACCCGGAAATTTCTGACCAAATTTAAACTTTATCTTTAAATGAATTCGACACAATAAGCAAAGTCTGTTAGGTTGAGTCTCAACAATTTTGAACTGTTCAATTGACCATCGACCGTTACCGACGATTCACGAACAATTAATTGTAAATAGATATGTGTGTATGTATATATAAATAATAATTCAAAATATAATTTGAAGTATTATATGTTGTTGTTATAAAAAAATTTAATAAAATAAAAATAAGATATTATAATAATTATTACTTAAAATATATCTATATATAAATAAAGTATATTAAAAATAAATATTAAATGATTGTAATACTCATTTGTCATCTTGATAGTTATTAATTAAGTTAAAAATGAACTTATGTGATTTTAAAGTAAACGGTGATCCGAAAATGAGTTATATAAACTATAGGCTTATTAAAAGTACATTTAGGATCTAATTATTAAATTTTAATATTTTTTTATATTTTACCCAGGATCGAGTATGGACAGCTGATGTAATATTTATTTAATTAATGACTAATTTTATACCATAATGACCAAAATAAATAAAGATGTTTAATATAAAAATTTGGGATTTTTCTGAGTAATTTTATCCGTCACTAAAATTTATCACGGAGCACGATACACTACCCGAAATAACTATCGGCAGAGTATAACAGTTATTTGGTCCGTTAGTTTTAACATTATCAATCAATTCTTTACTTTATCTAACTTGTGTCTTTATCTAATTAATATATATATATATATATATATATATATATATATATATATATATATATATATATATATATATATATATATATATATATGATCACCCCACAATGCATTATTAATATCAAAACCATCCCACTCATCTCTTTATTCATTTCAATTCAGTTCTCTTTCACAAATCACAGATTAATTAAAAGATAGAGATTTCAGGCGACACCATCTCATCCTATGTCGCTTCTTCTACTTCGAATCTTATTATCTTGCTGCTTTATCTATCTCATGCTGCTACTATATGTACGCCCCTATAACCCTTTGTGAACCATCCTCCTTTACATACAACCACCATGAACAACCATTTGACCACCATCCACCTATGTTTTGATTTCTGTTTCATATGCATCTTAGACGCCACCATCACCTCACCCATCGAAGTCATTAGTCGACTACTACCATCACCAAACCGTCACCAGTACACTTCATCACCTCAAATAGTTCGTAAAAACCACTTGCATATACAACTATTATCGAACAACACAACCATTTTTTGTTAACTAAGCACTCCTTTCTGTTTTCTGTTACGATTAGTATCACCACCATCTTCAACCTTGAACTAAACCACCATTTATAAACACATCTCTTTTCTCTCACTTCTCTCTCTCTACATTTTTTCCTTCTTCTTTTTCGTGAACCATGAAACCCACTTCCCACAACTCATCACTATTACTCGATTCTTGTTATTCTTGCTACAGAAACTGTTATGATCCTGTTCTACTTTAAAACCGTAACGAATGAATAATGATGATGATTAAAGGTTCCTGCAGCACGCTATGTTTCTCCTTACGCAAACAATAACCAAATTCCATCAAAAGTTACTACTGTACGCGTAAGTTCTGTTCCTAATCATGCGAAGGTGATGATGTAACAAAGTTGGACCTTATTGTTATTATTCATTTATTTATTTCTATGATACAGCCGACACCAATTAATTTAATGAATAAATACATGGGCCAAGTTACAGCTAGGATTATTCTTTATCTATATGTTAAAATATTGATAATGGAAGATGATGATGCGTTGTTGTTTCTGTCTCCTAATTCCCTGACAACAGGAAACCGAAACCCTTTTAAATTGTGAATAACCTACCTGGGTCGATTATACCATTGCCGATTGGGCTTACGTTTGTTGGGCCCTTTTAAAACCTTTCTAACTGGACCCATAAACCTATTGGGCCTGTTAACGGGCCGAATGTTCAGACAGTTATTGTAGTTTGTTGGGCTTGTATTAATACCGAGCTATAAACTTGAAATCCATCGGTTTAATTTTTTTGATTTATATTCGACAATCATTACTCATCATTATGGTTTACTACAAATTTTAACCAAGGAAAAACCCATCAATAACCACCTTGATTCGTTGGTAGGCTACTGCTATTTTGTTTCCTTTCTTCTGTGATCGATCACCCAACACCTTTACTAACTATTCGATCACTAAATTTTGCTGCTACGTCTATCTTGTTGTTCGAAGAAACCATTTAAACACCACACATTAAAATACCACTACTGATATTGTACCTTTTGCTCATGATAAATATCGAAGAAAAAGATGATTAGAGAAGTTTGATGATGTTGTTTAAAAGAAAAATGATAACGAATATGATTATGACTTCGGTAATAATTATTTTATATGAGTGACGATTTAATATGATTATGATACATAATAAATGAAGATGGGGATGAACCGTAATGATTATAGAGATGGCAATCCGATTAATATGGTTAATAATGATGATGTATGTAATGTTGATGAAGAAGGTGAAAACAGTCGAATAAACTGGATAAATAGATTTAAGATGTTAATTAAAACAGAAAAGTGAAGGTAGAGTAATGGTTTAGGTGAAAAGCTTTTGAGGTAGTTAAGTTATATTTATTATTATTATTATTATTATTATTATTATTATTATTATTATTATTATTATTATTATTATTATTATTATTATTATTATTATTATTATTATTATTATTATTATTATTATTATTATTATTATTATTATTATTATTATTATTATTATTATTATTATTATTATTATTATTATTATTATTATTATTATTATTATTATTATTATTAAGTATTAAGTATTAAGTATTATTACTAAAACTATTATTTTCATTATCATTATTATTAAACTTATCATTTTTATTAAAAACTACTTTTATTATTAAAAGTGTCATTTTTATTAAAAATTATCATTTTTATTATTATTAATAGTACTATTATTATCATTATTAGAATTATTATTATTATTATTATTATTATTATTATTATAATTATTATTATTATTATTATTATTATTAGTATTATTATTATTATTATTATTATTATTATTGAAACTATCCTTATTATTATCATTATTACTATTATTATTATTTTCATTAATATGATTTTTATATATAATTTTATTTACATTATATTTATTTACATTATATTTATTTAAATTATTTTTATTTACATTATTTTTATTATCAATAACATTATTATTATTACAGTATTATTATTACTACAAACATAATAACATTATTTACATAAATATTTACACATAACAAATTTTGATTTAACAATATAATTATATAAATATATATGTATTAGTATAACTATATGTATAAATATTAATATACAAAATAAATATATATAACCTTTGAAATAACAAATATATTACTAGATTAAATAAGTAATATATATAAACTAGTTTGATTATTATTACATGTTAATTATATGTGTTAATATACATAATTGAATATAGGTTCGTGAATCCGAGGCCAATCATGCATTGTTCAATGTCGTCATATGTATTTTTACTACAAAATACAGTATTGTGAGTTTCATTTGCTCCCTTTTTAAATGCTTTTGCAATATATATATATATATATATATATATATATATATATATATATATATATATATATATATATATATATATATATATATATATATATATATATATATATATATATATATATATATATTTGGGACTGAGAATACATGCATTTTTATAAATATTTGACGAAATAGACACAAGTACTTAAAAACCTTCTACGATTGAGTTACGAGTACACCGGATATCACCCCTTTATAGTCAGGTAATCTAAGAATTAGGGAAACGAGCCCCAAATTGACGCGAATCCTAAAGATAGATCTATGGGCACTAATAAGGCACAGTCAGAGAATTTGAACTGCTTTAGTACTTCCATATAGGTATACAACTGCCAGCTTTAAAAGATATGATTTGTTTGTGAGGTGTACACAACCATCATATTTAAAAGAGTGGCCTGTTTGTATGCTTTTTGCATGACTGTACAGAATGCCGGTATGCGGGGGATATTCTATGTGCATGTTGTTAAGGTCGATTACCAGGTGTTTATATATCGTATGAATGATTTTACAGCAGTGAGCAGACCTGCACAGATTGCTTTCAAAATATGAGTATCTTGTGGTCTATTATATTATTGGAAATGATTGTTTATGATAAACTAATGAACTCACCAACCTTTTGGTTGACACTTTAAAGCATGTTTATTCTCAGGTATGAAAGAAATCTTCCGCTGTGCATTTGCTCATATTAGAGATATTTTACTTGGAGTCATTCATGACATATTTCAAAAGACGTTGCATTCGAGTCGTCGAGTTCATCAAGATTATTACTAAGTCAATTATAGTTGGATATATTATGAAAGGGTATGCATGTCGTCAACTTTCGATGTAATGAAAGTTTGCCCTTTAAAAACGAATGTAATGTTTGTAAAATGTATCATATAGAGGTCAAGTACCTCGCGATGTAACCAAATATAATGTATTCGTCCAGATGGATTAGGACGGGTCTCTACAGGTGGTATCAGAGCTGGTTTAAGCTGTTTAATCGGCTTAATCGTAGAGGGGGTTCTCAGTTTTACCTGTGATAAGGCATTGGCTCTTACTCCTCGCGGTCCGATTATGGTTGGCTTTGTCGAGAGGCAGGGCTGTAAAATTAGTGTCTCTGAGGTACGCTCAATGGTCACCGGGTGGTTAGCTGGGAAGGCACTGAGTGGGATGCGTCCCCACATGTCTTAGGTGGTATCAGAGCTGTGGTCGTAGCGAACCAGGTCTTGCATTAGTGTGTCTAACAGGTAGTTGTTAGGATGCATTAGTGAGTCTGGACTTCGATCTAGTAGTTGTTAGGATACATTAATAAGTCTGGACTTGAACCTGGTCTGCATGTCAAAAGTTTTGCTTATCATTTTTGTCAAAAATTACCTGCTTATCTTTCTTAGTCTAGACACAACTTATTGCATTGATTTCATGATTAGTGTATAGACAAAATTCATATCTTAGCGTTATCTGCTAAATTCATATCTTAGCATATCAGTTACTGTAAACTTTGCCTGACATATTCCGTAAATTCCTCCGTAATCTAAGAAATCTTTTGCTCTATATATATAGATATTTTATGTAATTAGAATACCATGCGATAGCTGGAAAATCATTTCATGTCGAAAAATCCTTTATTCAATCGTACGCAATGGAATTCGTCATTAGTTCCAGTCCCTCGGATTCCGACAGCTATTTCGATATGGATTTTCACTCGAGTTCCGAAAGCAGCGTCACCAGAATGAATTAACCAATCAGCCATCCCCAATTCATCTGATTGGTTCGTAGTTGACTTAATCAATGGAGACGCGAAGAAGGCGATCCTTTCCACTAATCGAATTCACCTCTAGGTGAAGAACCTGAATCACTTACCGACGAACCTATCCGAAACACCATTTTCAACCTCATTTCCAGGGTATCTCGACACGATTATATTCTATCCAATATTCTAAACCTTATTCATCCGTTCGTTCGAACCGCCGATCATCCCGGTGTAATAGAAGAAGTCAACGAGCTTCGCGCTCGAGTAATCAATTTAGAAAACATGGTGCAAAACCTACCAGCATCTGCAACAGCACCGGCAACACCGGTACCACCAATAACAACATCCGCAGCACAAGCTTCAACACTACACGCGTCAAACTCACAGTCTGTATCTCCAGCATAATCATCATACTACATGATGACCTACATTGATTATCTTCGTTATACATGACGTTCTACATCATTTATCTTCGTTCGACATGATGATTATGTAATCTTTAATGTTTTAGAGATTACATATTCTTGTTCTAACGGTAAATCAAATGAGTTTAATATCATACTGACTCATTAAATCCATGATTATATCTGATCATATACATAGCGTTGTATATGTATATTTTATTTGCTACAGGCCAAGAGCAGAATTACGTGGACCCTAAAGCCAAGACATGCAATATTCGCTGAAAATAAAGTGCAGCAGTTATGTTTCCTCATTAATAAGAGATTGCGGTATAATCCGCTGAGTTTCCGTGGATGGTTAGGTAATTCGCAGACCACGGATATCTTGAATACTATAAATAGGGAGCATGGCCTCTCATTTATGGGTTGTTGATTCTCTGCCATTTTGCCTAAGCCTTTGTAATTTCCACTTGTGATCTTGCCCAAGGGATTTTTACATCGCATAAAGGTGAATTATGCTAATTAACAATCAAGACCGGGTCGGGGTGGTTGATCACTTGATAGTTAAAGTGAAAGACGATCATCGGTGCCCAAAATAGTCATCAAACATTCCATCCTCCATTGTAATCTTATTGCACTCAATCCATAATTAAGTAACATCGCTAATTAAGGATTGAGCAATTGGCACCATCTGTGAGACACGTTTTACAAATTAAACTGAAAATTTTTTGTTTCGAGCCATCAAACAACTAATTCGTCGGTTTAATTTCAATCGTGTTTTTGTTGTGATGATTTACAGGTAATTTTTGAATACGTAATCAGTTGATCTGCTTAACAGTCATGATGACAAATGCAAAGCAAATTGGCATTTCTGCGAATGCTGATGCACTGCCCGGTGATTCGCAGAACGTCGTGATATTTCTGTTGCAAACAAATGCTAGTATAACCGCGGGAAAATCGGTTCAGGAACCGATTGCCAAAACATCCACTGTGAACAACGCTAGTGATTCGCAGCCAGAAATTGCTGCTGAGAAAATGATTGTGCGCAGAACTTTGCTGCAAAATCGCATTGAAACAATTACTGCAGGAAAGCGAATGAGGGCTTTGGCTGGAAAATCTAGTTTGCGAACTGAAAAAATTGGTGGCACTACCATTGAACAGGCTAAGAAAGATGTTAAATGTAGTCGCGAGTCCCGCATACCGCGAACTTACCTATGGCCGTTAAATGATTCAGGATCACTGGTCGATCGCCTATTTATTGAGCAAAACGATAGTGATACTGATAATGCAGAAGAGCGCATTAATTTGAATTCTGCATATAACTCAAAAATGGCTAAGGCGCCTAGAGAGGAAAGCGAATTTTCTGATGATTCAGATAGTGTGGAAGAATTTGTTAAAGTTCCACATATTAAGCGAAAATGCCCACCAACACCTTTCCCTCGTTATGGGGAAGAAGGTGAAGCATATGATGCTGCCCGCAGAGAAAATGCTCAAAATTTTTTGGCGGATGCTTTCAAAAGCATTGCGCCAAAATCAATGCAACATAAGTTTGATCAGCCAAATTTTTGCAAGACATGCTTACCAAGTTTTGTGCGGAGAATGCAGATACTCGCACAAAGAAGGCAACATAAATCACTACTGATGCGGACAAGTTTGCCCAGCATATTTCTGACTATCCAATTATTTCTCCGCCGATCGTGCAGGCAACTCTGGGAGTCTATTCGGGTTTAACCGATCCCTTAGATTTTCTGCAACGCTTTGAAAGGGTGGTAAGCACCTATAACTGGGATGAACCAGTTGCGTGTAGAGTGTTCCCCATGGCTTTGTAAGGGTTAGCAAGGGAGTGGTTTCATAGTCTGCAATCTCGCAGTATTATTGGCTTTGTTGATCTTCGCGAAAAATTCTTGTTACAATTCCAGAATCTACTAGCGCAGAAAAAGATGCATATCGAATGTCACGATATTAAACAAGGCAATAAGGAAACCTTGAATGCGTTAATTACGCGGTATATCTACCAATGTCAAAATATTCCAAGCCTGCATGAAGATCAAAAAATCTCTGGATTTTTGCATGCTATTAATCCGCAGCGACATCCAACTCTGGTGCGAAGGCTGCGAAGAGATGTCCTGCACACTTTTGCTAAAGTTCAATAGGAAACATATGATTATCTCTGAGGTGGAGAGGATAGCACTATAACCCCTGCATGTGGGTGGGGTAGAGACAAAATTTGGCGAGATGACAATGATTCTTTTCGTGATGGTAACATTGAAAATTATCGCGGACCAAGTTTTCCGCGGAGAAATAGCAGCGGTGGATACCTGCGAAATGACAGGTTTCAATGGCAAAATGATAACCATGGATATGGCCGTCGTGATCGCTATTCTACGCAAAAATGGTACAATGAATCTTTCAATATCATTCAGATGCTAACAAAAACGCCTAAGGAAATTTTGTTACAAGAAAGAGTCGCTAAGTCTTTCCCTGATCCGCAGCCTTTGGGAGAAAATAGCAGGCGCGATCGATCAAAGTTTTGTGTTTTCCATGACGATTATGATCATGACACTAATCGCTGTAGAGATTTGGGGGAATTCATTGCAGAAGCATATGAGCTAGGCAAGCTGGACCATTTAATCGCACAGAACACTGAAAATGCGATTATAATGCCTACAGAAGCTAACACCTCAAATGCATCAAATGCGGTTGAGCGAAAGGCTCCCGCAGTGAGAAATCTGGGGGTAAAGATGGTGAATAAGAAAGAAAATCAGCGCAGAATTCAAGTAATTAATGTGGTAGAAGTGCAGGGCGAGCTGTCAGTACTTCAAATTTTTGAGCAGATTGTAAGTTGGAGGTGCCCCTCCATTACTTTTCCTCCTGCAAGCTTGACCGCGGATTTTGATAAACCTGTGGTGGTTTCATGCCGCATTACGAACACTGGTATAATGATAATGAAGGTACATGTGGATACTGGTAGCAGTGTCGATGTCATGTACGAACAATGTTTTAGCAAGCTGCCCCCGAACATTCAAGCTTTGATGAAACCTACTGCGGTTTCACTTGCTGGGTTTTCAGGAGAGTCATCCTGGCTGGTTGGTCAGTTGGAATTACAAATGGAGCTAGTGGACGACAGTGATGAGTCGCTAAGACACCAAGCTTTATTGAATCTATACATAATACGAAATCAATCGCGATTCAATATGATACTTGGGCGCACTGCTCTGCGCATGTTTGGCACTATTCCTTCCACTATACATGGCATGGTTAAATTTTCTGCCAATAAGGAAATTGGCACGCTAATTTCTGCGGAGATGGAGCCATTCTGCGCTATGATTATGGCAAATGCGGATATGGGTATTGAAGGACATTCAGTTAATCCTGAATAGTGTGAAATCTTAAAAGTTATAATGAGATGTTAAGGCAAACTTCATCAATGTATGATATAATAATGCGAATATGATTGTTGCATTTATTTTTTGAACCTTGTAATGCGAAACAATAATGAATGAGGCAAAGTTAATTTCAGTGTTAGTAGTTGTTTCTTTAACAAAGCGAATGCATTGCGTGTGGCCACACGTAGTGATAATTTCGCAGAATACAATTACTTATCTTTTATAACACTAAGTTAATGTTTGTTCTGCGGATACTTTAAGTAAGGTGGCATGGTTTTCGCTAAACATGGCCTACTTAAATGTTATAATAATGCAAAAATGCATTGCGAAATAATTTGTTAAAAACAAAGTGATGAAATTGCCCACTTGTGTTACTAATTGCGAAAGGATAAAATTTCCTAAGTATTTGATCTTGCCAATACTTAGATGCTTCGCTATGCTAAATTTGCCTAAGGATCGATTTGTCGGACTTAGAAGATTCATAATGATTAAAAGATTGTTTCGTATAAAGTACGCTTTGTTATGTGCACAATAGCGAATGCGGAAATTGCTAAGGGAAAGTCTGAAGTATGAATATATGATAATGTAAAGCGCTATATAAATAAAAGAAGTTGCAACTGCGAATTATAAATAAGTCACTAATATTAAGCGTGGAAACAACGCGGGTCGTTACAAAAAACGCAATTCAAGATTGCGAGAATACATTCAAAAGCTAGCTAAGCCAAATTTAAAGCTCTAATGCTTCAATATCTGCGAATAAAACGCCCTCGCGCTGACTAAGTTCCTCCAGGGTAGATATGCTAACTTTCTCAACCTCCTTCTTCACTCTCTCGAGTGCTTCGCGAGCATCATCTGTGGCACATATTTCTTTCGCCATGTCAGAAGGTAGAGGTTGAGAAAGATCCCCAAGCTTGCACAATAGATCATACCACTCACAGCGGGTGGCAAGTTTTGCTGCTTTGGCATACGCTTGAAATTTTTTAGTGACTGGATTGGAGTCCATCACTTTATCTGCGAAAGTTGGGAGATACTTGACCAGCTGTGCGAAATTTTGTTCCGCAGTTTCCGCCCTCTTTTTGAGAATGGCGTTCTCTTCCGCAGCCTTTTTTAACCGCGCCTCAGCCCTTTGCGCTTTTCTCTCGCTAGCATTGGCAATCTTCACAACATTATCATACTCATCCGACATCTCGGTATAACGCTCCATACTGTCTACAGTGAGACAAATTGCGTTATAGCAATTATGCAATCGTTGCCTTGCAGCTTCAGGATATGATAAATTGCGGTATTGCTCTTTTGTATCCTTTGGGATAAATTTGTAAAGTTTGCGGTATAGTTGATTGGCCAGTTCTGCTTGTGCGGTTTCTTCCGCATCATCTTCTCCTTCCTATTCTCGATTAGATGCTTCTGCATCCGAAGGAAGTGATAAATTTTCGCGATCAGGCTCTTCAAGAACATCTGTAGGGATGCTCCCTCTGATGTTGTAGAGCGGGGTGGTTTCAGCGGATGACTCTGAAAGAACAACTATGACCAGATAAACAAATGTAGCGAATCTATGCGAAAATAACAATGCGCATAATGAATGAATACTGCGAACTTAGCAATCGCTTACTTGTTTCTTGTTCAGAAAGAGACCGTAGTCGTCTTTTGCGTGGAGGGGGGGCACCTTCCACAACTTTTCGCTTGCCGCGGTCCTCGCCACCAGTAATATAACATGTATTGATGATTGGCTCATCAATAAGTATAATCTCGCCGTCTCCATATTTTAGGCGACGAGCAGGGCTGATCCTGCTAATATCGGCAGACCTCATGATAAGGTCAAGAGCAATCACTGCGAAAATATAAACATATAGTGTAATGTGAAGCAAAAATATACTGCGAAAAGTATGAAAAGTATTATTCGATAAGTTTAAGTGAAATACCATTTTTTGCCTGGTCAACCAAAAGTGCGTCATAGTCGCTCCATGGCCATTGAATTGAAACTCTGCCGATGTACAGCTGTACATTCGAATAAGCTCGCAGAATTAGGCCTGCGTTTTTGAGTGTCTTGAGAATATCATGCTCAAGATCATCAAGTACAGGTTTCTCATTGAGGTTGGGATCAAGTTCTGTACACCATGTTTTTGGTATGTTGCTGTTCACATTAGCGGTGTCGTTAATATAAAAGAAAGAACCACGCCAGTTGCCGATTGATTCTTTTGGCAAAATCATTGTACCCAGTTTGCTGCAGAATGAAAACCATCCCACATCGTATAAAATCAGACTGTTACACGTGCGAAACACGTTTAGTAGCGGTTGTACGTTGGTGGCATTGCAGTACATCTCGAACAGCACAATTTTATTAACCGCATTCGGATGCAACTGTGCCACAACAATCTTATAATACTCACATACACTGTGGAAGAATTGAGTCAGTGGAAATCGTAGGTTGCCCTGTGAGATGGCAGCCTCATAAACGGAAATCATCCCCTTAGGGGTAGTGTCAGCTCGTTGTTCAGCTGCGGGTGCGGTAGGAACAAATTGGGCAAGTGGCGGATACCACTTTTGTAGGGTTCGGAGTTTTGATTCCGTCATATAGGAAACATAACCCCCAGGAGTATGCATAGATGAAGACGACGCCATTTGTAATAAGGAAAATAAATCGGAAGTTGGAATTGAAGAAATTAAAGGTTGGATTCGTTAATTGCTTGGTACGATTGTGATTAGATGAATTTGATTGAAAATGAAATCGAGCGAGAAAGCGTAAAGTTTTTATGCGAATTATTCAGCTATTTATAATTGGAATTAGGGCGAGCAAGTGGAAAGGGTAATCATTACATTTAAACGGCTGAAATTACCGCAACGTGTAAACGATAAATTTCTAACAGTTACAGCGTATTGATTTGACAGAATGGTGAAAGTTACCGTTGTAATTACGCGTTGGGCCTAATAAAAACAACGGTAATAAATGGACGGTAAAAATTATAAAATATTGCTTGTGAAATATTTTAATAAGCACTTCTTTATTTTTATAATTTATCATGATACATTTGCTTCGCGAAAATGTATCATAATAAACTGAGGGGACTTGATCATATACATAGCATTGTATATGTATATTTTATTTGCTACAGGCCAAGAGTAGAATTACGCGGACCCTAAAGCCAAGATATGCAATATTCGCTGAAAATAAAGTGCAGTAGTTATGTTTCCGCGTTAATAAGAGACTATGGTTTAATCCGCTGAGTTTTCGCGGATGGTTAGGTAATTCGTAGACCGCGGATATCTCGAATACTATAAATAGGGAGCATGGCCTCTCATTTATGGGTTGTTGATTCTCTGCCATTTTGCCTAAGCCTTTGTAATTTCCACTTGTGATCTTGCCCAAGGGATTTTTACATCGCACAAAGGTGAATTATGCTAATTAACAATCAAGACTGGGTCGGTGTGGTTGATCACTTGATAGTTAAAGTGAAAGACGATCATCGGGGTCCAAAATAGTCATCAAACATTCCATCCTCCATTGTAATCTTATTGCACTCAATCCATAATTAAGTAACATCGCTAATTAAGGATTGATCAATATCTGAATAAAATATATATGGATATATATTTTCATAAAGATTGTAATTAAAAATTCCTTTATACAAACTGTTAATGGTGAAAACATTTTAATGGGTAGGTAATACCCGAGGAATATTTAAATTTCACATTAATAAGTTACACTGTACATTCTTCAATTCCGATTCAACAGTCATTTACTATTCTACTTACATCCACTGATATACGTATCCGTTCACCACAAAATAACCATTTTCATTCAATTTCATATTTGGATTTTGACTTATCAGAATCCAACAAGTGGCATAAGGGAGAAAACATTAGACAAAATAAAATTTGTTAGAAACAAACAAATTAACTATGAGAAATTCTGTTAAGAATCCACGCTAACTATTCATAGCTAACTGTTCCTAGCTAACTATTCTTAATTCCCTATTGCAATTTAATAATCGCAATTTAATTATCGCAATTTATTTATCGCAATTTTTATTCTCGCAATTTTATTTATCGTCATTTAATTTCTGTATTTATTTTATGCACTTTAAATATCGGGACACGTATACAAGGTTTTGACATATCATATCGACGCATCTATATATATTATTTGAAATAAGCATAGACACTCTATATGCGGTAATGTTCGAGTTAGCTATACAGGGTTGAGGTTGATTCTAAAATAATATATATACTTTGAGTTGTGATCGAGTCTGAGACATGTATACAATGGGTCACGATACATATTAATTAATTTGAATATTATATATTAAACTATATATGAATTATTGAATTAATAACTGTGGACTACTAACATTGGACAATTAAAATGAATTAAAATATTGATTATAACATATGAAACTAAACATTTCTTCAAGTTTACCACTTGATTTCATCTTAAAACTCATTTGTATCTTGACGATTACAATATGTGTTCAAACCTTTCATGATTCTTGAAAGCACCTCAATCGAGAGAATGAACCAACCGCATTTCATCTACGGAAGAAAAGACTGATGCCTATAGTCATACACCTGAAAACACTCGGAACCTGAGTAAACATTTAACACGTATCTGTGCTAGCTTCTTTGGCGTTGTTATTACCGGAAATAAATTTTGCAATCCCTTTCCAAAGTAGCCAATTTTGTCACAGCTCCAGCAAGTCAACTTCGACTTCTATTCGGATTAGCCTTATTATAACCTTGATATATAAGTTTTTCTTTCGTCATCGTTACCGGGGAACCGTTTACACCCCATCACATTAGCAGAAAACTTGCCAGCAACTTCATTACTCATTGGTTTAAGTCTCTCCAAAGAACCATTATATTTGTTCGTTAAAACCTATTCATATACTCACCCATATCTTATAACGAGGATTACTACATCAAATACCGGGAATTAGCAATCAGTATTTCGAATATCGTAGCGTTTCTACATCAATAGTTATATGTATACATATAACATTTATCTCTTAGAATTATGATCTTCCATTCTGAAATTCTGAAAAGCACCCAGACTGCGAATCAATACTCGGAATTTTGAAAAGGCTAAATGAAGCAGCAGAAACTGTGGATAATCATAAACGACCATAAACGTCAAAAGTTTGATGATAAACTATAGTATGTTGGCAAAGCTCGGGAATTTTGATATTGAAAAACGAATTGAGCAAACCATGAAGGAAACTCTGAACAAATCACAAGGACTAAACTTGTACATAAAGAATCCTGATGATTCTGTATCTGATGAAATCTTTAGCAAATACCTTACTCCTTAAATGTTCTAAATCATTGTGAATGAATTTATTCATCACACTTTGATTTTAAAATTCTCAGATATCATCGTATCTTTCATTATAAATATCCTCAATATTTCTGAAGATATTTTCATAACTATTCTTATCTGAAATCATTTATCTCTTCGTGATATCAGTGTTACATAATAAAGGAAACTATTTTAGTTTCTAAATTCTGAAAGATTCGAACTTAACATATGAATGTTATTGAAGTAGTGTTGGGAATTGATGCATGAGTTAGTATAATATAATGACACTTGATCAACGTGATTATATTACAGTAAGTCATGTTGAGTTTCTAATGAAACGTGATGATTCACAGACCATAACGTCATCATGTGCCATGTTACACGACTCTTACATTCTATCTAATCTATAAACATATCAAAAACATATTTTCTTGATAGTTCTATCTTTCCTCTGGAATTCTGGTAACTTAACCTATCAAGATTGTGCTATTACAATCTCTCTCTTAGAACATTTGCTATGTTCATCCGAAATTACATACTTAAGAATTCGGGACCATTACTCGCTTGACTTAAAAGTCGGGAAGAGAAGACAAGAGCATGAAGCTCCGATATATAAGAGAAAATACAAAGCCCAACAATAATACCGAAATTACAAACCATGGATATCAGTACGTATAGCAATATAAAGACACGGGAGGATTATAAATACAATAATCCTGATAATGCTAAAAACGAACATATATTTCATAGCATTATTCCTCAAGAAAGACAAGCTTTTAGTTACAATTGTTCTATTTACAAGTGATATTCGTTTAAATAATAAAAGGTGAAGACAAAAGACAGATTCGACGAATTGAAGACGCAAACGACCAAAAAGCTCAAAAGTACAAAAGACAATCAAAAAGGTTCCAATTATTGATAAGAAACGTCTCGAAATTACAAGAGTACAAGATTCAAAACGCAAAATACAAAATATAAAATTGTACGCAAGGACGTTCGAAAATCCGGAACCGGGACCAGAGTCAACTCTTAACGCTCGACGCAACGGACTAAAAATTACAAGTTAACTATGTATATAAATATAATATAATATATAATTAATTATATTAATTATATATATATTATATATATATATATATTATAAACCGTCGGCAGAGAAAGACTCCAAGGGTGTGAGCTGTAAATACATTCTCCGCGACTCGCGGAGTTTGAAGAGGTTTTCACCGCGAGTCGCGGAGCCCCAAAAATCAACTCTGGCTATAAAGCAAACCGAATTCTGATCATTTTTCATATTCTATTTCTCTCTTCTCTCATATATACGATATATATATATATAATTTATATTTTAATTTTAATTTTAATTATAATTCTAATAATAAGGGTATGTTAGCGAATGTTGTAAGGGTGTAAGTCGAAATTCTGTCCGTGTAACGCTACGCTATTTTTAATCATTGTAAGTTATGTTCAACCTTTTTATATTAATGTCTCGTAGCTAAGTTATTATTATGCTTATTTAAAACGAAGTAATCATGATGTTGGGCTAATTACTAAAATTGGGTAATTGGGCTTTGTACCATAATTGGGGTTTGGACAAAAGAACGACACTTGTGGAAATTAGACTATGGGCTATTAATGGGCTTTATATTTGTTTAACTAAATGAAAGTTTGTTAATGTTAATATAAAGATTTACAATTGGGCGTCCCTATAAATTACCATATACACTCGATCGGACACGATGGGCGGGGTATTTATATGTACGAATAATCGTTCATTTAACCGGACACGGGAATGGATTAATAGCCACTAGAATAATTAAAACAGGGGTGAAATTACATTCAAGGGTAATTGGTGTAATTGTTAACAAAGTAGTAAAACCTTGGTTTACACGCAGTCGATAACCTGGTGTATTCATTAAACAAAGTATTAAAACCTTGTTACAATTCGAATCCCCAATTAGTTGGAATATTTAACTTCGGGTATAAGAATAATTTGATGAGGACACTCGCACTTTATATTTATGACTGATGGACTGTTATGGACAAAAACCAGACGGACATATTAAATAATCCAGGACAAAAGACAATTAACCCATGGGCATAAAACTAAAATCAACACGTCAAACATCATGATTACGGAAGTTTAAATAAGCATAATTCTTTTATTTCATATTTAATTTCCTTCATTTTATATTTAATTGCACTTCTAATTATCGCACTTTTATTTATTGTTATTTAATCGCACTTTTAATTATCGTACTTTTTAATTATCGCAATTTTATTTTATCGCACTTTTATTATTCGCAATTTCATTATCGTTATTTACTTTACACTTTAAATTAAGTCTTTTATTTATTTAATATTTTACATTAGGTTTTAACTGCGACTAAAGTTTTAAAATCGACAAACCGGTCATTAAACGGTAAAAACCCCCCTTTATAATAATAATATTACTTATATATATATTTGTATTTTTATAAAAGTAAACTAAAATAGCGTTGAGCTTTGTTTAAAGATTTCCCTGTGGAACGAACCGGACTTACTAAAAACTACACTACTGTACGATTAGGTACACTGCCTATAAGTGTTGTAGCAAGGTTTAAGTATATCCATTCTATAAATAAATAAATATCTTGTGTAAAATTGTATCGTATTTAATAGTTTTTCCTAGTAAAATATAAACTATTTTATATACACCTCGCATAACATCAAGTATTTTTGGCGCCGCTGCCGGGGAATCTTATCTTAAACGCCGGAAGCGCAACGCTAATATAAAAAAAAAAAGATTTTTAGTTTACTTTTATTAAAAATTCGTTTTTGTAAAAATACGTTTTAAATATTCAAAAATATAAAAAGAAAAACAAAAATATAAGCATTTTTAAGATTTTGTTAAATATTTAAGTTTTATAAGTTTCGTTATTTTTATTTTAGTTTATAAAAATATAAGTTTTATTAACTATCTTTTATTTATAGAAAAAATCAAAAACAGAAAAAAAAAATAAATAAAGAAAACGCGTCGAATTTAAATCTGTCAACTGAATTTCTGAACCCCGCGAGTCGCGGGGTTTGAAGCCTTGAATACCGCAAGTCGCGGAGCTTCTCTGACACGCGAACAGAAACCCTAATCCTGCATTAATTACGGTTTATTATTAATTATAATTATTATTTAACCCTAATTATTATTATTATTATTATTAATTTTATTTTAACTTTTACTTTTTATTTAATTTATGTATTTAGTATTAATTAGTTTTATTAAATTGTAAAATTAGTAGTTTTATTAAATAAATAATATAAAAATAATATTTTTATAAAAATTGTACTTTTTACAACTTTTTGTATATTTTTATATTTTGTCCCTTTTTAATCGTTGTAGCATAACTTTTGTATTTTTAGCTCATATTTAATTTTAAACTTAGTTTTTGCTATAGTTATTTTTACTCCTAGATTTTTAGGCTTTGCCGTAGAATTCCTTAAGTGCTTTTTCTTTAGACTAAGATTTAGGTACTTTAGAATTTTGCGACGCCTTTTTAAGTTTTAGTTTCTTTTTAAGTTATTTCCATTTGGGATTTAGTTTTTCCTGTAAGCTTTAATATTTTTAGACCTTTTACTATGTATCAATTATCATTCCAATTAGTAATTTCAATTTGCGATTATAATTTTAAGTTAGTTGTAGTAATAAGGTTAGGTTAGTCAAGTATTTTTAAGTTTTTATAAGTTTCTTTTATTTTTCCGTCACCTTTTATTTTTCAACCATTTTTTCTTTTTCGACCTTTTGCGACGAACTCTTTTTCTCTCTTATTTCTCGCCATTCTAGTTTTTAGGACTTAGAATTTTTTCTACTTCTTATCTAAATTTCTTAAAATTACGAAAATTTATTTTAAGTGGTTAAATTAATAGACATCAAAATTTTCTGGTTCGTAGTAATAGTTGGATTTGTACGTGGACCGGGTTATTGGAGCCAAACAGTACTCAATTATATTGAGACCAAACGAATCCTGCCCCTCTGCTGCATCTTTTGGCTATTCGAAACGTGGGCAAAATCAGAAAAGTCTATTAATTGGATAACTTATTATAATTTTTCTTTCCTTTTAAAAACTAATAGGATATTCAGTGAATGCACCGAGCAAGACGTTCACCACATTTTGTACGTTCACCACCTGTAACTAGATCAAGACATTTAGCAAATATAACCGCCGTTGATTTTTCTTTAGAATCGTCATCCAGTCGACCAAGTACTTCAGTTCAAATTTCCGATAATCCATTTTTTGAACCCGACCTCACAATTGAGAATCCGGAGAATATTCAGGAACGGTTCATAGATCCTGAACCATTAAACATTCCTCCGGAGCCACCAATCATTCAAACAGAGATTGTTGAGGAACGAACCATTAAATCAGAATCATCTAGTGATACCGATTCAACAAATTCAATTATGGAGAATCTGGAACCTTTAAGTATGGAAGACCGAATGAGAGCTAAACGCACTGGCCAAGGTCACGCAATTACTCATCCAGACATTAATGCGCCAGATTATGAAATCAAAGGACAAATTCTACACATGGTGACTAATCAATGCCAATTTAGTGGTGCGCCGAAGGAAGATCCAAATGAACATCTACGTACCTTTAATAGGATCTGCACACTATTTAAAATTCGAGAAGTGGAGGATGAACAGATATATCTCATGTTATTTCCCTGGACTTTAAAGGGAGAAGCCAAAGATTGGTTGGAATCGTTACCTGAAGGGGCGATCGATACATGGGACGTTTTAGTTGACAAATTTCTTAAACAATTCTTTCCTGCATCTAAAGCCGTAAGACTTCAAGCAGAAATTGTTACGTTCACACAGAAACCAAATGAAACTCTATATGAGGCGTGGACAAGATATGGAAAGTTGTTAAGAGGATGTCCGCAACATGGTTTAGACACCTGTCAAATAGTACAAATATTCTACCAAGGATGCGACATCACTACAAGAAAAGACATAGATATAGCAGCTGGTGGTTCTATTATGAAGAAAACCGAAACTGATGCTTACAAAATTATTGATAACACTGCTTCCCACTCACATGAGTGGCACCAAGAAAAAGATATCATTAGATCATCTAAAGCAGCTAGAGCCGATTCTAGCCATGATTTAGATTCCATTTCCGCAAAGATAGATGCTGTGGAGAGACGAATGGAAAAGATGACTAAAGATATTCACTCAATACGAATTAGTTGTGAGCAGTGTGGAGGACCACATTTGAAAAAAGATTGTCTCAGTATTGAATTAACAATGGAACAAAGAGAGAATATTTCATACATAAACCAAAGGCCTGGAAATAATTATCAGAATAATTATCAACCGCCAAGACCGATTTACAATCAAAACCAGAGTTATAACCGAAATATTCCATACAACAACCAACAAGGTCCTAGCAATCAACAAGTATCCAATAATACTTACAATCAGCAAAGACCGAATTTTCAAAACAAACCACCACAACAAACCGATGATAAAAAGCCAAATTTAGAAGATATGATGACGAAGCTAGTTGAAACTCAAACGCAGTTTTTCACATCTCAGAAACAAACCAATGAACAAAATGCTCAAGCATTTAGAAATCAACAAGCTTCTATTCAAAATCTGGAACAAGAAGTAAGTAACCTAGCAAGGTTAATAGGTGAAAGAAAACCGGGAAGTCTACCTAGTGATACAAATGCTAACCCCAGGAATGAAACAGCTAAAGCTATTACCACAAGAAGTGGTACAACACTTAAACCACCTGAAATACCTGTAACTTCTGATGAAACTATTCCTACTCCACAAGAACCACAACCTGATCAAGATAAGGAAAAAGAACCGGTAGTTGAAAAGGTTAATGAAAATAACACAGTTAAGGATAAACCTTATGTTAAACCATACCAACCACCACTTCCTTACCCGAGTAAAATGAAGAAAGAAAAACTTGAAGCCAAGCAATCCAAATTTTTGGATATGTTTAAACAGATAAATGTAAATCTTCCTTTCATTGATGTGATTTCAGGAATGCCAAGATATGCTAAATTCTTGAAAGATCTAATCTCAAATAGAAAGAAAATGGAAGAACTCTCGGCTGTTACTATGAATGCTAATTGTTCAGCAGTGCTGTTGAATAAGATACTAGAAAAACTATCTGATCCAGGAAGTTTCACAATTCCATGTTTTCTGGGTAGTCTTAGTTCAATAGAAGCATTGGCAGACTTAGGTGCTAGTATAAATCTAATGCCGTATTCACTATACGCTAAACTAGACCTTGGAGAATTGAAACCAACCAGAATAAGCATACAACTAGCCGATAGATCAATAAAATATCCTAGAGGGATAATGGAGAACATGCTAGTTAAAGTTGGTACTTTAGTATTTCCAGTAGATTTTGTTGTTTTGGACATGGAAGAAGATTCTCAAGTTCCTCTCATATTGGAAAGACCATTCTTAAACACGGCTAAAGCAATGATAGACGTGTTCGGTAAGAAACTGACCCTAAGTATAGAGGATGAGAGTGTTACCTTTTCAGTTGATAGAGCAATCAAACAACCACAATCTGCAGATGATACATGTTATTATATTCAAACTATAGATGCACATGCAGAATTATTAGAAGAATTTCCAGAATTACAAGGAACAGGAGAATGTTCTTTAGGAGAAGGTAATGAACCAATTGATGAAGCTGAAATGTTAGCTACACTTATAGCTAATGGATATGAACCAACAACAGAAGAAATTCAAATGCTAAAAGAAGAAGACAGATATCGATATAAATCATCGATAGAAGAACCTCCGAAATTAGAGTTAAAGCCACTTCCAAACCATTTGGAATACGCTTATTTACATGGTGAATCTGAATTACCTGTAATAATATCGTCTTCTCTTACTGAAAATGAGAAATCACAACTCATTTCTGTGTTGAAAGCTCATAAACCAGCCATTGCATGGAAGATTCATGATATTAAAGGAATAAGTCCTTCGTATTGCACACATAAAATCCTTATGGAAGAAGGTCATAAAACGTATGTGCAATGCCAACGAAGACTAAATCCTAATATGCAAGATGTAGTTAAGAAAGAGATTATTAAACTGCTAGATGCAGGTTTGATATATCCAATTTCTGATAGTCCATGGGTAAGCCCAGTTCAATGCGTACCAAAGAAGGGTGGCATGACTGTCATTACAAATGAGAAAAATGAGCTTATTCCTACTAGGACTGTAACAGGATGGCGTGTATGTATTGATTATAGAAAATTAAATGACGCCACCAGAAAAGATCACTTTCCCTTACCTTTCATAGATCAAATGTTGGAAAGATTAGCCGGAAATAGTTACTATTGCTTTCTAGATGGATTTTCCGGATATTTTCAAATTCCAATAGCACCCGAAGATCAAGAGAAAACCACATTCACGTGCCCTTATGGTACTTTTGCTTACAAACGCATGCCATTTGGACTTTGCAACGCCCCTGCAACCTTTCAAAGGTGTATGATGGCGATTTTTCACGACATGATAGAAGAATGCATGGAAGTATTCATGGATGACTTTTCAGTCTTCGGTGATACATTTAAATCATGTCTAGTTAATCTGGAACGAATGCTAATTAGATGCGAACAATCAAATCTAGTACTTAATTGGGAGAAATGCCATTTCATGGTTAAAGAAGGCATCGTTCTTGGACAGAAAATTTCAAAAGAAGGAATTGAAGTGGATAGAGCTAAAGTAGATGTAATTGCTAAACTTCCACATCCCACCAATGTTAGAGGAGTTAGGAGTTTTCTAGGGCATGCCGGTTTTTATCGACGTTTCATAAAAGATTTTTCTAAAATTGCCACTCCTATGAATAAACTCCTAGAAAAGGATGCGCCATTCATCTTTTCAGATGAATGTATCAAATCTTTTAATATTCTTAAAGAGAAACTCACTAATGCGGCGATCATGATAACGCCAAATTGGAATCTACCATTTGAACTAATGTGCGATGCAAGTGATTTTGCAATGGGAGCCGTTTTAGGACAAAGGATTGAAAAACGATTTCAACCTATATATTATGCTAGTAAGACGTTACAAGGAGCACAAACAAACTATACAACTACTGAAAAAGAACTCCTTGCTATTGTCTTTGCTTTTGACAAATTTTGATCATATCTCGTTCTAGCAAAAACGGTGGTCTATACCGACCATTCTGCTCTTAGATACCTATTTTCAAAACAAGATGCTAAACCAAGATTAATCTGTTGGATCTTACTCTTACAAGAGTTTGATATTGAAATCCGAGATAAAAGAGGAGCAGGAAATCTCGCCGCTGATCATCTTTCTCGTCTTGAAAATCCCGAATTAGAAGTTCTGAATGAATCAGCCATACAAGACAACTTTCCTGATGAATATCTATTGAAGATAGATTATAAAGAAATCCCATGGTTTGCAGACTATGCAAACTACTTAGTTTGTGAATTCCTTGAAAAAGGATTATCGTACCAAAGACGAAAGAAATTCTTCAGTGATATAAAACACTATTTTTGGGAAGATCCACATCTGTTTAAAAGTTGTCCCGATGGAATAATACGACGATGTGTATTTGGAGATGAAGCTAGTAAAATATTAAACCATTGTCACACAGGACCAACAGGAGGGCATTATGGGCCTCAACTAACAGCAAGAAAAGTTTATGAAGCTGGATTCTATTGGCCTACAATTTACAAAGACGCACACCTTCTTTGCAAATCCTGTGATGCATGTCAAAGGGCCGGAAAAATAAGTCAACGTGATGAAATGCCACAAAATGTCATCCAAGTATGTGAAGTATTTGACATTTGGGGTATTGACTTTATGGGTCCATTTCCAAAATCTCATAATAATCTATATATACTCGTAGCCATTGATTATGTATCTAAATGGGCGGAAGCACAAGCTCTCCCAACTAACAATGCACGAGTTGTAGTCAACTTTTTAAAACGTCTTTTTGCAAGGTTTGGAACACCGAAAGCTTTAATAAGTGATCGGGGTACTCATTTCTGTAATAATCAACTTGAGAAAGTTCTTAAAAGATATGGAGTAACTCATAAAATCTCCACCGCATATCATCCACAAACAAGTGGACAAGTTGAAAATACAAACCGAGCTTTAAAACGTATTCTAGAGAAAACCGTAGGATCAAATCCGAAGGAATGGTCCATTAAATTGGAGGATGCACTCTGGGCTTTTAGAACAGCCTACAAAACTCCAATTGGAACCACACCTTTTAGACTTGTTTATGGAAAAGCATGTCATCTTCCAGTAGAAATTGAACACAAAGCATTTTGGGCTTTGAAGACATGTAATCTTGATTTACATGAAGCCGGACGTCTACGATTAAGTCAACTAAATGAATTAGAAGAATTAAGACATGAAGCATACGAAAATTCGTTAATCTATAAAGAAAGAACGAAGAAATGGCATGATAAAAGAATCAGAAGTTCAAAAGAATTTAAAGAAGGAGACAGAGTTCTTCTTTTCAATTCACGATTCAAGCTATTTCCTGGAAAATTGAAATCAAGATGGTCTGGACCATTCATAGTCAAAAGAGTTTTCCCATACGGAACGATAGAATTGATAAATTCAAATGGGATTGAATTTAAAGTTAATGGTCACAGAGTTAAACATTACATACATGGTCCGATGGAAGTCGACAACGAAGTTAATCACAATTTCGACACCACAGCTAACTAAGTGTGGGGAGAATCAAGTCTTTAAAGGATAATTTGTATTTCTGTTAGAGTTAGATTGTCTGTTTTCGTGTAGTTCTCGAAAATGGAACCCGAATGGTCTTTCCCTAGCAGACCCTAAAGAACTAGTCTTCTCCCCCCATTCTGAATTTTTATTTTTTTTAGGTTTTTACAAAATGAAGACTGCCTGTGAACTAAACCATGGTCTAATGCTACACGCTTTGATCACTAAACGTAATAATGACATACTACCGAGTGAAATAGTATCAGTAATCAGAGAAAGAATGGACGGAGTTAGAAAAGAATCCAGATGCGAAGATAATAAGTTACAATTTGGTAAAGGAAAATCAAAATCCGCAGCGAAAAGAAGAGCACGACACCTAGAACGATGTCACAAATGCGGAAAATGGTCACATGGAGGTAAATGTTCAAATAATCAAACCTATTCAAATACCGAATTTGTTACTTTATGCAGAGACGGACCGTTCATATGTTTAGAAGAAAAGACACTGAATGCTCGAGGTTACGCCTATGTAGCCATGGAAAACCAATTAAACCGACTATCTTATGAATGGGATAGATCATATAACTAAGAAATCTATTTCACAGGTATGTCTGTACAGTTTTTATTTTTATTTTTATTTTTAACCTTTTGATAATAAACGCTAATTTGTTCGCTAAAAAGTATTAAATTGGTATTGAATAAAATTAGGTTTGGCGACCGAAATTATTGATATCATTCAAAAATTTATTACATCACTGCGAAATTTAACGTTTATTCTTAAGGTATAAATATCTTTAAACAATCAACCCAAAATATTTCAAAAATTCGTCATGAGTTAAATTAGGTCTTGGAACCGAAATTACTTTACCGAAAAGAGGGGCGCATATTTTTGATAATATTTGATTGATTAAAGTGGGATAAAAAGACAAAAAGATTTTTAAATTTATTTATTACCATGTTTTTAAAATTAATATTTAAATCTTAAATTAATATTGTAAATTTTGTAAAAACAATATATTTAAAATTGTAAATATTTGAAAAATTAATATAAGTTTGATATTTATAATATGAATTTTTAAATTAAGTTTGGTGTGAATTTTTAATTTTTAAAATATAAATTTTTAATTTTATGCATTTTAAATTTTAAGTTTGGTGTGAATTTTTAATATAAATTTTGAATTTCATATTTAAGTTGTGTGAATTTAAAAACAAAAAATTTACTTTATCTCATTAAGTTAAGAATATGATTTTTAAAATTCGTCGTAAGTTGAAGACTAGGTCTTTGAACCGAAATTGCTTTACCCGAGGGAGGGACGAGAACTTTTATTATCATTATTTTTAATCTTATTGAATTAGAGTATGCCAAAAACATTGAAAAAAACCCAAAAAAAATCTTAGCTTTTAAAACAATCGCTACAAAAAGACAAATTTTAAAATTTTGTCGAAGGACGGACTAGGACATCGATCCGAAATGACCTCGTCCTAAATAACAAGGGAAACAAAATTTTAAAATTAATTACTTAATTGTTTTAATAAGTTAATGATTATAAAATAAAAAATAAAAAAAATACCAAACTCCGCGAGTCGCGGAGTTTGGAGGGTAAATCCCCGCGACTCGCGGGAGGACCGAATTACAGAAAAAAAATAAGAGCTGCAACAGCTCAGTTTCACACTCCACACCCAAAAATACAGCTCGAAATACTCCGAAAAAACCCGAAAAATACCCCCAAAAATCCCAATTTTTAACCGTTAATTACCAAATTTTTTGCTAAAATCATGTTGAGAAGGATGCTATCTAAGAATTACTCAAGAAAAACGGTAAATTTCTACACCTAAACACCATTTAATCCGAAATTTGGTGTTCTTGAGCAAATTTTTCCCCAATTTGATTTTGATGCTTTTTAGTGTAATTAGACTTAAATTGTTTATGTATTATGCTTGTATAACCTAGATTGATGCTGTTTAACATGATTAGAAGCCTTAAACTTCAAATTTTGAATAATCTAGGGTTTGTGTTCTTGAGCAAATTTGGGGCTTTTTGATATAAACAGGTTATGGCCGATTTTTGTCATGAATTGTTGCTAAATTGAGTAGTGTAACATGTCTAGGTAGTTAAATGATCCAAACTTTGAGCCTAAACATGATTTTGAGAATTAAAGTGGACTTTTTCAAGTCTTAAATTCATGAACTTGATTTTTGAAAGATAATGCCATTTGAGACTTGTTTGATTGTTAGTAATGATTATTTTGACATGTTATTTGAGTTGAATGCTTATGAACTTGGCGAAAATTTTCGTATATGCTTATTTGAAAAAGTGTAGATTTGATAAAAATGTGAAAATAAGCTTAAGTTTGATATAAATTGATAATGTCATTGTAATTATTTTGATTAATGATTTTCCTGACACTAATGCATATTTGGATGCACAAAAATTGTGTTTGATGTGTTTTGCAGAATGAAAGGGGTGAATCTTCATCCCAAGCCCGCAATGCTCCTGCTGAGAATTTGGAACAACAGGAGGTGGATAACTACTACAAGCAGGATATACCTCATCCAGTCATGACCTTTTCCGATATGCACTTGGAAGAGTTGCACCCGAACCTGAGATTTGACAGACTTTGGATAGATTATCCAAAATATCAACGGGGTTTGCATACTCTTCATTCTAAGGTTGTTGAGGTACCAAGGGTCATAGAATGGGGACCCTTAGAAGCTGTAGAATTGGCCGGGCCAATTAGGGAATTACTTGTACAGAGGTATGGTAATTCTTCTTTTAATGACTGGGTATGTTTATTCACCATACGTAGACCTGTATATAAAGTATGGTGTGAAGAATTGTTATGTAGTATAGAGTTGAATGATCGGGTAGCTAGTTTAACCGATCGTTCTTTTATTAGATTTTTGTTAGGCGGTTCGATGCGCCACATGTCTTTACTGGACATGGCTCAGGCTTTACGTATATATACGCCTGAGGAGTTAGCGTCTGCCGATTGTAGAGGATTGATACTAAACGGTAGAAAGATAGATGAAAATTTTGATACACACGGTGTGTGGAGTCAAATGACAAGCCATCACCGTTTCAAAGGGGGAAATTACTCTTATTTGGATATAGATAGAGCCGAATTAAGAGTGATACATAGGTTTTTAGCTAATTCGATTACACAAAGGGGTAAAAACAAAGAAAAGGTAAATGAACAAGATTTGTTTTACCATATGTGTATTCGAGACCCACAAAGCACTGTAAGTATACCATATTGTGTGGGTTATTATTTATCAGCTATGGTTCGGGGAATGCGACCACATAGCATAATAGGAGGTGGTATTTTTATTACTTTGATTGGTGAATATCTCGGTGTGGATATAAGTCGGGGGGGATTATTACTAGAAGAGCCGGAACCCCGCGATACTATAGGTTTAAATGTATACCATGGTGCGAAAGTTTTGAAGAGGCGAAATAACGCCGCAGTACGATACCATGGTAGACATCCACAGGTGGAGAGAAACCAACAACAAGGTAATGTAGGAGGGGGAAATGAGATGCAAGAAATGCATAGGTTTATAGCTTCTCAGGAATACGAAAATGCTAGACAGAGAACATTTGAAGATTGGCAAGTTCATCAGAACCAGATCATAGCTCATTGCCAACATATAGGTAGAAACTATATTCCTACACCGAAACCCATTTTCCCTCCTTGGTCTATAGAGATGCAGCCACCATATCCTACGTATGACCCCGCCGAAGCATTCTATAGCACTTATGGTTATGCCTGGAACCCCTATTGGTACCAATATCATCCTTAGTTTACTTATTATTTTTTTTTTATTTTGTAATTTGTAATTATTGATACATTTAATACTTTTGTTAATATTGTAATCATTTTTATAATTATCTAACTTTTATTCTTAGATTTTAATAATTTTTTGAATGTGGGGTAATATACCAAACTTCAAAAAAAAAAAATTTGTATATATGTTTGCAGTTTATCTTATGTACACAACAGGGTAAAACAACGAATTTTCAAAGACTGGCATTAAGTTCAGCAAAAGCAACTAATTTTGACGACAAGATGCAAAATATATGTGAAATAACAACAAGACGGAATGAACAAATGATGTGCACCATTTATCATTCAGCAAACAAACGCCAATATATTTGGAAACTTTGGTAAAATTTAATCATTTTCACACTAATCACCCTCAATAATTTAAATTGTTACTGATTTCTTGCAAATGAGGGCATTGCAAGATCTTAAGTGTGGGAAGGGGTTAAATTCTTTTGGATTTTAAAATTTTTATCTTAAACACTTGGTTACCATTAAAAATACTAGTAAAGCAGTAGTTGTATTAGAATCTAGTGCTCTCTGATAAAAAAGAACAGCCCTAGTCTTATATACTGACTACCCAATTCTAGTAAAATTTTTCAAAATTTTAAATTAAATGAACTCAAAATCATGTTTATACATATTTATGAACGATAAAACTAGGTTTTAACACCGAAATTATTGTTACCTCGGAAAGGACATAAATTGAGAAACAAACCAAAATGTTAAAATACATTTAAAATGGAATAGAGGACGATAAAAAGGAAAATAAAAGCCAAGTGTGGGAAAATTTACCAAGTTATCTTAAACATATGTCACATATATCTGTAACAAATAACTGAAAATACTTTTGCTTTGGACTAAACTAAACTGTTTTACCCGATGAAAGAAAAGAAGAGATGGATCTACACGATGAATCAATTCCATCACTAAAAGGAAGTAAAGTCTTCCGAAAAAGAAACGCGCTTCTTGATCTAGGTCATGAAGTTGTCGTCCAGACCAGCTGTAGGTTGACGAAAAATCTAGAAAAGTCATCACTAAAATCAGCAGGAAATCCACGGACCTCAGCATTAAACAGGGTCGCCATGTGGTCAGATTTATCCTAACCATGAGAAGGATTTATCTTGTACAATGGGGGGGCACCGTGCAAATTAGCTTGATAAGACTAATGAATCAGATCCCCAGAAAGGATAATCTCCTTAAAGATTAAAAATCAGCTTTTAAGACTGATATTACTCAATCCTAGAGATTGACCTTAAAGATTGAGAATTACAAACTCATGGAATTCGATGATATCTAAACTCGAGCTTAAACGAGAAAATATTTTGATCAAAATTACAAACCGATTTGTTTTCTGAAAACCCTATTTTCAATGCGTTCATTACCATTGAACGTAAAATCCTAGGAATTCACCTGGAATTCATTAGGTCACCTGAACTAAATCGGGTGTCAACCGTAAGAACGGTGGTTGATAGTGGTCAAAGACAGGACCTTGTGCCATACCGAAAAATTATAAGGGTGAGCTTTACTATTGCTCCTACCAAGGATAGTAATTGCGTCCGACACGTTATAGACCATAATCAAAAGCATGTCACGGGACATTGCCTTAACAGTTGCTTGTTCAACGCTTTCCTTTACAACCGGACGGTAGTTTGCCGAAAGGTAATATACGGAACAAGTAAACTGGACGTGTTGCTTTCTTAATACAAGGTTAGCAAGTGGGTGACACAAAACCGCAAGTTTTGAGCTAAAATTTTCAAATCTGAAACCCACCAAACCCACAAAAATATTTTGCAAACACCGGTAAAGGGTTATTCCGGAAAACATATCTAGGGTAAAAACTAGATTTAATTTTCAAAAGATCAAATGTTTTCATAAAGATCCAATTTTCTTAATGGATCTAAATTTTTATAGTCATGTGGGACTGTAAACCATATCGTTACTACCATTGTTTATACCGCCGTATAGAAATCACTGATGTACAAAGTGTGAAGAATAAAGAAGTGATTCTAGTATTTCAAGACGATATTGCTTGAGGACAAGCAACGCTCAAGTGTGGGAATATTTGATAATGCTAAAAACGAACATATATTTCATAGCATTATTCCTCAAGAAAGACAAGCTTTTAGTTGCAATTGTTCTATTTACAAGTGATATTCGTTTAAATAATTAAAGGTGAAGACAAAAGACAGATTCGACGAATTGAAGACGCAAACGACCAAAAAGCTCAAAAGTACAAAAGACAATAAAAAAAGGTTCCAATTATTGATAAGAAACGTCTCGAAATTACAAGAGTACAAGATTCAAAACGCAAAATACAAAATATAAAATTGTACGCAAGGACGTTCGAAAATCCGGAACCGGGACCAGAGTCAACTCTTAACGCTCGACGCAACGGACTAAAAATTACAAGTTAACTATGTATATAAATATAATATAATATATAATTAATTATATTAATTATATTTATATTATATATATATATTATAAACCGTCGGCAGAGAAAGACTCCAAGGGTGTGAGCTGTAAATACATTCTTCGCGACTCGCGGAGTTTGAAGAGGTTTTCACCGCGAGTCGCGGAGCCCCAAAAATCAACTCTGGCTATAAAGCAAACCGAATTCTGATCATTTTTCATATTCTATTTCTCTCTTCTCTCATATATACGATATATATATATATATATATATATAATTTATATTTTAATTTTAATTTTAATTATAATTCTAATAATAAGGATATGTTAGCGAATGTTGTAAGGGTGTAAGTCGAAATTCTGTCCGTGTAACGCTACGCTATTTTTAATCATTGTAAGTTATGTTCAACCTTTTTATATTAATGTCTCGTAGCTAAGTTATTATTATGCTTATTTAAAACGAAGTAATCATGATGTTGGGCTAATTACTAAAATTGGGTAATTGGGCTTTGTACCATAATTGGGGTTTGGACAAAAGAACGACACTTGTGGAAATTAGACTATGGGCTATTAATGGGCTTTATATTTGTTTAACTAAATGAAAGTTTGTTAATGTTAATATAAAGATTTACAATTGGGCGTTCCTATAAATTACCATATACACTCGATCGGACACGATGGGCGGGGTATTTATATGTACGAATAATCGTTCATTTAACCGGACACGTGAATGGATTAATAGCCACTAGAATAATTAAAACAGGGGTGAAATTACATTCAAGGGTAATTGGTGTAATTGTTAACAAAGTAGTAAAACCTTGGTTTACACGCAGTCGATAACCTGGTGTATTCATTAAACAAAGTATTAAAACCTTGTTACAATTCGAATCCCTAATTAGTTGGAATATTTAACTTCGGGTATAAGAATAATTTGATGAGGACACTCGCACTTTATATTTATGACTGATGGACTGTTATGGACAAAAACCAGACGGACATATTAAATAATCCAGGACAAAGGACAATTAACCCATGGGCATAAAACTAAAATCAACACGTCAAACATCATGATTACGGAAGTTTAAATAAGCATAATTCTTTTATTTCATATTTAATTTCCTTCATTTTATATTTAATTGCACTTCTAATTATCGCACTTTTATTTATTGTTATTTAATCGCACTTTTAATTATCGTACTTTTTAATTATCGCAATTTTATTTTATCGCACTTTTATTATTCGCAATTTCATTATCGTTATTTACTTTACACTTTAAATTAAGTCTTTTATTTATTTAATATTTTACATTAGGTTTTAACTGCGACTAAAGTTTTAAAATCGACAAACCGGTCATTAAACGGTAAAAACCCCCCTTTATAATAATAATATTACTTATATATATATTTGTATTTTTATAAAAGTAAACTAAAATAGCGTTGAGCTTTGTTTAAAGATTTCCCTGTGGAACGAACCGGACTTACTAAAAACTACACTACTGTACGATTAGGTACACTGCCTATAAGTGTTGTAGCAAGGTTTAAGTATATCCATTCTATAAATAAATAAATATCTTGTGTAAAATTGTATCGTATTTAATAGTTTTTCCTAGTAAAATATAAACTATTTTATATACACCTCGCATAACATCAAATCCCTAGAGCATAGTAGAAATAAACAGATTCTTCCAGTGGAAGTTGGAAAAGAAGAACGATCATTGCGATAGTCAGAATAAGAACAAGGATTAGAACCGGATTAAGCATTATTATAATCTTTTGGATATATGAACTAAGAAAGAAGGTATAGAAATGGTGAAAACTAATAGAACGGAAAAGGTAAATTTATAATGGAAATATCAGACGTAGTAATCGGGACAGATCATCGCATTTAATTAAAGAGATTCTAATTTCCTTAAATCTCGAAGTATCAGATCTTATAGATTTCATAGACTTTCTTTAAATCCCTTGAATTCCGGAATTCAAACGTGACCACGTCAGAAGCTAAGGCGAATCTTTATTCACTCCTTTGTGATAGTTTCACTCATACGCTTCGAGTAATCGAATCATTTTATCCATATTACTCTATGGTAATAAAAATTCTATTTTATCAACTCATGTTCGTCATGAAAACATTCTTATTGCTATCCATGGCGACCTCGATCAAATTTCAGGGATGAAATTTCTTTAACGGGTAGGTACTGTGACGACCCTGAAATTTCCGACCAAATTTAAACTTTATCTTTAAATGAATTCGACATGATAAGCAAAGTCTGTTAGGTTGAGTCTCAAAAATTTTGAACTGTTCAATTGACCATCGACCGTTCCCGACGATTCATGAACAATTAATTGTAAATAGATATGTGTGTATGTATATATAAATAATAATTCGAAATATAATTTGAAGTATTATATGTTGTTGTTATAAAAACATTTAATAAAATAAAAATAAGATATTATAATAATTATTATTTAAAATATATTTATATATATAAATAAAGTATATTAAAAGTAAATATTAAACGATTGTAATACTAATTTGTCATCTTAATAGTTATTAATTAAGTTAAAAATGAACTTATGTGATTTTAAAGTAAACGGTGATCCGAAAATGAGTTATATAAACTATAGGCTTATTAAAAGTACATTTAGGATCTAATTATTAAATTTTAATATTTTTTTATATTTTACCCAGGATCGAGTATGGACAGCTAATGTAATATTTATTTAATTAATGACCAATTTTATACCATAATAACCAAAATAAATAAAGATGTTTAATATAAAAATTTGGGATTTTTCTGAGTAATTTTATCCGTCACTAAAATTTATCACGGAGCACGATACACTACTCGAAATAACTGTCGGCAGTGTATAACAGTTATTTGGTCCGTTAGTTTTAACATTATCAATCAATTCTTTACTTTATCTAACTTGTGTCTTTATCTAATTAATATATATATATATATATATATATATATATATATATATATATATATATATATATATATATATATATATATATATATATATATATATATATGATCACCCCACAATGCATTATTAATATCAAAACCATCCCACTCATCTCTTTATTCATTTCAATTCAGTTCTCTTTCACAAATCACAGATTAATTAAAAGATAGAGATTTCAGGCAAAACCATCTCATCCTATGTCGCTTCTTCTACTTCGAATCTTATTATCTTCCTGCTTTATCTATCTCATGCTGCTACTATATGTACGCCCCTGCAACCCTTTGTGAACCACCCTCCTTCACATACAACCACCATGAACAACCATTTGACCACCATCCACCTATGTTTTGATTTCTGTTTCATATGCATCTTAGACGCCACCATCACCTTACCCATCGAAGTCATTAGTTGACTACTACCATCACCAAACTGTCGCCAGTACACTTCATCACCTCAAATAGTTCGTAAAAACACTTGCACATACCACTATTATCGAACACCACAACCATTTTTTTTTTGTTAACTAAGCGATCCTTTCTGTTTTCTATTACGATTAGTATCACCACCATCTTCAACCTTGAACTAAACCACCATTTATAAACACATCTCTTTTCTCTCACTTCTCTCTCTACATTTTTTCCTTCTTCTTTTTCGTGAACCATGAAACCCACTTCCCCTAACTCATCACTATTACTCGATTCTTGTTGTTCTTACAACAGCTACTGTTATGATCCTGTTCTACTTTAAAACCGTAATGAATGAATAATGATGATGATTAAAGGTTCCTGCAGGATGCTATGTTTCTCCTTACGCAAACAATAACCAAACTCCATCAAAAGTTACTACTGTACGCGTAAGTTCTGTTCCTAATCATGCGAAGATGATGATGTAACAAAGTTGGACCTTATTGTTATTATTCGTTTATTTATTTCTATGATACAGTCGACACCAATTAATTTAATGAATAAAGATATAGGCCAAGTTACAGCTGAGATTCTTCTTTATCTATATGTTAAAATATTGATAATGGAAGATGATGATGCGTTGTTGTTTTTGTCTCCTAATTCCCTGACAACAGGAAACCAAAACCCTTTTAAATTGTGAATAACCTACCTGGGTCGATTATAACGTTTGTGGGCCCTTTTAAAACCTTTCTAACTGGATCCATAAACCTGTTAGGCTTCTTAACAGGCTGAGTGTTCAGACTGTTATTGTAGTTTGTTGGGCTTGTATTAATACCGAGCTATAAACTTGAAATCCATCGGTTTAATTTTTCTGATTTCTATTCAACAACCATCACTCATCATTATGGTTTACTACAAATTTTAACCGAGGAAAAACCCATCAATAACCGCCTTGATTCGTTGGTAGGCTACTGCTATTTTGTTTCCTTTCTTCTGTGATCGATCACCCAACACCTTTACTAACTATTCGATCACTAAATTTTGCTGCTACGTCTATCCTGTTGTTCCAAGAAACCATTCAAACACCACCCATTAAAATACCACTACTGCTACTGTACCTTTTGCTCATGATAAATAACGAAGAAGAAGATGATTAGAGAAGTTTGATGATGTTGTTTCAAAGAAAAATGATAACGAATATGATTATGACTTCGGTAATAATTATTTTATATGAGTGATGATTTAATATGATTATGATACATAATAAATGAAGATGGGGATGAACCGTAATGATTATAGAGATGGCAAACCGATTAATATGGTTAATAATGATGATGTATGTAATGTTGATGAAGAAGGTGAAAACAGTCGAATAAACTGGATAAATAGATTTAAGATGTTAATTAAAACAGAAAAGTGAAGGTAGGGTAATGGTTTGGGTGAATGTTCATTGAACGAGAGGTCATGGGTTCGAACCCTGTCAGTGGCATTTTATTTTTGAGAAAAGCTTTTGAGGTAGTTAAGTTATTATTATTATTATTATTATTATTATTATTATTATTATTATTATTATTATTATTATTATTATTATTATTATTATTATTATTATTATTATTATTATTATTATTATTATTATTATTAAGTATTAAGTATTATTACTAAAACTATTATTTTCATTATCATTATTATTAAACTTATCATTTTTATTAAAAACTACTATTATTATTAAAAGTGTCATTTTTATTAAAAATTATCATTTTTTTATTATTAATAGTACTATTATTATCATTATTGGAATTATTATTATTATTATCATTATTATTGAAACTATCATTATTATTATCATTATTAATATCATTATTATTTTCATTAACATGATTTTTATATATAATTTTATTTACATTATTTTTATTTATATTATTTTTATTATCAATAACATTATTATTATTACAGTATTATTATTACTACATACATAATAACATTATTTACATAAATATTTAACATAACAAATTTTGATTTACCAATATAATTATATAAATATATATGTATTAGTATAACTATATGTATAAATATTAATATACAAAATAAATATATATAACCTTTGAAATAACAAATATATTACTAGATTAAATAAGTAATATATATAAACTAGTTTGATTATTATTACATGTTAATTATATGTGTTAATATACATAATTGAATATAGGTTCGTGAATCCGAGGCCAACCCTGCATTGTTCAATGTTGTCATATGTATTTTTACTACAAAATACAGTATTGTGAGTTTCATTTGCTCCCTTTTTAAATTCTTTTACAATATATATATATATATATATATATATATATATATATATATATATATATATATATATATATATATATATATATATATATATATATATTTGGGACTGAGAATACATGCATTTTTATAAATGTTTGATGAAATAGACACAAGTACTTAAAAACCTTCTACGATTGAGTTACGAGTACACCGGATATCACCCCTTTATAATCTGGTAATCTAAGAATTAGGGAAACGAGCCCCTAATTGATGCGAATCCTAAAGATAGATCTATGGGCACTAACAAGCCCCAGTCAGAGAATTTGAACTGATTTAGTACTTCCATATAGGTATACAACCGCCAGCTTTAAAAGATATGATATGTTTGTAAGGTGTACACAACCATCATATTTAAAAGAGTGGCCTGTTTGTATGCTTTTTGCATGACCTTACGGAATGCCGGTATGCGGGGGATTTTCTATATGCATCTTGTTAAGGTCGATTATCAGGTGTTTATATATCGTATGAATGATTTTACAGCAGTGAGCAGACCTGCACATATCCCTTTCAAAATATGATTATCTTGTGGTCTATATTATTATTGGAAATGATTGTTTATGATAAACTAATGAACTCACCAACCTTTTGGTTGACACTTTAAAGCATGTTTATTCTCAGGTATGAAAGAAATCTTCCACTGTGCATTTGCTCATATTAGAGATATTACTTGGAGTCATTCATGACATATTTCAAAAGACGTTGCATTCGAGTCATCGAGTTCATCAAGATTATTACTAAGTCAATTATAGTTGGATATTTTATGAAAGGGTATGCATGCCGTCAACTTTCGATGTAATGAAAGTTTGTCTTTTAAAAATGAATGCAATGTTTGTAAAATGTATCATATAGAGGTCAAGTACCTCGCGATGTAACCAAATGTAATGTATTCGTCTAGATGAATTAGGACGAGTCTCTACATCAAGAGCCTACCATTCAACGAAACGAATGGAGATCCCTTGGATACTATGAATGATTTCCCTCCACCTTCAAACCTTCAAACCTTCAAACACTAAACACATACATCTTCAACCTACCTTCAACCAAATCTTCAAACCATAAACACAAAAAATTACTCAAAACACAAAAAATTCAAAACATAAACACAAAATCTATTCCAAACACTTATGATTTCATTTCTTATTCAGATTTGTGACGACCCGAAAATTTCCGACCAAATTTAAACTTAAATCTTATATGATTTTGACACGATAAGCAATGTCTGTAATATTGAGTCTAAAAATTTTTGGAACTGTTATCATGTATACAATTACCCTCGACTGGTTCCAGTGATTCACGAACAACTATTTGTAAATAGATACATATATACCTGAATATATATATATATATATATATATATATATATATATATATATATATATATATATATATATATATATATATATATTAAATTAAAATGTAGTTGAATTAATATATGATTTAATTGATTGAAATAAATAGGATACCAAAATAATAAAGTGGTTATTGAATTAAAGCTATATATAAATGTGATTTCTATAAATAATTATTATAATATATATATTGGATTATATATATAACAGATATAAATATTAAATGTAGTATATATTATATATACATTATATTAAATGTTACATAATTAGTAATATGTAATATTAATATATTAAATTACAAGTTAAAGTACAGTTGTTATATTAATGTATTACTTTCATTATTATAAATGTTAATATTAGTATTAATAATATTATTATATAAATTAGATACATTAAATTACTAATATTATTGTTATCATTATTAATATCATATTTATTAGTAGTAAAAATTATGATTTTAGTTATTATCAAGATTATTAATGTTATTTGTTTTATAATTACCATTATCATTAAAAATCGTTAATATCTTTATAAGTATCATTATTATCATAAATAATACAAGTAGTATTATTATCATGAATAAAATTATTATTATCAGTTTTATAGTTAATATCATTATTATTACTTATTAATATTATAAATGCTATAAAAAAATAATTATTATTAGTATTATTATTAAAATTATCATTAATAATACTATTATTATAAATTACACTAAAATTATTATTATTATGACTTATTATTATTATTACTCTTATTGTTATTATTATTATTATAAATATTATTATTTTATTTGTAATACAATTATAATTATTAATTATTAATAATAAATATATAGAATCAGGAATATAGGATCTGATTCAGTTTCATGTATACATCATCTGTAGTGATTTTTGTTTTCTGTCTGTAAAAGTAATCAAATCGAATCCAAACACAAAAATAATACAAATTTAATTTAGGGTCGTTATCTCCTTTGTATTTTTTTATATTTTTTTTATCTATTTCTTCGTGGATTGATTCTAACTGTCTCCAATTTGTTACAAGTCCTCTCAATCACAATTAAAAACAGCTATCTTACGTTATATATATCTTACTCTGCGTTGTGTAATCAAATTAAAACTGAAAATAAAAAAAAACTCGATATATATCTCTGTTCTTCAACTTTTTGGCAAAAACCCAATTTCGAATTTAATTTAAAAATATGTTAATGCAGTATCCTTAGAAATCTTTCATTTAAACAAACTGCAAAGTTTTAAGTTTTAGTTTTCGATATTGAATCCAAATTTTCGAGTCAAAGTTCATATTTAAAAAGTCAACTATTTTGTTCATCATAAAATTTGAAGGCTTTTTGATGTTATTGGATCAATTGATGATTCAGGTTGTTTATAAATGAAATTTCCAACCTTTTTCATTAAGGAATCGTGGGCTATAACAGCATCTAATTTCAAAATCGATTTTGAGTTCATCAAGTTTATACGCGTACTGTTTTTGCAGTTTATTTAATTTTGTTTGTTTGTTTGTTCTCTAATTAATACAAATCAATCACAACAGATAGTTTAATTAGTTTATAAGCCTTAAAAACAAATGGAATACTCGATGTTAGTTTGGAAATTGGGTTCTGTCGACTTGATTTTTTTGAGGAAGAAGGTGGAATGGATAAATGGGTTAACTGAATATGAGAAGGAAATTAAAACAGAAAAACAACACTGGTTCGATGGTTAAGAAGTGATTCGGGTGAGCAAGAGGTCTCGGGTTCGATCCCTGCTAGGTGCAATTTTTTTTAAAAGGGGTTTCTAAGGTAGTTCCATAACTTTAAAAATCATTATTATTATTATAGTTATTATTATTATTATAAATTATTATTGTTATTGATTATTATTATTAGTACATGTATTATTGTTAAGTATTAGTGTTATTATTGGTATTATTATTATTATTATCAAGTATTATGAATATCAATTATTATTAGAAAAATAAATTAGTATTATAATTATAATTATTATTTATCACTTATTATTATTTTTATGATTATGTAAGTATAATTATTGTTAATATTATTATTAATATTATCATTAGTATTATAAGTATTATAAGTATTACTAAAAATATAAATTGTATCAGTTTAGTATTATTATCATTATTATGATTATAATTATGATTATTATTATCATCATTATTATTATTAAAATAATACCATTTATTATTATTAGCATTAGTATCATTTTATAATATTCAGTATTATTAGTATTGAGATAAGTATTATTATTAATATTATCATTTTCATTAATATGAATAACATTAACAAATACTGTTATTGTTAAAAAAATTAATATAATTATTACTAAAAGTATCATTACTATAAATCTATATTTTTATAAAAACTATTATTAATACTATCATTATTAATATTAGTAGTATGAAAATTTTTATTATTATCATTATAATTATTCCAGTGCTATTATAACTAGTATTTTGTAAACCAAAGAGTAATTATATAAAAATATATTTAACAACCATAATTTAAATATATTAATACTTCTCGTAATCTAAAATATACAAGATAAATATATAATAAAATATATAAGTTAATAATATAAAAGTTATCTCTAATAATAATATAAATATTTGTTCGATTATGATTATATGTATTAATGAATATACAAATGATACAGGTTCATGAATCCAAGGCCAACCCTGCATTGTTTAGTATCGTCGTATGAATATTTTTACTACAAAACATCGTATTGTGAGTTTCATTTGCTCCCTTTTTAAATGCTTTTGTAATATATATTTGTGGGACTGAGAATACATGTGCTGCTTTATTAATGTTTTACGAAATAGACACAAGTAATCGAAACTACATTCTATGGTTGGATTATCGAAATCGAATATGCCCCTTTTTAGTCTGGTAATCTAAGAATTAGGGAACAGACACCCTAATTGACGCGAATCCTAAAGATAGATCTATCGGGCCCAACGAGTGTAGAGACCCGTCCTAATCTATCCGGACGAAGTCCATATCGATTATAAACGATTCACAACAGTTTCGCGAGGTACTTGACCTCTATATGATACATTTTACAAACATTGCATTCGTTTTTGAAAAGACAATCTTTCATTACATCGAAAGTTGACAACATGCATACCATTTCGTAATATATCTTACTATAATTGACTTAATAATAATCTTGATGAATCGACGACTCGAATGCAACGTCTTTTGAAATATGTCATGAATGACTCCAAGTAATATCTCTAAGATGAAAAAATGCACAGCGGAAGATTTCTTTCGTACCTGAGAATAAACATGCTTTAAAGTGTCAACCAAAAGGTTGGTGAGTTCATTAGTTTAACATAAATCATCATTTCATAATTTTAATAGACCACAAGATTTCATATTTCCATTTCTCATAAACATACGTCCCATGCATAGAGACAAAAATATCATTCATATGGATTGAACACCTGGTAACCGACATTAACAATATGCATATAAGAATATCCCCATCATTCCAGGATCCTCCTTCGAACATGATATAAATTTCGAAGTACTAAAGCATCCGGTACTTTGGATGGGGTTTGTTAGGCCCAATAGATCTATCTTTAGGATTCGCGTCAATTAGGGTGTCTGTTCCCTAATTCTTAGATTACCAGACTTTATAAAAAGGGGCATATTCGATTTCGATAATTCAATCATAGAATGTAGTTTCACGTACTTGTGTCTATTTTGTAAATCAATTATAAAACCTGCATGTATTCTCAGCCCAAAAATATAAAGGGTAAAAAGGCAAATGAAACTCACCTAATGTATTTTGTAGTAAAAATACATATAACGACATTAAACAACTGAACAATGCAGGGTTAGCCTCGGATTCACGAACCTATATCAATTGTATATCTATTAAAACATATAATGGAAATCACATAATTTCCTTTATTAATTATATATTATTTATGTGTTTGTAGTTTATATAATGTATATTAAATTCAATTTAAAAATATATACTTATATTATATCTTAAAGTATACGTTATATATATTAATTGTATATATATTTAAAATGATTAGAATCTATACATTTAGTTATATTAATATATCCATGTATATATTTAGTATTATATTAAAAATATCGAATTTGTTGTATGTCGGTATTTATATAAGAAATGTTAATATGTCTTGTATATAGTTATATAGATTATTAATATAGTTGTAGTATATATAATAAGTAGGTTTTATGTACCAAATATCTATTTGTTAAAAATGATAGTTTTGATATTAATGATTTTACTAATAATAGTCTACTAATAATAACTTTATTAATGATGATAATACTAATAATAAGAATGATAATGATAATAATGATAGTACATATGTTAATAATGATTCTAATAATACTAATAAGTACATAATGATACTAATACTAATATTAATAATAATAATAATAGTTTGTGTTATTTTGATAATAATAATAATCCTAATCATAATAAGAGTAATAATACATATATTAGTAATAATGATAGTGATAAAGATTATAATTTTAGTAACAATAATAATAATAATAATAATAATAATAATAATAATAATAATAATAATAATAATAATAATAATAATAATAAAAATTTTGGTAATGAAATCTACCTTCAAAAGCCTTTCTAAAAAAAAATATGTCCCGAACCAGATTTGAACCTGAGACCTCTCGCTCACCCACCAACACCCTTAACCATTCTGCCATTCATGTCTTTCTTATTTATTATGCAACTCAAATATATATATCTAATATCTATTTCAACTTGAATCAACTTTTTCATCTTCTACCTTAAATCAATTCAACCATGGAACTTCAAAAAATCAAAATAACGCATTCGGGTTTTCATTTATGACTTGTAAACAACATGAAAAAAAAAGTGTTCTTGTATTTAAAAAATTCATAAAAAACTGAAAAAAAAGTTACTGATGAAGCTCGTAACTCATTTAAAAAAAAATGTTTTCAATTTTGAGTTCGTTTTGGACAATCTTTACAACATGAAATATGTTTCAAATCATTCCTAAAAACTATTGAAATCGTCAATTGAACTTAAAACATCAAAACAAGCTCTAATTTCTCCAAGAACAAAACATTTGACTTTTGACAATTTAACTTTGACTCGCAAATTTGAATTCGTTATTAAGAATTGGAACTTGAGATTTTGCAGGAAGTTTAAGTAAATGATTCCTAACAACTCTGCATTTTTAGTTTTTGAAATTTGTTTCGAATTTACGTTAGTGTATATTACTGTGAAGAACTCAAGAACTCAAAAATTGATTTTTAGATTAAGAGTGTTATAGGTTATGATTACAACATGAATTGTGTTGCAAATCATTCCTATAATCTTTATGGATCATTAAATTAACTGGAGATATCAAAACAAACTCGAATTTGATTCAAGAACACTTAGTTGACTTTTAAAACCCAAAACTTTGACTCTCAAATTAGAGATTAATAGAAAGAATTGAGGATTGAAAACTTACAGATAGTTTGATTAGATCATTCCTAACGACACTGCATTATTAGATTTTGAGAATTCACTTGAAATCGAGCTTTTGTTAAATTGAACCAAGAACAGAGCACGACTTGTTTTTCTAAATTTATTTGTTTTAGTTCTCTCTCAATTGTGGATGTATAGATATACTGAATGATTATTGTGATTGAAATAGACTTGTAACAACATCCGACAGGAAACAAAATCAGATACATTCTCGATGGCTATGTGTAACAAACTGGTATCCTTTTTCTATTTTTTTTTTAAATTATATAATAATTACAAGATATATTAGTAATAATAAATAATAATACTGATTAGTAATAATAGAAGTACTAGAAATACCAATATAGTTAATAATATTACTAATAATAATAATATTATTGTTAATAGACAAGTATAATAAATGATAAATAATAATATAAAAATTTTAATGATAAAAATAATTAATAATTCTAATAATAATAATAATAATAGTTCTTAATGATAACATTAATAATAAAATCTAATAACAATACTAATAAATATAATAATGATAATAAAAATAATAATAATGATAATAATATCAATAATAATAATAATTGTATTGATAATAATTATTAGTAGTATTATTAAGAATCATAAAATTTATAACTTTAATAAGTTTACTAATAATAATCAAAATAAAACGATAATAATAATAGGTTTATTTATACTAATAATAATACTACTTATCATAATATTGTTGATAATAATAATATTAATAATTTTGATAATATAATAACTTATGTCAAATTTCATATTATTGATACCAATATTGATACTAATAGTGAAATTAATGGTAATGATATTAATATTACAAATATAGTACTATCAATTATATAACTTATTGAATCTTTAATATTTATAAATTACAATATATATCATATTAATTATGTATATATCTAACCACCAATATCCCAACTTACGTTATATAAACAAAGACATTTTAATAAACAAGTTTTATTATATCGAAAAACGTTTTCGCACGTTTGAAAATAGATCAATCAAGTATTATGAAATTCAATTCTCCATAAACTTCTGTCTGACACTAAATAAGTGATTCTTTGTTCTCATTTGAAAATCACTTTACCATTTATTCCGAATACCGTTAAAAAGAAACGATTTCTCAAATTAACGTGGGCCTCGTAACAGAGACTCGTAATCATAATTCAATGTATCTGATAATTCAATCATATGATATTATCTTTTAATTCCGTCAATAACGATATTGAACAAATATTGAAACAAACACGTTTATGTAAAGTATTATACATCCAATATCTTAATGTTTTCAATTAATAAGTATATATTATATATACATATCTATATACACATAAATGTTCGTGAATCGTCAGGCATGGTCAAAGGGTAATTGATTACATGAATATAGATTTCAAAACTTTCGAGACTCAACATTACAGATTTTGCTTATCGTGTCGGAAACATATAAAGATTAAAGTTTAAATTTGATCGGAAATTTCCGGGTCATCACAACGAGCCCCATCCAACGTACTGGATGCTTTAGTACTTCAAATTTATCATGTCCGAAGGATGTCCCGAAATGATGAGGATATTCTATATGCATCTTGTTAAGGTCGATTACCAGGTGTTCACCATATGAATGATTTTTATCTCTATGCAGTTTGCAAAATGCCTGATATGAGATGATGTTTATGAGAAATGGAAATATGAAATCTTGTGGTCTATTAAAATTATGGAAATGATTGATTACGATAAACTAATGAACTCACCAACCTTTTAGTTGACACTTGAAAGCATGTTTATTCTCAGGTATTAAAGTAATCTGCCGCTGTGTATTTGCTCATTTTAGAGATATTACTGGGAGTCATTCATGACATATTCCAAAAGACGTTGCATTCGAGTCGTTGAGTTCATCAAGAATATTATTAAGTCAATTATAGTTGGATGTATTATGAAATGGTATGCATGATGTCAACTTTCGATGTAATGAAAGTTTGTCTTTTAAAAATGAATGCAATGTTTGTAAAATGTATCGTTTAGAGGTCATATACCTCGCAATGAGATCAACTATTGTGAATCATTTATAATCGGTATGAACGGGTCCTTTCAGTTGGTATCAGAGTGGTGGTCTTAGCGAACCAGGTCTTGCATTAGTGTGTCTAACTGATAGTCTTTAGGATGCATTAGTGAGTCTGGACTTCGACCTTAGCTGTATGTCAAAAAGTTTTGCTTATCATTCCTTGTCAAAAATTACATGTTTATCATTCTTAGTCTAGACATATCTTACTGCACTGATTGCATGAATAGTGTATAGACAAAATTCATATCTTAGCGTATCCGCTAATTCATATCTTAGCGTATATGTTACTGTAAATTTTGCCTGATATATTTCGTAAATCCCGCCGTAATCTATGAAATCTTTTGTTTTATATATAGATATTTTATGTAATTAGAATACCATCCGATAGCCAGAAATCATTTCACATCAAAATATCCTTTATTCAATCGTATGAAATGGCACTCTCCACTAGTTCAAGTCTCTCGAATTCCGATATGGAGTTTCACTCGAGCTCCAAAAGCAGTGTAACTGGAATGGATCAACCAATCAGCCATCACCTATTCTGGATGAATTTGGGATGGGTTCGTAGTCTACTTAATCATTGGAGACAAGAAGAAGATGATCCCTTCCATCCACCACATTGCACTCTTGGCGATGAACCTGAAGCACTTACCGGTGAACCTGTCCGAAGCACCCTTTTCTCTCTCATTTCCAGAGTATCTTGTCACGATTATATACTATCTCATATTCTAGATCTTATTCACCCACTCGTCCGAACCACTGATGTGACGACCCAGAAATTTCCGACCAAATTTAAACTTAATCTTTAAATAATTTTGACACGATAAGCAAACTTTGTAGTGTTGAAGTCTCAAAAATCTTGAACTGTTTATATGGAATTATATGACCTGTGACTATTCCTGACGGTTCACTAACAATTAATTGTATATAGATTGGTATATATAAATATGTATGCATATGCATATGATAAATTGAATTATATTAATAAAATTTTACAGTGGTTAAAATTAAAGACATAAAATAATGATAAACATATGTATATATAATATCTAACTAGTCAGATTGAATACATGATTTTTCTTAACGAGGTTGGTATCGAATATTTAGGTTGATGTGTGAAATATGTACATAAATATAAATTTTATGTATAATAGTGTAATAATTCATAAATAATATATGTAGGAGTCTATAATATTTATTTTTTTATGCAAATAATTATGTGTTAATATTAAAATGTTATATTAATATTATCATCATATTTATAAAGTATTATTTACATTAATATTATTTGTTTTATTATCAAAATATTTAAGAGATTAGTAATATTAAATAAATATAACAGATAACAGATCAGGTATAGATATATACACGAGATTTAGTAAACATCTCTTTCCACTTTAATTTTTTTCTTCCTCCTCTGTATGCTCGTGAACCCTAACCGATCTCTATATATCTGCTACACTCAATTATTGATTCTCATCATCGATTTCATCTATATATTGCTATTATTGCTGTTATTAAGAATCAAGAACCTAAAGATTAGAATGGGTCGGCTCTTCCCCTTCACTAAAAATTTCAGTGAAAAACTCAAATCCAAATCAATTAACAAAACCTAAAGATTCAAATGTGCTAGGAAGATTATAGCTGAACTATCTACGAATTCTCAATTCCTAATTCCTGTTGCTGATTACGAACGTTCGATTCAAAGAACCAAGTTCAAGAAAAGTCAACATTTTGATTTCGATGGAATCTGTGCGTTTCAATTACAGTTGGTGTTTAACGAGTCTTAAATGAGGAAATTTACAACAATTTCGTAGAAGAAATCAAGTCCTGCATGTGACTAAAACGAAATATCGAATTTTGAAATTATGTTGTTCATAGCAGGTGATTTTCTTTTATTTATTTATTTTATTTAAACTGTCGAATTTATTTTATTTTATTTGCTGTTTGATTTAAAATTTATTCACAATTGATTTCTGTTGTTCTGCTGTTATTGATTCTTTCAGAAATCAAAACAGTCTTGTTCTTGTTATGCTTTTGCTACTTCCCTGCTACATTTTTGTTAGCCTAAACAGAATCCATAAACAATTGAATTTTATCACAGATTATCCCTGTGATTGCTGCTGCAGACCTATTTTTATTGCTGCAAACAATGATGAAGATACAGAACCGAATGATGATGGTGATTAATTGTTATATATAATTGGATTATGAATTTAAATTATGATTTGTGATTATGGATTATGATCTATGAAATAAATTATGATCTATGATATGAATTATGATTTATAATATGAATTATGATTTATGATATGAATTATGATTTATGGGTATGGATCATGATTTATGAGTATGAATTATGATTAAAATGACGAGTTAATTGAATGGTGATGATAAAGATTTGATGATGATGAGGTGTTATTATTTTTGTTCTAGACGAAACCCCACAATCCATTTAGTGGGTTTAATTGTAGTATATTAGCGGGCCTTTGAATCCATTAGCATGAGCCGTGATCCAATTCTTGATGTTGGGCTGTTTATTAGTTAAGTGGACTTGCAAATGAGATTTTGCTATTGGGCCAAACGAGTTTCTTTTGGAGTAAGTTACTTAGGCTCTTTTATTAAGTTGGACTTCAATTCAAGATTTGCTTAACAAACCCAACACGCGATTACTCGATATCCCATTTACTCGTCCTCTCGTTAAGGGTATATTTTATTAAAACCTAAACTTATTGATTTTTATTATTTATTATATAGTTGAAGTAATAAAAAGATCAGACGAATTCATATCTAAAACAAAAAGACTAATATGTGTATATATATACATATAATTAAAAGATGATGATAATATGATTATGATAAATATTATTATTACCATTATTATTACCATTATTATTATTATATTATTATTATTATTATTATTATTATTATTATTATTATTATTATTATTATTATTATTATTATTATTATTATTATTATTATTATTATTATTATTATTATTATTATTATTATTAATTACATAGATATTACATTTAACAAATTATTGATTTTCGATATAATACCAATTACAAATATATATATATATATATATATATATATATATATATATATATATATATATATATATATATATATATATATATATATATATATATATATATATATATATATATATAACTATATGTATGAATATTGATTATTTTACAAAATAACGATACATAAAATATAACTGAAGATATAAAGTATATATATGTATAAAACTACAACATTTAAAATATATGTAAATAATATATAGAAGGAATTATGTGATGATATGTGTTAATGTATATACATGATATAGGTTCGTGAATCCAAGGCCAATCCTACACTTGTTCTATGTCGTCATATGTATTTTTACTACAAAATACAGTATGGTGAGTTTCATTTGCTCCCTTTTTAACTGCTTTTGCAATATATATTTTTGGACTAAGAATACATGCGCTGCTTTTATAAATGTTTACGAGATAGACACAAGTACTTAAAATATATTCTACGTTGAGTTGTACCACCCTGCATATCTCCCTAATAGCTTGGTAACTACTATTTACATGTGGTATTGTAAACGCGAATCCTGTTGATAGATCAATCGGGCCTGACAACCCCAACCGGACTGGACGACCAGTATTCAACGGTTGCACAGTACTTCGTTTTGTGACTACACTTGGTACGGTGTAGTGAGATTTCATAATAAAGGGAATATGCGACGTTGATTAAATGTTAAGTATGGTTACCAAGTGCTCAACCACTTAGAATGCTTTACATACACTTGCGAGTGTATTATGTTTATGATTATGAAATCTTGTGGTCTATTAAAATATTGAAATGATTGTTATGATAAACCTATGAACTCACCAACCTTTTGGTTGACACTTTTAAGCATGTTTATTCTCAGGTACGAATTAAGTCTTTCGCTGTGCATTAGCTCATTTTAAGGACATTACTTGGAGTCGATCATCGCAATGGACCAAATGTCAATGACTTCGTCTAGGTGGATAAGGACGGGTCCTTTCAGTTGGTATCAGAGCGTTGGTCCTAGCCCACCAGGTCTTGCATTAGTGTGTCTTACCAGATACTGTTAGGATGCGTTAATGAGTCTGGACTTCGACCTTAGCTGCATATTATAAGTATTGCTTATCATTCCTAAGTCTAGACACGACTTCCTGCACTTATTGCATAGATAGTTTATAGATAAATTTATATCCTAGCGTATCTGTTATTGTAAACATCGTCTGACAGTTTTTAAAAGTTCCTCCGTAATCTACAGGATTTTCTATATTATATATAGGTATTCTATGTAATTAGAATATCATCCAATAACCGAAAATCATTTCATGTCAAAAATCCTCTATCCGACCGTACAAGATGGAACTCACAACTAGTTCAAGTTCCTCGGATTCCGACAGCTATTCCGATATAGATTTCCACTCTAGCTCCGAAAGCAGCGTAATCGGAATGGATCAACCACTTAGCCATCACCTATTTTGGATGAAATGGGGATAGGTTCGTAGTCGACTTAATCAATGGAGACAAGAAGAAGGCGATCCTTTCCACCCACCAACCTGCACCCTCGGCGAAGAACCTGAAGCACTTACCGATGAACCTATCCGAAACACCATTTTTAGCCTCATCTCTAGGGTAGCTCGTCACAATTATCTTCTATCTAAAATTCTAAACCTTATTCATCCGCTTGATCCAAACCGCCAATCATCCCGGAATAATAGAAGAAGTCAACGAACTTCGTGCTCGAGTAGTAGCTTTGGAGAGTACGATGTACAACTTGCAGGCATCACCGTCAACACCGGCACCAACAGTACCACCAGCATCAGCATCAATACCACCAACAACACTTGCCTCAACACCACACATCTCAACATCTCATTCTGTACCTCGAGCATAATCATCGTTCTACGTATCGTTCTATCTACTTTATCTTCGTTCTACATATCGTTCTACATCGATTATCTTCGCTCGACATGATGATTATGTAATTTCTAAAGTTTTAGTGATTATGTAATCTAGTACTAACGATAAATCAAATGAGTTTAATATCTTATTGACTCATTAATTCCATGATTGCGTCTGAAGAAAATATATATGTATGTATATTTTCATAAAGATTGTAAAAAAAAAAAAAAAAAATTCTTTTGTACAAACTGTTAATGGTGAAAATATTTAAACGGGGAGGTAATACTCGAGGAATATTTAGATTGCACATTAATAAGTTACACTGTACATTCTTCAACTCAGATTCAGCAATCATTAACTATACTGCTCAAATCCACACATGTATGTATCCGTTCACCAAAGAACAACTATTTTCACTCAAATTCAATTTCATATTTGGATTTTGACTTCTCAGAATCCAACAAGTGGCATAATGAAGAAAACATTGGACAAAATAAAATTTGTTAGAAACAAACAATTTAACTATGGGAAGAATTTTGTTAAGAATCCACGCTAACTGTTCCTAGCAAACTGTTCTAAGCTAACTGGTTACATTTTATTTACCGTAATTTAATTATCGTAATTTACATTCTCGCAATTTTATTTATCGTCATTTAATTTCTGTTATTTATTTCACGCACTTTAAATATCGGGACACGAATACAAGGTTTTGACATATCATATCGACACATGTATATATATTATTTGGAATAACCATAGACACTCTATATGCGGTAATGCTGAAGTTAGCGATACAGGGTTGAGGTTGATTCTATAATAATATATATACTTTGAGTTGTGATTGAGTCTGAGACCTGTACACGGGTCATGATACGTATTAATTAATTCGAATATTACATATTAAACTATATATGAATTATTGAACTGCTAACTGTGGACTACCAACTGAGGACTACAAACATTGGACAATTAGAATGAATTAAAATATTGATTATAACATATGAAACTAAACATCTCTTCAAGTTTGCCACTTGATTTCATCTTAAACCTCATTTGTATCTTGACAATTACAATCTGCGTTCAAACTTTTTATAATTCTTGAAAACACTCCAATCTAGAGGATGAACCAACCACACTTCATCTACGGAAGGAAAGATTTATGCATATAGTTATGCACCTAAAAACCCTCGGAAACTGAGTAAACGTTTAACACATAGTTGTGCTAATTCCTTAGTGTTATTATTACCCAAAATAACTTGATAATCCCTTTCAAAGTAGCAAAATTTTGTCACAGCTTCAGCAAATCAATTTCGACTTTTCATTCAAAACAACCTTATTATAATCTTGACATATATGCGTGCTCATTTATTGTTACCAGAGAACCTTTTATATTCCACCATATTACCATCAGCGTTTAATCATCTAAAAATACAATTCTCTTGAAACCACCTCGGATTGATAACCAACGATTCAGATATGGCTGCATTAAATGCAGAGGAAACAGTAAAATTGTAGATGGCCTAAATGGTCAAGAGTTTGATGATAAAGAATGGAGTGTTGGGAACGCTCGATAGAAAATTTGGTACTGAAAAACGGATTGAGCTAACCATGAAGGAAACAAAGAACAAATACAAGGACCAAATCCTATATTCAAAGAATCCAGGTAATTCTAGATCCGATGAAATCTTTAGAGAATATCCTGCTCCGAAGTCATGTTAAAACCTTGCGAAAAAATTTTCTTCATCAATCTTCGAACCTAGAAATTCCAAAATATCATCATAAATATCTTCGATATTTCTGAGGATATTTTCATAAATATTCTTGTCCGAATTATCTACCTCTTCGTGTTATCTGTATTACATTATATCGGAAATTTCTGTAAAACCTAAGTATAAATTATGAATGTTTCTGGAGTAGTGTTGGAAATTGAAGCATGAGTTAGTATAATATAATACGCTTGGCCAACGTGATTATATTACAGTAAATCATGCTGAGTTTCTAATGAAATGTGATGATGGTTCACAATAGATTATACCATCATCATGTGTCATGTTACATAACTCTTTCATTCTACATAACCTCCGAACATATCAAGAAGAATATATTCTTGATAGTTCTATCTTCAGTAATCTTGATAAATTTGAAAATCAAATCGTGCTATCACGTTTCTTCCTGCTTAGAACATTATAATCATTCGAAACTCTATATCTACGAATTCTGAACCATTATTCGCTTGACTTGAAGTCGGGGAGAGAAAACAAAAGTATGAAACTCCAAAATATAAGGGGGAATATAAAGCTCGATAACAACACATAAAATTACAAACCGTGTATATCAATATTTATCGCAACATAAAGACACGGGAAAATTAAAAACATTATAACCCCAAGGGTGAAGTAGAAGAAAACAGATTCCTCCGGTGGTAAATGGAAAAGGAGAATGATTGTAGCGATAATAAGGATAAGAACAAGAATCAGAACTGGGTTAAGCATTTCACAATCTTTTGAATTTAGAAATCTAGTATAGAAGTGGTGAAAACTAATGGAACAGAAAAGGTAAATTTATAATGGAAATATTCGACAGAGCAATCAAGACAGATAACTGCATTTAATTATAGAGATCTTAATTTCCTTATTCGCCGAAGAATCAAATCTTTTAGATTTCGAAGATTTTCTTTAAATCCATTGAATTCCGGAATTCAAACCTACTTACGTCAAAAGTTAAAGCAAATATTTATTACTCATTTCACTCTTTTGTGATAGCTTCACTCGTATTCTTCACATAGATGAATTAATTATCCATATTATTCATAGATGGTAAAACTCTAATTTTCAACTCTTATTCGTCATGAAAATATTCTTATGACAATCTCACTCAAATTTCGGGACGAAATTTCTTTAACGGGTAGGTACTGTGACGACCCGGAAATTTCCGACCAAATTTAAACTTAATCTTTAAATAATTTTGACACGATAAGCAAATTTTGTAGTGTTGAAGTCTCAAAAATCTTAAACTGTTTATATGGAATTATATGACCTGTGACTATTCCTGACGGTTCACGAACAATTAATTGTATATAGATTGGTATATATAAATATGTATGCATATGCATATGATAAATTGAATTATATTAATAAAATTTTACAGTGGTTAAAATTAAAGACATAAAATAATGATAAACATATGTATATATAATATCTAACTAGTCAGATTGAATACATGATTTTTCTTAACGAGGTTGGTATCGAATATTTAGGTTGATGTGTGAAATATGTACATAAATATAAATTTTATGTATAATAGTGTAATAATTCATAAATAATATATGTAGGAGTCTATAATATTTTTTTTTATGTAAATAATTAAGTGTTAATATTAAAATGTTATATTAATATTATCATCATATTTATAAAGTATTATTTACATTAATATTATTTGTTTTATTATCAAAATATTTAAAAGATTAGTAATATTAAATAAATATAACAGATAACAGATCAGGTATAGATATATACACGAGATTTAGTAAACTTCTCTTTCCACTTTAATTTTTTTCTTCCTCCTCTATATACTCGTGAACCCTAACCGATCTCTATCTGTCTGCTACACTCAATTATTGATTCTCATCATCGATTTCATCTATATATTGCTATTATTGCTGTTATTAAGAATCAAGAACCTAAAGATTAGAATGGGTCGGCTCTTCCCCTTCACAAAAAATTTCAGTGAAAAACTCAAATCCAAATCAATTAACAAAACCTAAAGATTCAAATGTGCTAGGAAGATTATAGCTGAACTATCTACGAATTCTCAATTCCTAATTCCTGTTGCTGATTACGAACGTTCGAGTCAAAGAACCAAGTTCAAAAAAAGTCAACGTTTTGATTTCGATGGAATATGTGCGTTTCAATTACAGTTGGTGTTTAACGAGTCTTAAATGAGGAATTTTACAACAATTTCGTAGAAGAAATCAAGTCCTGCATGTGACTAAAACAAAATATCGAATTTTGAAATTATGTTGTTCATAGCAGGTGATTTTCTTTTATTTATTTATTTTATTTAAACTGTTGAATTTATTTTATTTTATTTGCTGTTTGATTTAAAATTTATTCACAATTGATTTCTGTTGTTCTGTTGTTATTGATTCTTTCGGAAATCAAAACAGTCATGTTCTTGTTATGCTTTTGCTACTTCCCTGCTACATTTTTGTTAGCCTAAACGGAATCCATAAATAATTGAATTTTATCACAGATTATCCCTGTGATTGCTGCTGCAGACCTATTTTTATTGCTGCAAACAATGATGAAGATACAGAACCGAATGATGATGGTGATTAATTGTTATATATAATTGGATTATGAATTTGAATTATGATTTATGATTATGGATTATGATCTATGAAATAAATTATGATCTATGATATGAATTATGATTTATAATATGAATTATGATTTATGATATGAATTATGATTTATGGTTATGGATCATGATTTATGATTATGAATTATGATTAAAATGACGAGTTAATTGAATGGTGATGATAAAGATTTGATGATGATGAGGTGTTATTATTTTTGTTCTAGACGAAACCCCACAATCCATTTAGTGGGTTTAATTGAAGTATATTAGCGGTCCTTTGAATCCATTAGCATGAGCCGTGATCCAATTCTTGATGTTGGGCTGTTTATTAGTTAAGTGGACTTGCAAATGAGATTTTGCTATTGGGCCAAACGAGTTTCTTTTGGAGTAAGCAACTTAGGCTCTTTTATTAAGTTGGACTTCAATTCAAGATTTGTTTAACAAACCCAACACGCGATTACTCGATATCCCATTTACTCGTCCTCTTGTTAAGGGTATATTTTATTAAAACCTAAACTTATTGATTTTTATTATTTATTATATAGTTGAAGTAATAAAAAGATCAGGCGAATTCATATCTAAAACAAAAAGACTAATATGTGTATATATATACATATAATTAAAAGATGATGATAATATGATTATGATAAATATTATTATTACCATTATTATTATTATTATTATTATTATTATTATTATTATTATTATTATTATTATTATTATTATTATTATTATTATTATTATTATTATTATTATTATTATTATTATTATTATCATTATATTTATTATTATTGTTATCCTCATTAGTAAAATTTATATTTTAACTATTATTATTATTAATATTAATTACATAGATATTACATTTCACAAATTATTGATTTTCGATATAATACTAATTACAAATATATATATATATATATATATATATATATATATATATATATATATATATATATATATATATATATATATATATATATATATATATATATATATATATATATATATATATATATATATATATAACTATATGTATGGATATTGATTATTTTACAAAGTAACTATACATAAAATATAACTGAAGATATAAAGTATATATATGTATAAAACTACAACATTTAAAATATATATAAATAATATATAGAAGGAATTATGTGATGATATGTGTTAATGTATATACATGATATAGGTTCGTGAATCCAAGGCCAATCCTACACTTGTTCTATGTCGTCATATGTATTTTTACTACAAAATACAGTATGGTGAGTTTCATTTGCTCCCTTTTTAATTGCTTTTGCAATATATATTTTTGGGCTGAGAATACATGCGCTGCTTTTATAAATGTTTACGAGATTGACACAAGTACTTAAAATATATTCTACGTTGAGTTGTACCACCCTGCATATCTCCCTAATAGCTTGGTAACTACTATTTACATGTGGTATTGTAAACGCGAATCCTGTTGATAGATCTATCGGGCCTGACAACCCCAATCGGACTGGATGACCAGTATTCAACGGTTGCACAGTACTTCGTTTTGTGACTACACTTGGTACGGTGTAGTGAGATTTCATAATAAAGGGAATATGCGACGTTGATTAAATGTTAAGTATGGTTACCAAGTGCTCAACCACTTAGAATGCTTTACATACACTTGCGATTGTATTACGTTTATGATTATGAAATCTTGTGGTCTATTAAAATATTGAAATGATTGTTATGATAAACCTATGAACTCACCAACCTTTTGGTTGACACTTTTAAGCATGTTTATTCTCAGGTACGAATTAAGTCTTTCGCTGTGCATTAGCTCATTTTAAGGACATTACTTGGAGTCGATCATCGCAATGGGACCAAATGTCGATGACTTCGTCCAGGTGGATAAGGACGGGTCCTTTCAACCGATCACCCGGTATACTAGAAGAAGTCAACGAGCTTCGCGCTAGAGTGGTGGCTTTGGAGAACATGATGCAGAACTTACAAGCATCACAAGCCCCACAAACGCCAACTGTACCACCGACAACAACACCAATAGTACCATTACCACCACCAACAACAACCGCATCGCAAACCTCAACATCACAAACGGTACCTTGAGCATCAACGTCATACGCACCATAGATAACAAGGAGTACCAACAACCATAACCGATGAAGTATTGATTCATAACTTCATTGGGGAAACATTCTGCGGCAACTATGTAATCTCTAAAGTTTTAGAGATTATTCAATTTCTAGTTCTAGCTGAAAATCAAATGAGCTTAGTATCATATTAACTCATTAAATCCATGATTACATCTGAAGAAAATATATATGTATATATGTTTTCATAAAGATTGTAATTAAAAATTGTTTTGTACAAACCGTTAATGGTGAAAATATTTTAACGGGTAGGTAATACATGAGGAATATTTAGATTTCACATTAATAAGTTACACTGTACAATCTTCGAATCTGATTCAACAGTCATTTACTATCCTACTTACATCCACAGATATACGAATCCATTCACCACACAATAACCATTTTCATTCAATTTCATATTTGGATTTTGACTTATCAGAATCCAACAAGTGGCATAATGAAGAAAACATGGGACAAAATAAAATTTGTTAGAAACAAACAAATTAACTATGAGAAAATTTTTGTTAAGAATCCACGCGAACAAAATCCTAGCAAACTGATCCTAGCTAACTGTTAATTCCTTATTACATTTATTTATCGCAATTTATTTATCGCAATTTTAATTCTCGTAATTTTATTTATCGTCATTTAATTTATGTTATTTATTTTACGCACTTTAAATATCGTCGGATAAATCGGGACACGTATACAATGTTTTGACATATCATATCGACGTCATCTATATTTATTATTTGGAATAACCATAGACACTCTATATGCGGTAATGCTCGAGTTAGCTATTCATGATTGAGGTTGATTCTAAAATAATATATATACCTTGAGTTGTGATCGAGTCTGAGACATGTATACAATGGGTCACGATACATATTAATTAATTCAAATATTATATATATTAAACAATATATGAATTATTCAATTACTAATTGTGGACTACTAACATTGGACAATTAAAATAAATTAAAATATTGATTATAACATATGAAACTAAACATTTCTTCAAGTTTGCCACTTGATTTCATCTTAAACCTCATTTGTATCTTGACGATTACAATCTGCGTTCAAACCTTTCATGATTCTTGAAAACACCTCAATCGAGAGGATGAACCAACCGTACTTTAACTACGGAAGAAAATATTGGTGTATATAGTTATACACCTGAAAACACTTGGAACCTGAGTAAACGTTTAACACGTATCTGTGCTAGCTCCTTTGGCGTTGTTAATACCAAACATAATGTAGTGACCCGAACTTTTCCATGTTATATATTAAATGAAAACTATATTTGTATGATTAAATGTTTCCAACATGTTAAGCAATCAAACTTGTTAAGACTTGAATATTTGAAATGTGTTTCATATAGACAATTGACCACCCAAGTTGACCGGCGATTCATGAACGTTAAAAATTTGTAAAAACTACATGATGATATATATATATATATATGGATATATATATATATATGGTTAACATGAGATTATGATAAGTAAGTATCTCACTAAGTATATTAACAATGAGTAATATACATAAAAATGAGTTTATTGAATTAAGAAACTCGAAATGATATATATAACGATTATCGTTATAACAACATCTTACTAAATACATATGAATCATACTAAGATATTGATACACTATGTTTAACATGATAAAATGATAATTAAGTATATCATTAAGTGTGTTAACAATGAACTACATATGTAAAACAAGACTACTAACTTAAGAATTTCGAAACGAGGCATATATGTAACGATTATCGTTGTAACGACATTTTATGTATATATATCATATTAAGATATATTCATACATTATAATATCATGATAATGTAATAATTTAATATCTAATTTAAGTATAATAACAATGGATTAATTACATTTAACAAGATCGTTAACTTAAAGGTCTTAAAACAACACTTACATGTAATGACTAACGGTGACTTAACGACTCAGTTAAAATGTATATACATGTAGTGTATTAAGATGTATCAATACACTTTTGAAAGACTTCAAGACGTATATCAAAGTATTTCTACTTAGCAAAAATGCTCAAAATTACATTCTCATTCGTTTCCATCAACAATTCTACTCGTGTACACCCGTATTTGTACTCGTACAATACACAACTTCTAGATGTATTTACTATTGGTATATACACCTTTAATCATTAATTCTTAGCATCCATCTTAGAGTCAAAAACATGTGGAACCATTATTTAACAACTTGTATGACTAATGAGATAAAAACAAACTTAAGGATCTTTTTTTTTCTTTATAACAAGTAATTTCGTTTTTATGATTTCACCCCATTTTTCCATTCCATTTTCTCATACTTACACTCCAAATTCTCTCTCAAAATACTCCTAACATCATACTTGATCATCTCCAATCATTTTCACCATCTTTTAGCTTCAATTACAAGCTTTAATCATCATAAAAACAACCATTCAAGAACACTTCAAGAAATCTTGCTAGCTTACTTCCAATCTTGCAAATCCATTTCAAGTGATCATCCAATCTCAAGAAATCTTTCTTATTTATAGTAAGATATCTTTCTAATTCAAGGTAATACTCATATTCAAACTTTGATTCAATTTCTATAACTATAACAATCTTATTTCGAGTGGAAACCTTATTTGAACTTGTTTTCGTGTCATGATTCTGCTTAAATAACTTTCAAGCCATCCAAGGATCCTTTGAAGCTAGATCCATTTTTCTCTTTTCCAGTAGGTTTATCCATAAAACTTGAGGTAGTAATGATGTTCATAACATCATTCAATTCATACATATAAAGCTATCTTATTTGAAGGTTTAAACTTGTAATCACTAGAACATAGTTTAGTTAATTCTAAACTTGTTCGCAAACAGAAGTTAATGCTTCTAACTTGACTTTTAAAATCAACTAAACACATGTTCTATATCTATATGATAAGCTAACTTAATGATTTAAAACCTGAAAACACGATGAACACCGTAAAACCGGACATACGCCGTCGTAGTAACACCGCGGGCTGTTTTGGGTTTGATAATTAAAAACTATGATAAACTTTGATTTAAAAGTTGTTCTTCTGGGAAAATGATTTTTCTTATGAACATGAAACTATATCCAAAAATCATGGTTAAACTCAAAGTGGAAATATGTTTTTCAAAATGGTCATCAAGACGTCGTTCTTTCGACTGAAATGACTACCTCTTATAAAAATGACTTGTAACTTATATTTCCGACTATAAACCTATACTTTTTCTGTTTATATTCATAAAATAGAGTTCAATATGAAACCATAGCAATTTTATTCACTCAAAACGGATTTAAAACGAAGAAGTTATGGGTAAAACAAGATTGGATATTTTTTGATTGTTGTAGCTACGGGAAATATTGTAACAAATCTATATTAATCATATCCTAGCTAGCTTATATTGTATTATACATGTATTCTAATATATTATGTAATCTTGGGATACCATAGACACGTTTGCAAATGTTTTGACATATCATATCGACCCATGTATAAATATTATTTGGAACAACCATAGACACTCTATATGCAGTAATGTTGGAGTTAGCTATACAGGGTTGAGGTTGATTCTAAAAATAATATACTTTGAGTTGTGATCTAGCCTGAGACGTGTATATACTGGGTCATGGATTGATTCAAGATAATATATATCGATTTATTTCTGTACATCTAACTGTGAACAACTAGTTGTAGGTTACTAACGAGGACAGCTGACTTAATAAACTTAAAACAGTAAAATGTATTAAAAATGTTGTAAATATATTTTGAACATACTTTGATATATATGTACATATTTGTTATAGGTTCGTGAATCGACCAGTGGCCAAGTCTTACTTCCCGACGAAGTAAAAATCTGTGAAAGTGAGTTATAGTCCCATTTTTAAAATCTAATATTTTTGGGATGAGAATACATGCAGTTTTATAAATGTTTTACAAAATAGACACAAGTATGTGAAACTACATTCTATGGTTGGATTATTAAACCTAATATCGCCCTTCAAGTCTGGTAGCCTAAGAATTAGGGAAATGGCCCCTAATTGACGCGAGTCCTAAAGATAGATCTATTGGGCTTAACAACCCCCATTCAGGTTATGGATGGTTTAGTACTTCGAGATTATTATATAGACGAGAGGTTCTGTTTTGGGGATATTCTATGCATTAAGTTAACGTCGGTTACCAGGTGTTCAACATATGAATGATTTTTATACACTTGCGAGTGTAATGATATTTATGAAAAATGAGAAATCTTGTGGTCTATTATTATGATTTGATAATATATAGGTTAAACCTATAACTCACCAACATTTTTGTTGACGTTTTAAGCATGTTTATTCTCAGGTGATTATTAAGAGCTTCCGCTGTTGCATACTAAAATAAGGACAAGATTTGGAGTCCATGCTTGTATGATATTGTGTAAAAACTGCATTCAAGAAACTTACTGTGATGTAATATATTTTTATTGTAAACCATTATGTAATGGTCGTGTGTAAATGGTACATTTTAGATTATCATTATTTGATAATCTACGTAATACTTTTTAAACCATTATCGATAAAATAAAGGTTATGGTTGTTATAAAAATGAATGCAGTCTTTGAAAAACGTCTCATATAGAGGTCAAAACCTCGCGACGAAATCAATTAATATGGAACGTTTATAATCAATATGAACGGGACATTTTAGTTGGTATCCGAGCGTTGGTCTTAGAGAACCAGAAAATTTTCATTAGTGTGTCTTATCGAGTTTGTTAGGATGCATTAGTGAGTCTGGACTTCGACCGTGTTTTCTTTAAAAATGATTGCTTAACATTTTTGTTGGAAACTATATATTATTAACATGTAAATATTATGTGATATATTAATCTCTTAACGTGTTTGATATTGTGTGATAGATGTCTACCTCTAGCACGAATCCCATTAACTCACCTAATAATAATGAAGAGTCGAATATATATTGGGAAGATTCACAAATTCCCGAAGAACCGGAAGAAGAAGAACCGGAAGAAGAAGAACCGGAAGAAGAGGAACCAGAAGAAGAGGTTCCGGAGGGGAAAATATTAGGAACCACAGAAAAACGGTCAAATAAAAGAAAATCATCAACCAATGGACCAAAGTTAATAATGGTCAATGGTGTTTCCGCTAAGGAAGCAAAATATTGGGAAGATTACCAATTCTTCGATGAATCGGATCCCGATGAGGATTCTGATGATGTTATAGAAATTACCCCGACCCAATTTAAAGATGCAAAAGAAAATAATAAGGGAAAAGGTATAAAAATAGAGAAACCTGATTCCAACCCCGATGAACTTTATATGTATCGGCAACATCCGTATTTCCTAAATTGTAACAATAACCCGGGAACTTCTAAACCACCAGGTTTTTCTAAACCATTGTGGAAAACGACAACTCGTATTAGGGGAGCACCATATATCCCTAGAAAATTAGCGAAACGAACTAAGTCCGAAGAAGAAGAAACAAGCGAGTCGGAATAAAGGGTTGTAATCATGCGGTCTAATATATGTTATATAAGTGTGCTTGTACTTTTATGTTGTATGTAAAAAAAAATTAATTTGTATTATTTGACAATTATCTTTTACAAATCTAATCCTCGTCTGTTTTATAGTATAAAAACACAATGGACGTTAGGGATAGACAACCAAAAATTTTAGAAGACCTACCCGGGGGCATGATTGATGAAATCTTGTCTAAAGTTGGTCAGAATTCGTCGGCACAATTATTTACGTCGAAATTAGTTTGTAGAACATTTGATGAAAGTTCCAAGAATGCCGGTTGTTATAAAAGGCTTTCCTTTGAAAGTTGGGGTATATCACATTGGGGAGACCGTAAGCTACGCTGTGTTTTCTTTAAAGCATTAAATGCGGGGAACCCAAGTGCAATTTTACGCTACGGATTAAGAACCTATTTTGACTCAACTTATCCCAACATAGGACTTCGTGAATTAGAAAGAGCTTCTAACATGCAACATAAAGAAGCATGTTATGTTTATGGGTTAGTGATGTTCGCTTCTCACCAAAGTGAGAAAAATAACATTGGATTACAACTATTAAATAAAATATTCCCACAAGTAACGGACTCAGTAGTTGGGGTGAGAAATGAGGTTTTTAGATTGTTATGGGGCTGTTGGGCATTACGAAACCCTCGTCCCTTTGACGATGTTACAACATGCTGTCTTATCAACGGCCACAACGGTTATGTTCCACAAAACCAAGGATGGGAAGTAGTCTTAGTAAAACCAGAATGCATGATTTGTTTCTGGACTTATGAACTACGTGTCTTTATTGCCTTTGTTGAACGACTTGCGTATTAACTAGGATTGTCATCGAAACTGCTTTGTATCAATGATATTGTGTGCTATATTTTATGCTATATAGCAGTATTGTAAGTTTGTAAAATATTGTGTAATAGTTTGAACGCGATATATTATTATAATTAGTTTTTCATATGGAATTGTAGTAGTTGAATTGTATATTAGCTACTAAGTATGAACTTAACGGGTAGGTAGTACCCGAAATTAAACTTATAAAACGCTAATATGAAGAAAAAGCTTTTATAAATAAGTTCATATAATGCTACGAGATACTATTGACTACTCTTAAATTCTATATTATTAACTCAATTCTTTTGGCTATTTTTGAAGGAAATGGCACCGGCGACTCGTCAGAATTTGAACATGAGTGAGGAAGACTTCCGTGTTTTCCTTGCAGCAAACATAGCCGCAGTACAGGCTGCGATGCAAAATAACAATAACTCTGGATCTAGCAGTGGAACTAATTCCACAAGAAATCGTGTAGGATGCTCCTACAAAGAATTCACTGCCTGCAAACCTTTGGAATTTGATGGAACTGATGGACCAATTGGATTGAAACGGTGGATCGAGAAAGTCGAATCAGTGTTTGCCATAAGTAAGTGTACTGAAGAGGACAAAGTTAAGTATGCTACGCATACCTTCACGGGTACTGCGTTAACATGGTAGAACACTTATCTAGAACAGGTGGGACAAGATGCTGCTTACGCACTACCGTGGTCAGCATTCAAACACTTAATGAACAAGTAGTACCGTCCCAAAAACGAGGTCAATAAGCTCAAGGTAGAGCTTAGAGGGTTACGAACACAAGGGTTTGATATTACCACGTACGAACGACGATTCACAGAGTTGTGCCTATTGTGTCCGGGAGCGTTCGAAGATGAAGAAGAGAAAATCGACGCATTTGTAAAAGGGTTACCGGAAAGGATCCAAGAGGATATAAGTTCACATGATCCCGCCTCCATACAAAAGGCAAGTCGAATGGCTCATAAACTTATAAATCAAATTGAGGAAAGGATTAAAGAACAGGCGGCCGAAGAAGCTAATACGAAACAAGACAAGAGGAAATGGGAAGAAACCAGTGACAAGGGTCACAAATTCAATAATCAACCCAACAATCACAACTACAATCGCACAAATTTTCGCAATAACAAACGCAACAACAACAACCACCCCAGCAACAACTACAACAACCGTTTCAACAAGAATAACAACAAGAGGCCGAAATTCTGCCAGAGATGTGAAGGATACCATCCAACTGGGCTCTGTACAGGAGTGTATACTAAGTGTAATAGAAAGGACCATGGTGCGACAAAGTACGAAATCTACGGATCAATGGCTAAGGGAACAAATAATACCGGAACAAGTTATGCCGACATTACCTGTTTCGGATGCGGGAAGAAGGGCCATTACAAAAATATGTGTCCAAATCAGGGGGATAATAATGGGCAAGGCCGAGGAAGAGTCTTCAACATTAATGCGGTTGAAGCGCAGGAAGACCCGGAGCTTGTTACGGGTACGTTTCTTATTGACAATACATCTGCTTATGTTTTATTTGATTCGGGTGCGGATAGAAGCTATATGAGTAAGGATTTTTGTGCTAAATTAAGTTGTCCATTGACACCTTTGGATAATAAGCTTATACTAGAATTAGCAAACGGTAAATTAATTGTAGCAGATAATATATGTCGGAATCGAGAAATTAAACTGGGTAGCGAAACGTTTAAGATTGATTTGATACCAGTAGAGTTAGGGAGTTTTGATGTGATAATCGGCATGGACTGGTTGAAAGAGGTGAAAGCAGAGATCGTATGTTACAAAAATGCAATTCGCATTGAACGAGATGAAGGAAAACCCTTAATGGTGTACGGAGAAAAGAGCAACGCGAAGCTAAATCTTATTAGTAATTTGAAGTCGCAGAAGCTAATAAGAAAGGGTTGTTATGCTGTTCTAGCACACATCGAGAAATTACAAACTGAAGAAAAGAGCATCAATGATGTTCCCGTCATAAAAGAATTTCCCGATGTATTTCCGAAAGAATTACCGGGATTACCTCCACACCGATCCGTTGAATTTGAAATAGATCTTGTACCAGGAGCTGCACTAATAGCTCGTGCTTCATACAGACTCGCACCCAGCGAAATGAAGGAACTTCAAAGCCAATTACAAGAACTTCTAGAGTGTGATTTCATACGACCAAGTACATCACCATGGGGAGCTCCTGTTTTGTTTGTCAAAAAGAAGGATGGTACATTCAGGTTGTGTATCGACTATCGAGAGTTGAACAAACTTACCATCAAGAACCATTACCCACTACCGAGAATCGATGACTTATTTGATCAACTACATGGCTCGTCGGTTTATTCGAAGATCGATTTACGTTCCTTATATCATCAAATGCGGGTAAAGGAGGATGATATTCCGAAGACTGCTATCAGGACGCGATACGGTCATTACGAGTTTATGGTTATACCGTTTGGTTTGACTAACGCACCAGCTGTGTTCATGGACCTCATGAACAGAGTGTGTGGACCATATCTCGATAAGTTTGCCATTGTCTTCATCGATGACATACTTATTTACTCAAAGAATGATCAAGAGCATGAAGAACATTTAAGGAAAGTACTGGAATTGTTGAGGAAAGAAAAACTGTACGCTAAGTTTTCAAAGTGTGCATTTTGGTTAAAAGAAGTTCAATTCCTTGAACATGTTGTGAGCAAAGAAGGTATTCAGGTTGATCCGACAAAGATTGAAACCGTTGTAAACTGGGAAACCCCAAAAACTCCGAAGCATATACGTCAATTTTTAGGATTAGCTGGTTACTACAGAAGATTCATCCAAGATTTTTCCAAAATAGCAAAACCCTTGACTGCATTAACGCATAAAGGAAAGAAATTTGAATGGAAGGATGAACAGGAGGAAGCGTTCCAATTGTTGAAGAAAAAGCTAACTACGGCACCTATATTGTCATTGCCTGAAGGGAATGATGATTTTGTGATATATTGTGACGCCTCAAAGCAAGGTCTCGGTTGTATATTAATGAAACGAACGAAAGTAATTGCTTATGCGTCTAGACAATTGAAGATTCACGAGCAAAATTATACGACTCACGATTTGGAATTGGGCGCTGTTGTTTTTGCATTAAAGACTTGGAGGCATTACTTATATGGGATCAAAAGTATTATATATACTGACCACAAAAGTCTCCAATATATATTTGATCAGAAACAACTAAACATGAGGCAGCGTAGGTGGATTGAATTGTTAAATGACTACGACTTTGAGATTCGTTACCACCCGGGAAAGGCGAATGTGGTAGCCGACGCTTTGAGTAGAAAGGACAGAGAACCTACACGAGTAAAATCAATGAACATAATTATTCGTACTAACCTTACTACTCAAATAAAGGAGGTGCAACAGGGGTTGTAAAAGAAGGAAAGTTGAAGAATGAGATACCCAAAGGATCGGAGAAACATCTTAAAATTCGAGAAGACGGAACCCGATAAAGGGCTGATAGAATTTGGGTACCAAAGTTTGGAGATGTGAGAGAAGTGGTACATAAGGAAGCACATAAAACCAGATACTTAATACATCCCGGAGCAGGAAAAATGTACAAAGATCTCAAGAAGCACTTTTGTTGGCCGGGTATGAAAGCCGATATTGCTAAATATGTAGGAGAATGCTTGACGTGTTCAAAGGTCAAAGCTGAACATCAGAAACCATTAGGTCTACTCCAACAACCTGAAATCCCAGAATGGAAATGGGAAAACATTACCATGGATTTCATTACTAAAGTGCCAAGGACTGCAAGTGGTTATGATACTATTTGGGTCATAGTCGATCGTCTCACCAAGTCAGCACACTTCCTGCCAATGAGAAGATGACAAAATGGAGAAGTTAGCACATCTATACTTGAAGGAAGTTGTCTCCAGACATGGAATACCAGTCTCTATAATCTCTGATAGGGATGGCAAATTTGTTTCAAGGTTTTGGCAGACACTGCAACAAGCATTGGGGACTCGTCTAGACATGAGTACTGCTTATCATCCACAAACTGATGGGCAGAGTGAAAGGACGATACAGACCCTTGAAGATATGCTACGAGCATGTGTTATCAATTTCGGAAACAGTTGGGGTCGACACCTACCGTTAGTAGAATTTTCCTACAACAATAGTTATCATTCGAGTATTGAGATGGCGCCGTTTGAGGCACTTTATGGTAGAAAGTGCAGGTCTCCAATTTGTTGGAGTGAAGTGGGGGATAGACAGATTACGAGTCCGGAGATAATACAAGAAACTACCGAGAAAATCATCCAAATTCAACAACGATTGAAAACCGCACAGAGTCGACAAAAGAGCTATGCGGACAGTAAAAGAAAAGATATAGAATTTGAGATTGGAGAGATGGTCATGCTTAAGGTTTCACCTTGGAAAGGCGTTGTTCGATTTGGTAAACGGGGGAAACTAAATCCAAGGTACATTGGACCATTCAAGATTATAGATCGTGTCGGACTAGTAGCTTACCAACTGGAGTTACCTCAACAACTTGCGGCTGTACATAACACTTTTCATGTCTTGAATCTGAAGAAGTGTTTTGCTAAAGAAGATCTCACTATTCCATTAGACGAAATCCAAATCAACGAAAAACTTCAATTTATTGAAGAACCCGTCGAAATAATGGATCGTGAGGTTAAAAGACTTAAGCAAAACAAGATACCAATTGTTAAGGTTCGATGGAATGCCCATAGAGGACCTGAGTTTACCTGGGAGCGTGAAGATCAGATGAAGAAGAAATACCCACACCTATTTCTAGAAGATGCATCAACACCTCCAACTGTTTAAAATTTCGGGACGAAATTTAATTAACGGGTAGGTACAGTAGTGACCCGAACTTTTCCATGTTATATATTAAATGAAAACTATATTTTTATGATTAAATGTTTCCAACATGTTAAGCAATCAAACTTGTTAAGACTTGAATATTTGAAATGTGTTTCATATAGACAATTGACCACCCAAGTTGACCGGGGAATCATGAACGTTAAAAATTTGTAAAAACTACATGATGATATATATATATGGTTAACATGAGATTATGATAAGTAAGTATCTCACTAAGTATATTAACAATGAGTAATATACATAAAAATGAGTTTATTGAATTAAGAAACTCGAAACGATATATATAACGATTATCGTTATAACAACGTCTTACTAAATACATATGAATCATATTAAGATATTGATACACTATGTTTAACATGATAAAATGATAATTAAGTATTTCATTAAGTGTGTTAACAATGAACTACATATGTAAAACAACACTACTAACTTAAGAATTTCGAAACGAGGCATATATGTAACGATTATCGTTGTAACGACATTTTATGTATATATATCATAATAAGATATATTCATACATTATAATATCATGATAATGTAATAATTTAACATCTCATTTAAGTATAATAACAATGAATTAATTACATTTAACAAGATCGTTAACTTAAAGGTCTTAAAACAACACTTACATGTAATGACTAACGGTGACTTAACGACTCAGTTAAAATGTATATACATGTAGTGTATTAAGATGTATTAATACACTTTTGAAAGACTTCAAGACATATATCAAAGTATTTCTACTTAGCAAAAATTCTCAAAATTACATTCTCATTCGTTTCCATCAACAATTCTACTCGTGTACACTCGTATTTGTACTCGTACAATACACAACTTCTAGATGTATTTACTATTGGTATATACACCTTTAATCATTCATTCTTAGCAGCCATCTTAGAGTCAAAAACATGTTGAACCATTAGTTAACAACTTGTATGACTAATGAGATAAAAACAAACTTAAGGATCTTTTTTTCTTTATAACAAGTAATTTCGTTTTTATGATTTCACCCCATTTTTCCATTCCATTTTCTCATACTTACACTCCAAATTCTCTCTCAAAATACTCGTAACATCATACTTGATCATCTCCAAGCATTTTCACCATCTTTTAGCTTCAATTACAAGCTTTAATCATCATAAAAACAACCATTCAAGAACACTTCAAGAAATCTTGCTAGCTTACTTCCAATCTTGCAAATCCATTTCAAGTGATCATCCAATCTCAAGAAATCTTTCTTATTTACAGTAATATATCTTTCTAATTCAAGGTAATACTCATATTCAAACTTTGATTCAATTTCTATAACTATAACAATCTTATTTCGAGTGGAAACCTTACTTGAACTTGTTTTCGTGTCATGATTCTGCTTCAAGAACTTTCAAGCCATCCAAGGATCCTTTGAAGCTAGATCCATTTTTCTCTTTTCCAGTAGGTTTATCCATAAAACTTGAGGTAGTAATGATGTTCATAACATCATTCAATTCATACATATAAAGCTATCTTATTCGAAGGTTTAAACTTGTAATCACTAGAACATAGTTTAGTTAATTCTAAACTTGTTCGCAAACAGAAGTTAATCCTTCTAACTTGACTTTTAAAATCAACTAAACACATGTTCTATATCTATATGATATGCTAACTTAATGATTTAAAACCTGAAAATACGATGAACACCGTAAAACCGGACATACGCCGTCGTAGTAACACCGCGGGCTGTTTTGGGTTTGATAATTAAAAACTATGATAAACTTTGATTTAAAAGTTGTTCTTCTGGGAAAATGATTTTTCTTATAAACATGAAACTATATCCAAAAATCATGGTTAAACTCAAAGTGGAAATATGTTTTTCAAAATGGTCATCAAGACGTCGTTCTTTCGACTGAAATGACTACCTCTTATAAAAACAACTTGTAACTTATATTTCCGACTATAAACCTATACTTTTTCTGTTTAGATTCATAAAATAGAGTTCAATATGAAACCATAGCAATTTGATTCACTCAAAACGGATTTAAAACGAAGAAGTTATGGGTAAAACAAGATTGGATATTTTTTGATTGTTGTAGCTACGGGAAATATTGTAACAAATCTATATTAATCATATCCTAGCTAACTTATATTGTATTATACATGTATTCTAATATATTATGTAATCTTGGAATACCATAGACACATATGCAAATGTTTTGACATATCATATCGACCCATGTATAAATATTATTTGGAACAACCATAGACACTCTATATGCAGTAATGTTGGAGTTAGCTATACAGGGTTGAGGTTGATTCCAAAAATATATATACTTTGAGTTGTGATCTAGCCTGAGAAGTGTATACATTGGGTCATGGATTGATTCAAGATAATATATATCGATTTATTTCTGTACATCTAACTGTGGACAACTAGTTGTAGGTTACTAACGAGGACATCTGACTTAATAAACTTAAAATAGTAAAACGTATTAAAAATGTTGTAAATATATTTTGAACATACTTTGATATATATGTACATATTTGTTATAGGTTCGTGAATCGACCAGTGGCCAAGTCTTACTTCCCGACGAAGTAAAAATCTGTGAAAGTGAGTTATAGTCCCATTTTTAAAATCTAATATTTTTGGGATGAGAATACATGCAGTTTTATAAATGTTTTACAAAATAGACACAAGTATGCGAAACTACATTCTATGGTTGGATTATTAAACCGAATATCGCCCTTCAAGTCTGGTAGCCTAAGAATTAGGGAAATGGTCCCTAATTGACGCGAATCCTAAAGATAGATCTATTGGGCTTAACAACCCCCATTCAGGTTATGGATGGTTTAGTACTTCGAGATTATTATACAGATGAGAGGTTCTGTTTTGGGGATATTCTATGCATTAAATTAACATCGGTTACCAGGTGTTCAACATATGAATGATTTTTATGCACTTGCGAGTGTAATGATATTTATGAAAAATGAGAAATCTTGTGGTCTATTATTATGATTTGATAATATATAGGTTAAACCTATAACTCACCAACATTTTTGTTGACGTTTTAAGCATGTTTATTCTCAGGTGATTATTAAGAGCTTCAGCTGTTGCATACTAAAATAAGGACAAGATTTGGAGTCCATGCTTGTATGATATTGTGTAAAAACTGCATTCAAGAAACTTACTGTGATGTAATATATTTTTATTGTAAACTATTATGTAATGGTCGTGTGAAAACGGTACATTTTAGATTATCATTATTTGATAATCTACGTAATGTTTTTTAAACCATTATCGATAAAATAAAGGTTATGGTTGTTATAAAAAATGAATGCAGTATTTGAAAAACGTCTCATATAGAGGTCAAAACCTCGTGACAAAATCAATTAATATGGAACGTTTATAATCAATATGAATGGGACATTTCACATAACTTTATAATCCCTCTCCAAAATTAGCCAATTTTATCACAGCTCCAGGAAATCAATTTCGACTTTTCATTCGAATAAACTCTATTATAACCTTGATATATAAGTTTGCCTTCATCATTGTTACCGGAGAACCTTTTATATCTCGCCACATTAGCAGTAAACTTACCAACAACTTCATTGATCTTTAAGCCTCTCCGAAAAATCACGATACTTATTCATTGAAACTCTATCAAGTACTCATCTGCAACTTGTAACAATAATTGTCATACCAACTACTGGGAATTAGCAATCAGTATTTTGAATTTCACAGCAATTTTACGCCAACGGTTATATATATATATATATATATATATATATATATATATATATATATATATATATATATATATATATATATATATATATATATATATATATACATATAACGTCTATCTCCAAGACTTACATACTTCGAATGTGAAGTTTCTGAAAAACACCCTAAACTGCGAACTAGTTCTCGGAATTTTGAAAAATGCTGATGAAGCAGCAAAAACTGTAAACGATCTTAACAGTCAAAAGTTTGATGATAAAGAATAGTGTGTTGGCGAAGCTCATAAAAAGAGAAGGTTTGAAAACTGGAAAACGGATTGAGCAAACCATGAAGGTGGCTGTGGACAAACGACAAAGAATAAACCTGCCTTCAAAGAATCCAAATGATTCAGTGTCTGCTGAAGTTGTTATCAAATATCTGCTTCTGACTCTAAACCTTTATGAACAAATCTTCTTCATCATCCATCGATATTGGAAATTCTAAGATATCATCGAATCTTTCATTATAAATATCCTCGATATTTCTGAAGATATTTTCATGACTATTCTTATCTGAAATAATTCATCTCTTTGCGCTATCTGCATTACATCATAAAAGAAACTGTTTTAGTTTCTAAATTCTGAAAAATTCGAATTTAAAATATGAATATTTTTGAAGTAGTGTTGGGAACTGAAGCATGAGTTAGTATAATATAATGACACTTGATCTGTAACATCCCGCCTTTTTCCATTTACTTTTCCGTTATACTAATATAAAGTCCGTTATATGTTTATAACATCTCCCGTTGATACGCGTTTGAAATTATCTCGTTTAGATAATTCACGCACCCGATTGGAAGTAGAGGGACTTGTTTTGCCAACATGCCAAAATGGTGACTAGCACTTGACTAGTCAACCATCTTCCACCTCTTTCCTCATTTTCTTTTTTCTTTTCTTTCAACACTTTCATATTTTTCTCTAATTCATCAAAAAGCAATTCATCATCCATATTCAATCGATCAAGCTTCGGGCCAAACAAATTACATATTTGAACTCCTCGTGATCTCCTCTTCGATTCCATACCGGCTTCATCAAATTTGGGTAACTTTCTAAAATCACTAATTTTATGTGTTCTTGAGTTTTTGAGTTAAAAAGGTTGTTAATTAGTATCTATGGCTCAAGTCTAGTATGATTATGTGTTTTGTATACTTGTTCTTGCTATTTGGGTGTAACTAGCTCATATTGAAAGAAAGCGTGTTTAATCTTGAGTTTTAGGTGTACATATGTTGGTTGATGATGAAAGTTCATGTTTTAATTGTGTTCCTAACATCACTAGCTTCAAATTGGTATGTAGGTTGACATGGATTAGTTTCATAAGCAAGATTGTTGATTTTATGATTTTGGGTTAGGGTTTGATAAAAGTAAATTGAATATTTGATGCATTAAATGCTTAGCAATGTTAATTGTTAGTGTCTAGTTGTGTTGTATGCTTGATTATCTTCAAAACGGCGTATTACACATGTGCATTAATTTACCGAATCATAATATGGCATTTATGAACTTGGAGTAATAAATGATGAGCATTAATGGTGATTTTGATATAAGTTGTTTGGTTTTGATTTAGTAAATGCGTTTAGTTATTCTCCTTGTCAAATTACCTTTCTCATGATATATGATATGCGTTTTAAGTGTTTTCGGTGCATGAAATATGTTAAAATGAGTTTTGGTTCGTTACTTAAGTTATTTTCTGCAATTAGCAATTCCCCAGGTTATGCGCGCCGCGCGTGCACCTGCGCACCGCGCAAATCAGAAAAACCAAATAAATGGTTCCCTTGGTCGAGTTCTGACCTGGTATTGCACATGGGTGCGCGCCGCGCAACCCATTGCGCACCGCGCAAATGGCCCAGGCCAACTTTCTTGTCTTTAAACGCTCCCAAAATGTTTCCCGCTTAACCGTAACTCTGATTAACATGAAACTTGACTATTATGCTCGTATATGACTTCTCATCATGAGAAAATTAACGGACACCCGACCCGACCTCGTTGACTTTGACTTTGACCAAGTTTGACTTTTAGTCAAACTTAACCAAACGATTATACAATCGTTCTAACATGCTTAACTACTTGTATCGTGCATGAAACTTGACAAATTGATTCACATGATATATTAATCGAGTCGTAACGAGCCATAGGACTAATTGAACATCTTTGACCTTTCGTGACTATCGATATTGATACAACCTATTTGTTTAGGTCAAGACTAGCATTGTTCTTTGCACACATTTACTTGTTGAAGTACTTTACTACTCGTGCATTCAAGGTGAGATCATAGTCCCACTCTTACTCTTTTTGAACTTACATTTGGGATGAGAAAACATAAACATTTCTTTTACTAAGTGAACACAAGTACAGGAAAACAAACATTCTACATACGAGTTTAGAACAAAATCCTCAATTCGATTATCATTAGTTACACTTGCCGGGTGTAAGCGAGAACTTATGTTTTATGGATCCATATGGGTTTGACAAACCCTCATTCAAACGGCTCGCTACCGTTTACGAATGAAATATATTTTCGAGAAACAGTGTATGTTCTAGCACTATGTGATGGGGTTCAATGGAAGGAAATGTTAAGCATTGATAATTGGGTGCTCGTGAAACAAACTTTTGGAATGTATTACTATTATTTCATTGATGCAAATCTTGTGGTTCACTTGTACTTACTTACTTAAACCTATGATTTCACCAACGTTTTCGTTGACAGATTTCTATGTTTTTCTCAGGTCCTTGAACGATACATGATACATGCTTCCGCTCATTATTTTGATACTTGCATTGGATGTCGAGTATATATGCATACATGGAGCGTCTTTTGGATACTTTTAAATTGTGTCGCATAAGTTTCATTTGTACTTAAAACTTTGTATCGTAACTTGTGGTGGAACTATTCTTGTAAACTTGAACAACCTTTACATTTGAAATGAATGCGACATATCTTTTGGTCAAACGTTGTTTTAAAGACTTATGACCACGTAACGGGACCTAAGTAGACGGCGCCGTCAATGACGATTTGGTCGGGTCGCTACAGATGGTATCAGAGCGTTGGTTGTAGGGATTTAGAGTTCATTGGTGTCAACCTCGAGTCATAGGGTACATTGGTGAGTCTAGACTACAACCGGCATATAGACTTGAAGTAGGAATTACTTGACTACTTGTGCATTTATACTCGAACGCTTCTACTCATATCTACTCTTAGTTCATCTTAATCTCACGTTGTTTAATTTGATTGACGCGCCACCTTGACTATATGAAATGATGTCGAATGCACATATGAATCAGGGTAATATAATTTCCGGGATTATATTACGGTGACTCATATGAACGTTCCGACATTATGACATAAAGAATTTAAGGCGAGTCGAGGAAAAACTTCTCTTTATCTTTATTCTATATCACGGTTAGTATTATTGAGAATACTAATCAATGATATTCTTGTGTCTTGAAGGAACAATGGCTCCTCGTCGTGTACGCCGCAATGAAACTCCCGAACAAGCTCTCGAACGGATGATAGCTACCGCCGTAGATGCGGCCATGGCCGGTCACTCATCCAACAACAATAATAATAACAACCACAACAACAACAACAACAACAACAACAACAATGGAGCCGGAAACTCAAACGAGGGATGCTCCTATAAAGCTTTCATGGGGTGCAAACCTCACACTTTTGATGGAACCGGGGGACCGGTCGTGCTCACCCGATGGTTTGAGCAAACGGAAGCCGTCTTTAGCATAAGCGGTTGTCGAGACCAAGACAAGGTCAAATACTCCACTCACACTTTCTCCGGAATTGCTCTAACATGGTGGAACACCTATGTTCAATCGGTGGGTACCGATGAAGCTCATGCCCTCTCTTGGGCCGATCTAAAGGAAAAGATGATTGTTGAATATTTTCCGCGCGAAGAAACCCGAAAGCTTGAGGAAGAACTAAGAGCTTTGAAAGCGGTCGGAAACGATCTTAAAGCTTATAATCAACGCTTCGCCGAACTATCCTTGATGTGTCCTAATCTTGTTAACCCCGAATCTCAAAGGATTGAGCTCTACATGCTCGGTCTTCCAAAAAGCATCAAACAAGGGGTGATGTCATCCAAACCCACTACTCATCAAGCCGCTATGAACATGGCTCGCCAACTAATTGAAACGGTTGACGAAATCGTAGTTCCGGCACCTAAGGCCGAGGATAAATCAGGCGGCAACAAAAGAAAGTGGGAACCCTCCCAATCAAGCAACAACAACTTTGCTAAGAAGCCTTACACCTCCGACGGCAAGAGGGGTTATGCCGGGAACCTACCTCTTTGCAACAAATGCAACAAACATCACTTTGGTGAATGTGGCAAGTTAATTTGCCACCGGTGCCAAGGAGTTGGTCATAAGGCCAACGATTGTAAAAGTGCCACTCCCGTTGCTCGAAAGTGGCCCAATGCACCAAAGACGGGCACTTGTTACGAATGTGGTCAAACAGGTCATTATAGAAATGCATGCCCAAAGAAGAAAGATAACCCCAACACGCGCGGCCGAGCTTTCAACATCAACACCGAGGAAGCCCGGGATGACACTGAACTAGTCACGGGTACGTTTCTTCTCAACAATTCTTATGTCTCTTGCTTATTCGATTCAGGTGCCGATAAATGCTTTGTATCCAAGACTTTGACTCATTCTTTTAGCACTCCACCTCTTCCATTAGATACCACTTATACCATTGAAGTGGCTAACGGGAAACTATTAAGTGCCGACACATATTACCGGGGGTGTACGATAAACATTTTGGGTAAGGAATTTGAAATTGATTTGATACCCATGGAACTAGGAAGCTTTGATGTAATAATCGGTATGAATTGGTTAGTCAAAACGAAATCTAACATTCTTTGTGATCTTAACGCAATCCGAATTCCTATCGAGAATGGTGAACCTTTGATCGTCTATGGCGATAAGAGTTGCACCGGACTCAACCTCGTTTCGTGTGTTAAAGTTAGAAAACTACTCCGTAAGGGTTGTTTTGCGATCCTTGCTCACGTTAAGAAAGTCGAGTCCGATGAGAAGCACATCGATGATGTGCCAATTGTTAGTGACTATTCCGATGTATTTCCCGACGAATTGCCGGGTCTTCCGCCTTATCGACCAGTTGAATTCCAAATCGATCTTATTCCGGGAGCCGCACCCGTAGCACGTGCACCATATAGACTCGCTCCATCTGAAATGCAAGAATTGCAAAGTCAAATCCAAGAACTACTTGATCGAGGTTTTATCCAACCTAGCCATTCACCTTGGGGCGCTCCGATTTTGTTTGTTAAAAAGAAAGACGGATCCCTACGAATGTGCATTGATTATCGTGAACTAAATAAATTGACGGTTAAGAACCGATATCCTCTTCCTCGCATCGATGACCTCTTTGATCAACTACAAGGGTCTTGTGTATATTCGAAAATCGATCTCCGCTCGGGTTATCATCAATTGAGGGTTAAGGGGGAAGATGTCTCCAAAACCGCTTTCCGAACTCGTTATGGTAGTTATGAATTCCTTGTCATGCCATTTGGTCTCACTAACGCACCGGCGGTGTTCATGGATCTTATGAACCGCGTGTGCAAACCGTATCTCGATAAATTCGTTATTGTGTTCATCGATGACATATTGATCTATTCTAAAAATGAAGAAGAGCACGAACAACATCTCCGACTTGTGCTTGAACTTTTAAGACAAGAACAACTCTATGCCAAATTCTCCAAGTGTGAATTTTGGTTAAAGGAAGTTCAATTTCTTGGTCATGTTGTAAGTGACCAAGGTATTAAAGTCGATCCAACGAAAATCGAAGCCATTAGCAAATGGGAGACTCCTACTACTCCTACTCACATTCGTCAATTTTTGGGTCTCGCCGGGTACTATCGTAGATTCATCGAAAATTTCTCTTTGGTTGCACGTCCTCTAACCGCATTGACTCACAAGGGAAAGAAATTCATTTGGGCGACCGAACATGAATCCGCATTCCAAATCTTGAAAACGAAGCTAACCACCGCTCCTATCTTGTCACTTCCCGAAGGCAATGATGACTTTGTTGTATATTGCGATGCCTCAAAACATGGTTTTGGGTGTGTATTGATGCAACGAACGAAAGTCATTGCTTATGCTTCTCGACAACTCAAAATTCATGAACGAAACTATACGACACATGATCTCGAACTCGGAGCCGTTGTCTTTGCACTTAAAATATGGAGACACTATCTTTATGGAACCAAGAGTACTATCTTCACCGATCACAAAAGCCTTCAACACATTTTCGATCAAAAGCAACTAAACATGAGACAACGAAGGTGGATTGAAACCTTAAACGATTACGATTGCGAGCTTCGTTACCATCCCGGGAAGGCAAATGTAGTAGCCGATGCCTTAAGTCAAAAAGAAAGAGCGGTGCCTCTCCGTGTCCGAGCTTTAAACATCACCATTCACACCAACCTTAATAGCCAAATTCGGGTAGCCCAAGATGAGGCTCTCAAGGATGAAAACATCTCTCTCGAACACTTGAACGTCCTCACCTCTCGATTCGAAGTTAAAGAAACCGGACTCCGATATTTCGCCGAAAGAATTTGGGTGCCTAGTTATGGGGATCTACGAAGCCTTATTTTAGATGAAGCCCATAAGTCACGATACTCGATTCACCCCGGTGCCAATAAGATGTACCACGACCTTAAACAACTATATTGGTGGCCGAACATCAAAAGGGACGTAGCTACTTATGTTTCCAAGTGTTTGACATGTTCCAAAGTCAAAGCCGAACACCAAAGACCGTCCGGGTTACTTCAACAACCCGAGATCCCGCAATGGAAGTGGGAAAGGATAACGATGGATTTTATCACCAAGCTACCAAAAACGACGGGCGGTTATGATACCATTTGGGTTATTGTTGACCGTCTCACCAAATCCGCACACTTCCTTGCCATGAAAGAAACGGACAAAATGGAGAAACTTGCACAACTTTACATTAAGGAGATCGTAGCCCGACACGGTGTACCTTTATCGATTATCTCCGACCGAGATGGCCGTTTCGTTTCTAGATTTTGGCGTACATTGCAAGAAGCGTTGGGAACGCGTTTAGACATGAGCACCGCATATCATCCTCAAACCGATGGACAAAGCGAACGTACAATTCAAACCTTAGAGGACATGTTACGAGCTTGCGTGGTTGATTTCGGAAAAGCTTGGGACAAGCACTTACCTCTCGCCGAGTTCTCTTACAACAATAGTTATCACGCGAGTATTAAAGCCGCACCTTTTGAAGCGCTATATGGCCGCAAATGTCGTTCACCTCTTTGTTGGGCCGAGGTAGGCGACGTGCAAATCACCAGACCCGAACTCATTCACGAAACCACCGAGAAAATCGTTCAAATCCGAGATAGGCTTAGGACGGCCCGAAGTCGTCAAAAGAGCTATACCGACAAACGACGCAACGATCTTGAATTTCAAGTCGGTGATCGAGTAATGTTAAAAGTCGCACCTTGGAAGGGTGTAATCCGTTTTGGGAAATGCGGGAAGCTAAATCCGCGGTATATTGGTCCTTTCGAAATCTTGGAGCGTATTGGAACCGTTGCTTATCGTTTAGATCTTCCGCCTCAATTGAACTCCGTTCATCCTACCTTCCATGTGTCTAACTTGAAAAAGTGTCTTGCCGAACCCGATATCGTCATCCCTCTCGAAGAACTTACTATTGATGACAAACTTCATTTTGTGGAGGAACCGGTTGAAATTGTGGACACCTCCGTCAAGACATTGAAACAAAGCCGAATCCCGATTGTCAAGGTTCGTTGGAATGCCAAAAGAGGACCCGAGTTTACTTGGGAAAGACAAGATCAAATGCAAAGTAAGTATCCTCATCTATTCGTGAATTCGGAAACGCAAGATCTCGAGGAAGAAACAACGACTACTACGCCTACTTAAATTTCGGGACGAAATTTCTTTTAAGGAGTAGGTAATGTAACATCCCGCCTTTTTCCATTTACTTTTCCGTTATACTAATATAAAGTCCGTTATATGTTTATAACATCTCCCGTTGATACGCGTTTTAAATTATCTTGTTTAGGTAATTCACGCACCCGATTGGAAGTAGAGGGACTTGTTTTGCCAACATGCCAAAATGGTGACTAGCACTTGACTAGTCAACCATCTTCCACCTCTTTCCTCATTTTCTTTTTTCTTTTCTTTCAACTCTTTCATATTTTTCTCTAATTCATCAAAAAGCAATTCATCATCCATATTCAATCGATCAAGCTTCGGGCCAAACAAATTACATATTTGAACTCCTCGTGATCTCCTCTTCGATTCCATACCGGCTTCATCAAATTTGGGTAACTTTCTAAAATCACTAATTTTATGTGTTCTTGAGTTTTTGAGTTAAAAAGGTTGTTAATTAGTGTCTATGGCTCAAGTCTAGTATGATTATGTGTTTTGTATACTTGTTCTTGCTATTTGGGTGTAACTAGCTCATATTGAAAGAAAGCTTGTTTAATCTTGAGTTTTAGGTGTACATATGTTGGTTGATGATGAAAGTTCATGTTTTAATTGTGTTCCTAACATCACTAGCTTCAAATTGGTATGTAGGTTGACATGGATTAGTTTCATAAGCAAGATTGTTGATTTTATGATTTTGGGTTAGGGTTTGATAAAAGTAAATTGAATATTTGATGCATTAAATGCTTAGCAATGTTAATTGTTAGTGTCTAGTTGTGTTGTATGCTTGATTATCTTCAAAACGGCGTATTACACATGTGCATTAATTTACCGAATCATAATATGGCATTTATGAACTTGGAGTAATAAATGATGAGCATTAATGGTGATTTTGATATAAGTTGTTTGGTTTTGATTTAGTAAATGCGTTTAGTTATTCTCCTTGTCAAATTACCTTTCTCATGATATATGATATGCGTTTTAAGTGTTTTCGGTGCATGAAATATGTTAAAATGAGTTTTGGTTCGTTACTTAAGTTATTTTCTGCAATTAGCAATTCCCCAGGTTATGCGCGCCGCGCGTGCACCTGCGCACCGCGCAAATCAGAAAAACCAAATAAATGGTTCCCTTGGTCGAGTTCTGACCTGGTATTGCACATGGGTGCGCGCCGCGCAACCCATTGCGCACCGCGCAAATGGCCCAGGCCAACTTTCTTGTCTGTAAACGCTCCCAAAATGTTTCCCGCTTAACCGTAACTCTGATTAACATGAAACTTGACTATTATGCTCGTATATGACTTCTCATCATGAGAAAATTGTCGGACACCCGACCCGACCTCGTTGACTTTGACTTTGACCAAGTTTGACTTTTAGTCAAACTTAACCAAACGATTATACAATCGTTCTAACATGCTTAACTACTTGTATCGTGCATGAAACTTGACAAATTGATTCACATGATATATTAATCGAGTCGTAACGAGCCATAGGACTAATTGAACATCTTTGACCTTTCGTGACTATCGATATTGATACAACCTATTTGTTTAGGTCAAGACTAGCATTGTTCTTTGCACACATTTACTTGTTGAAGTACTTTACTACTCGTGCATTCAAGGTGAGATCATAGTCCCACTCTTACTCTTTTTGAACTTACATTTGGGATGAGAAAACATAAACATTTCTTTTACTAAGTGAACACAAGTACAGGAAAACAAACATTCTACATACGAGTTTAGAACAAAATCCTCAATTCGATTATCATTAGTTACACTTGCCGGGTGTAAGCGAGAACTTATGTTGTATGGATCCATATGGGTTTGACAAACCCTCATTCAAACGGTTCGCTACCGTTTACGAATGAAATATATTTTCGAGAAACAGTGTATGTTCTAGCACTAAGTGATGGGGTTCAATGGAAGGAAATGTTAAGCATTGATAATTGGGTGCTCGTGAAACAAACTTTTGGAATGTATTACTATTATTTCATTGATGCAAATCTTGTGGTTCACTTGTACTTACTTACTTAAACCTATGATTTCACCAACGTTTTCGTTGACAGATTTCTATGTTTTTCTCAGGTCCTTGAACGATACATGATACATGCTTCCGCTCATTATTTTGATACTTGCATTGGATGTCGAGTATATATGCATACATGGAGCGTCTTTTGGATACTTTTAAATTGTGTCGCATAAGTTTCATTTGTACTTAAAACTTTGTATCGTAACTTGTGGTGGAACTATTCTTGTAAACTTGAACAACCTTTACATTTGAAATGAATGCGACATATCTTTTGGTCAAACGTTGTTTTAAAGACTTATGACCACGTAACGGGACCTAAGTAGACGGCGCCGTCAATGACGATTTGGTCGGGTCGCTACATGATCAATGTGATTATATTACAGTAAGTCATGCTGAGTTTCTAAATAGAACATGATGATTCACGGACCATACCATCATCATGTGCCATGTTACATGACTCTGGTATTCTATTTAACCTCTAAAAAATATCAAGAAAATATTTTCTTGATGATTCAGTCTTTTTCGGATATTCTGGTAATTTGACAAATCAAATCGTGCTACTACCTTTCCTTTCTACTTTGTATATTATGATAATTCGAAACTCCGTACCTACGAATTCTGGACCATTACTTGCGAAAAGAAAATAAAAGCATGAAGCTCCAAAATAGAAAGGGGGTATAAATCGCAGCAAATAGAAAAGATCATTAACTGTAGATGTCAATAATTACAGAAAGACAGAAGCAGGGACTTCGAAAAATAAGGAAAGATATAAAGCCCGACAGCAACATATAATTTACAAACTGTGTATATCAATACGTATTGCAACATAAAGATACGGGAGAATTAAAAACACTATAACCCCAAGGTAATAGTAAAAGTAAATAAAATCCTCCGGTGGTAAATGAAAGAGAAGAATGACATATATGAAAGTTAGGAGTATATCAAGGATCAGAACGGGATGGAGCATATTGATGAATGTTTTAAAGTATGAGTTGAGGGAGAAAGAATAGAAGGTGTGAGTTGTAAGGAAACGAAGGGATGGATTTATAGTAATATATCTGATAGAGCAATCAAAACAGATGATCGCATTTAAAGCGGATCCTAATTTCCTTGATTATCAATGAATCAAATCTTATTATGAAGATTTTCTCCAAATCCCTTGAACTCTGGAAATCAATCCTATCTACGTCAAAAGATATGACGAATCTACACTTATTCAATTCACTCTTTTGTGATAACTTCACTCGAACTCTTCACAAAATCGAATTGTTTTATCTATATTACTCGATGATGATAAAACTCTAACTTTCAGCTCGTATTCGTCATGAAAACATTCTTATTGTTATCCATGATGACCTCGATCAAATTTCGGGGATGAAATTTCTTTAACGGGTAAGTACTGTGACGACCCGAAAATTTCTGACCAAATTTAAACTTAAATCTTATATGATTTCAACACGATAAGCAAAGTCTGTAATGTTGAGTCTTAAAATTTTTGAAACTATTATCATGTATACAATTACCCTCGATTGGTTCCAGCGATTCACGAACAACTATTTGTAAATAGATACATATATACCTGAATATGTATATATGTATATATATATATATATATATATATATATATATATATATATATATATATATATATATATATATATATATATATATATAAAATTAATATATGATTTAATTGATTGAAATAAATAGGATACCAAAATAATAAAGTGGTTATTGAATTAAAGCTATATATAAATATGATTTAAATAAATAATTATTATAATATGTATATTGGAATATATATAACAGATATAAATATTATATATAGTATATATTATATATGCATTATATTAAATGTTACATAATTAGTAATATGTAATATTAATATATTAAATTACAAGTTAAAATACAGTTGTTATATTAATGTATTACTTTCAGTATTATAAATGTTAATATTAGTATTAATAATATTATTATATAAATTAGATACATTAAATTACTAATATTATTGTTATCATTATTAATATCATATTTATTAGTAGTAAAAATTATGATTTTAGTTATTATCAAGATTATTAATGTTAGTAGTTTTATAATTACCATTATCATTAAAAATCGTTAATATCTTTATAAGTATCATTATTATCATAAATAATATAAATAGTAGTATTATCATAAATAAATATATTATTATCAGTTTTATCGTTAATATCATTATTATTACTTATTAATATTATAAATACTATAAAAATAATAATTATTATTAGTATTATTATTATAATTATCATTAATAATACTATTATTATCAACTACACTAAAAATTATTATTATTATGACTTATTATTATTATTACTCTTATTATTATTATTATTATTATTATTATTATTATTATTATTATTATTATTATTATTATTATTATTATTATTATTATTATTATTATTATTATAAATATTATTATCTTATTGGTAATACAATTATAATTATTAATTATTAATAATAAATATATATAATCAGGAATATAGGATCTGATTCAGTTTCACGTATACATCATCTGTAGTGATTTTTGTTTTCTGTCTGTAAAAGTAATTAAATCGAATCCAAACACAGAAATAATAAAAATTCAGTTTAGGGTGGTTATCTCCTTTGTAATTTTTTATATTTTTTATCTGTTTCTTCGTGGATTGATTCTAACTGTCACCAATTTGTTACAAGTGCTCTCAATCACAATTAAAAACAGCTATCTTACATTATATATATATATATATATATATATATATATATATATATATATATATATATATATATATATATATATATATATATATATATATATATATATATATATATATATATATATATATATATATATATATATATATATATATATATATATATATATATATATATATATCTTACTCTACGTTGTGTAATCAAATTAAAACTGAAAATAAAAATAAAACTCGATATATATCTCTGTTCTTCAACTTTTTGGCAAAAACCCGATTTCGAATATAATTTAAAAATGTGTTAATGCAGTATCCTTAGAAATCTTTCATTCAAACAAACTGCAAAGTTTCAAGTTCCAGTTTTCGATATCAAATCCAAATTTTCGAGTCAAAGTTCATATTTAAAAAGTCAACTATTTTGTTCATCATAAAATTTGAAGGCATTTTGATGTTATTGGATCAATTGATGATTCGGGTAGTTTATAAATGAAATTTTCAACCTTTTTCATGAAGGAATCATGGGCTATAACAGCCTCTAATTTCAAAATCGATTTTGAGTTCATCAAGTTTATACGCGTACTGTTTCTGCAGTTTATATAATTTTTTTGTTTGTTCTCTGATTAATACAAATCAATCACAACAGATAGTTTAATTAGTTTACAAGTCATAAAAGCAAATGGAATACTCGATGTTAGTTTGGAAATTGGGTTCTGTCGACTTGATTTTTTTGAGGAAGAAGATGGAATGGATAAATGGGTTAACTGAATATGAGAAGGAAATTAAAATAGAAAAACAACACTGGTTCGATGGTTAAGAAGTGATTCGGGTGAGCGAGAGGTCTCGGGTTCGATCCCTACTAGGTGTAATTTTTTTTAAAAGGGGTTTCTAAAGTAGTTCCATAACTTTAAAAATCATTATTATTATTATTATTGTTATTATTATTATTATTATTATAAATTATTATTGTTATTGATTATTATTATTAGTACTTGTATTATTGTTAAGTATTAGTGTTATTATTGGTATTATTATTATTATCAAGTATTATGAATATCGATTATTATTAGAAATATCAATTAGTATTATAATTATTATTATTATTATTTATCACTTATTATTATTTTTATGATTATGTAAGTATAATTATTGTTAATATTATTATTAATATTATCATTAGTATTATAAGTATTACTAAAAATATAAATTGTATCAGTTTAATATTATGATCATTATTATGATTATGATTATTATTATTATTATTATTATTATTATTATTATTATTATTATTATTATTATTATTATTATTATTATTAAAATAATACCATTTATTATTATTAGTATTAGTATCATTTTATAATATTCAGTATTATTAGTATTGACATAAGTATTATTATTAATATTATCATTTTCGTTAATATGAATAACATTAATAAGTACTGTTATTGTTAAAAAAATTAATATAATTATTACTAAAAGTATCATTACTATAAAACTATATTTTTATAAAAACTATTATTAATACTATCATTATTAATATTAGTAGTATGAAAATTATTATTATTATTATCATTATAATTATTCCAGTGCTATTATAACTAGTATTTTGTAAACCAAAAAGTAATTATATAAAAATATATTTAACAACCATAATTTAAATATATTAATACTTCTAGTTATCTAAAATATACAAGATAAATATATATGTATTAATATAAAAGTTATCTCTAATAATATAAAAGTTATCTCTAATAATAATATAAATATTTGTTCGATTATGATTATATGTATTAATGAATATACAAATGATATAGGTTCGTGAATCCGAGGCCAACCCTATATTGTTCAGTATCGTCGTATGAATATTTTTACTACAAAATATCGTATTGTGAGTTTCATTTGCTCCCTTTTTAAATGCTTTTGCAATATATATTTTTGGGACTGAGAATACATGCGCTGCTTTATAAATGTTTTACGAAATAGATACAAGTAATCGAAACTACATTCTATGGTTGGATTATCGAAATCGAATATGCCCCTTTTTAGTCTGGTAATCTAAGAATTAGGGAACAGACACCCTAATTGACGCGAATCCTAAAGATAGATCTATCGGGCCCAACGAGCCCCATCCAACGTACCGAATGCTTTAGTACTTCGAATTTATCATGCCCGAAGGATGTCCCGGAATGATGGGGATACTTTATATGCATCTTGTTAAGGTTGATTACCAGGTGTTCACCATATGAATGATTTTTATCTCTATGTTGTTTGCGAAATGCCTGATATGAGATGATGTTTATGAGAAATGGAAATATGAAATCTTGTGGTCTATTAAAATTATGGAAATGATTGATTACGATAAACTAATGAACTCACCAACCTTTTGGTTGACACTTGAAAGCATGTTTATTCTCAGCTATTAAAGTAATCTTCCGCTGTGCATTTGCTCATTTTAGAGATATTACTGGGAGTCATTCATGACATATTTCAAAAGACATTGCATTCGAGTCATTGAGTTCATCAAGAATATTATTAAGTCAATTATAGTTGGATGTATTATGAAATGGTATGCATGATGTCAACTTTCGATGTAATGAAAGTTTGTCTTTTAAAAATGAATGCAATGTTTGTAAAATGTATCATTTAGAAGTCATATACCTCGCAATGAGATCAACTATTGTGAATCATTTATAATCAGTATGAACGGGTCCTTTCAAGATTCATCTCAAATCACACAATATTACAAATTTATATTGAAGTTTCATAAGCTTCCGCTACAGTAATTATAACTCAACATGAACTTTAAATTTGAAATTCATTCACAAGTGATTCTAAGTTCGAATTGAGATCAGAAACATGAATTATATCCTAATTCTAATACTCGTGATGCATCAAAACAGATTTACAACAACACATTAAAGGCGAATTAGATCGAGTTCATCTTCGTTCATCAACTCAAGTCGATTTAGTCTCCTGATCGTTTCAAAATATAATTAAGAAAAGTAAAAATGTAGAGTTGTTCATTTTCATCTCGTGAAACAATCTACAAATTTACAGAGGCTAAATCGAATACGAATTTTGAAGTCAAAGTTTCGGATTAAAAGTTAACTTCATCTTCATGATTAGAATTGTAACTTTATGTGTTGTTTCAGGCAGTGATTACAATCGATGAGTAATTGTTACTGGATTTACAACATTTTTTATATAGAGATCATGTCCTAAAAACAATCGAATCGAATAATCAACGAATTTTAAAGCCGTATCTGTTGCTATTTTTTCGCTTCTAATTCTGATTATTGAAGTTGATTTGTTAACAATTGTTCCTGAATTGTTATTAGTCGCTGCATTTGAAATTATTTGTGATTGGTTTCAAGTTCTAATTTACTGAATTGTTGATTTTCACAATTCTCAGATGACGAACATTATCTGTTACATTACAGGTTGAACGGAATTCGGTACAAAATTGAACAACAGAAGCGTACATGGCAGTTAAGATTCGGTCTAACAATTTTTTATTGATTTGGTATCTACTCATTCAGTTATCATGCTTTATGTCAGATTCAGTTGATTTTACATTAACTGATTGATTCGGTACAAGCTATTGGAGGACTGTTAATTGGATCATTAAGTGGGCTACCAAATATTTAGCCCAACATACATGTTTAGGCCAAACAATGTCATTCTATCAAAATTTTGATCTTATTGGGCTGTACTAAATTCTCAAGCCCAATAGTAAACTGAATATACTTCATGAGTGGGCTACCCGAATCCTTAAGGCCTAACCGAATCTGAATATGAGAATATATTATTGGGCCAACCAAATCCAATAAGCCCAATAGCCAAAACTGGAAATGGAATTTTCAAGAATTTCAATTTTTAGTCCCTATCAATTTCAGGATTTTGAAAGGGTAGTCCCTGGCCGAATCTTAGTTAAATCTTGACAGTTTTGGCCCCTGACTTTTAACAGACTTTTCAAGACTAGTCCAAAACCGAATCTGGACCTCCAAAACATATTTTTTCACTACTTTTGAGGCTAGGATTTACACGACCTTTCTCATACACGTTATTTGTGATATTTTGGAGAATTGCCGATTATATCAACCATTTTAAACAATGACTCTTTTAATTCATGCAAGCATCATTGTGTGGGAGAAAGGAATATGGTTGATGTTCTTATGAGTTATTAATTGATTTGAAAGGGATGTGAAAGACAACGAAAAGTAAAACAATGTCTTCATTTGGGTTGAATCATCATTCAATGAATGCCAAGAAGAGCCACTTCACGAGATGTTATTGGATTCCTTAATTCGATGGGGGTATCATAGAGATTTAAATCCACCGTTATGTAGGGATTTCGAGGTCATGCATAGTTCAAGTAGGTGAGAGTCTTGCTATACATGATTGAAATCCCAAGAGAGCTTTGAAGAAGGACATTCATTAGTAGTACGTTTGATCTTTCTAATCAAGGCGAGTGATACTTCAATGATTATGACTTCCATACACTCAGTATGGGACTCGGGCTTAACATTGTGACTTCAATACACGTACGGTATTGGACTCTAACTTCAAAGAGAAAAAGTCAAAGCATTAGTTGTTTGACGAGTGAGCAAAGGAAAACAAAAGCGACTTCCACATTCTCTTTTGAGACGTTAGGAACTTCGAAGGAGCCAATGATCTATACGGTTTAATTCGTGCCCCATATACTTTGAAGGGGGAGTTTCTCAAGTTTTTCGAGCTTACTATTCAAGGCAAGTGTTGAGGGGGAGTTATGTTCTTCATCAACATGAAGTGATGCAATGATGAATGTAAAGATCATATGCATTCCGCTGTGCAAACTCAAAGACCATTGAAGGTAGAAGAACTCCAAGTTTCAAAGATCTACTTCAATGGCCATGCAAGATTCGAGGGGGAGTTAGTTAGCAATAGTTAATTCCATCTCATTGTAATTTTGTATGCATTTTATCTAGTATGCAATCTTCGAGACATGGTTATCTCTTAGGGGTTGATTGTTAGGTCCCTAGAAAGAGCTAACTATATCCCTAAGATTGCAAGGGATGTGTACTATAGATGAGGGCTATATATAGAACACCGGGCCTCCCTTAGTCACTAGTTTAGTCACCGTTATATAATGTATTCAAGAGAGCCGTGGAATGATAGTTTGACTATTTGACCAATTATCTCTAGCATTCATGTCGTTAATGCTCACATTCATGGTATTCATACATCTAGGGTCCTATCACAAACTCAAAGCTATAGTTGGATCTCCAAGCGACTCAAAAAGGCTTCACTCAAGTGGCATAAATGGCTAATAAACCCTTCCTCCTATGTGGCTTCTCCCCCAACGAACAGGGGTTGGTTAATTTTGGCTAACACTTAATTTTTTTCCTAGGTATACAAAGATATGTTGTCGCTGTACTACTGATCCTCCAAAGCAACAGTCATATCCTCAATTGGTAATTATGGCTTCGGTGATAAATGGGTTGGTTATGACTGCTATGTTGCTGCTTGCTCAGCCCTGCTCTACCGTCGTCCAGCTTGTCTATTCAAGTCCCTATTGCTGCTATGATCCCTATTGATGTTATGTTGTTGCATTATACTCGTATTGTCTTATGATGTATAGATATTTTAAAAGTACATCATGTGAATTCATATATCAATATCAATAGAAGACATTCTTGCTTTTCAAAAAAATAAAAAAATTATTTTCAATTTTATAACTATAGAAAAGTAGTAATAATAATAATAATAATAATAATAATAATAATAATAATAATAATAATAATAATAATAATAATAATAATAATAATAATAATAATAATAATTATAATACTAATAATAATAATAATAATAATAATAATAATAATAATAATAATAATAATAATAATAATAATAATAATAATAATAATAATAATAACCTAATCTTAGGAGGTTCATTGGCAGATATTAACCTAATCTTATGCACTCCATCAATGTAGACATGAGTATGAGTTTGGCTAGTTAAAAAGTTAAGGTGGACAAAACACAAACATATGTATGATTCTAGTTATATTTGGCATTCTGATTTAAATTTTATTTATCTATTTATGAATGGGGGTCAAGTTAAGAATTCTAAACCTTATAAAGTTTGATTAAATGGATATAAGTGATTATTTCTAACCAATGGATATTTTGAGTTTTGACTTAACTTTTAACTTTTAACTTTTAACTTTTAACTTTTAATTTTAATTTTAATGCTAACTTTTTCTCTTTGAATGTTTTATTAGGCTACACCTAGAATTAAATTTTTCCTTAAAAATTATACAAGTCTCAACTAAAACTCTTTGCCTTAAAATAAGTTGATAGATTTCCATTTTCTTAAGAAGGATAAAATTTCTTGTTGAACTTAACTTACCATTAGGTTTAAAGAATATTTGGATTCACATGTTGACCATTATTTATTGATTTATTTAAAATTTTCAAAAATATTTAGTTTACTTGAGGGAAAAGTAAAGTTTGAATGTGGGGAATTTGATAATTCTTAAATTATACATAACCTTATAATCATTTTAATGCGCTATTTTGGTATTTAAATATCATTTTACACAGTTTCTTATTTAAAAATTATTAATTTATGTAAAAAGGTATTTTAACATTTTGGTTTACAAAATATGATAAAACAAGATAAAAACAGAAAAATGTAGAAAAGAGGTAATAGCCGCAGGCTGTGAGGAGGTGAAGCCGCCGGCTATGGAGTGAAATTTGTAGAATGTTCCAGAATGAACCAGAAAACAAAGTGACTTGAAGATCAAGAAAATTTAAGAAAATCTGCTGGCAAGGTTTTTGCATAACAATAGCATAAGTTTCTGGATAAATATCAACATATATAACGATTATAATAGATAGACGAAAGCATAAGATGAAAGCAATTTAAAGATAACCAAGCAAATCATTTAAATTAAGGAATGCGTTCGCTGTATACAAATGAGATTCTGACTGTTACAAATGTGACAACTTCAGCCTCTAAACAGCTCCTACTACGATCTTTGGCGTTCGCCACCGGGTACTAAATTTTTTGCTCGGTGGTGAGAAGGCCTCGAAAGTATCTATCTAGGAAAAGAGAATTGAGAAGTGTGAAGTGAAGTGTGTGTTGAAATGGACTCCTGGAAAGCCGTGTAACATGGCTGTGTTTTCTTGGTCAGGCCGTGTACACGGGCCGTGTACACGGGCCGTGTACACGGACCGTGTAGGCAGGCCTTGTACCATCCAGGCCATGTACACATGCCGTGTATCAAGCTAAATGAGTAGGTTGTGTAATCTTTTGGTAGCCCGTGTTGTCAGGCCGTGTGCCAGCATTTCCTTGGTCGTATTTGCTGATTTCTTGGAACGTAACTTGGCTTTTAGGGTCGTCACATGAGTTTCATCGTTTTTGCTCTACACTCTTCGTTTTAAGCCCGTTTTCTTCGATTCCTCAACTTGCGGACATAGTGTATCCCAACATTCCTTTGCATTTTCACATGAAAGCATTTTAACCCTTTCTTCACTTGGAAGAACTCTATGAAGTAGTGATATAGCATCAAATTACTTTAGAACTTTGTTTACTACTTCATCATTTTGGAATGTTGAGTGCACTAAGTTTGAAGATTCTTGAGGAACAAGGTTACCTTGATGATCCTTCATATGTCATAATCCTTTGATTTGACATATATCTCAAATCTTAATTTTCACACATAGATATCCTCTCTATCAAAGATTGGCGCTTCTCTAGCCAATCTTTAAAGGTATGCCATTGTTTGAGTTGATCCGAAGAACGTTTGACTCGGGTTTTTGCACAAAATGGTTTTTGACTCAATCAAAAACGTTAACATTTCTAGATCAAATGTTCGACCAACTGATCTGATACCAATTGCAAGTAACTAGAGGGGGTGAATACTTACTTAATACGATTTTTAAAACTTTTACGATGATCAACAAGATTTGAACAATCCTTGATCACTTTAATCAACTCAACCCAATGTTTGTCGTATTTATGTTTGTAGTAATGTGAAATATAAAGTAAAGAATGTAAACACAAGGATTTATAGTGGTTCGGGTGGATGTTAACTAATCCACCTTAATCCACTCCCCGATTCACTAATCGGGAGTTTTGCTTCACTAATACTTTTCTCCAAATCCGGCGAAGATCCGATTTACAAGTCTTGTACTTCTCCTTAGACAACAAACCTAATCTTTCTATCCCTTTGAAACTTTACCTCTAACTTAGATCAACTTGTCTTCACCTTGGACAAGTATTAATCCCCAATGGAATTAATTGTACTGACCCGTCCTAATCCATCCGGACGAATACATTACATTTTGTTACATCGCGAGGTACTTGACCTCTATATGATACATTTTACAAACATTGCATTCGTTTTTAAAAGACAAACTTTCATTACATCGAAAGTTGATGGCATGCATACCATTTTCTAATATATCCAACTATAAATGACTTAATAATAAGCTTGATGAACTCGACGACTCGAATACAACGTCTTTTGAAATATGTCATGAGTGACTCCAAGTAATATCTCTAATATGAGCAAATGCACAGCGGAAGATTTCTTTCGTACCTGAGAATAAACATGCTTTCAAGTGTCAACCAAATGGTTGGTGAGTTCATTAGTTTATCATAAACAATCATTTCCATTATTTTAATAGACCACAAGATTTTCATTTTAGTTCTCATAAACAACATCTCATATCAGGCATTTCGCAAACTGCATAGAGATAAAAATCATTCATATGGTGAACGCTTGATAACCGAACTAACAGGATGCATATAGAATATCCCCATCATTCCGGGACTCTCATCGGACATGATAATCGAAGTACTAAAGCATTCGTAACCCGAATGGGACGTGTCAAGGTCCATAGATCTATCTTTAGGATTCGCGTCAATTAGTGACCATTTTCCTAATTCTTAGGCTACCAAGCTAAAAAGGGCATATTCGATTCGATAATCTAACCATAGAATGTAGTTTAGATTACTTGTGTCTATTTTGTAAAACGTTTATTAAAGCAGCGCATGTATTCTCAGTCCCAAAAATATATATTGCAAAAGCATTTATAAAGGGAGTAAATGAAACTCACTCTAATGTATTTTGTAGTAAAAATACATATGACGATATTGAACAATGCAGGGTTGGCCTTGGATTCACGAACCCCTTTTAATAGCTTTTATAAAAAGAATGGTCCAAACGAGACTCGAACCCGAGACCACTCGCTCCCCGACCCAACAACCTAACCATCCCTCTGTCTCGTTTCATCTGTCTAAACCAAACCCAATTTTTTTTAAAATCATCTTTTCTGTTTTCCCTTTTTCCTTCTTCTTCAACTCAATCCATGAACCAGAATCAAATCCACATGAAATCAAATATCCAAACGGTTTTCGGTTTTCACACAATATATAATCAACCCATATTTATGTGGAATTAATTTGAAAGTGAAAAAAAATAAAAAAAATAAAAATATAAACAGCATACCTGCTGTCGCAGGTCATAAACAAAAAAAAAATTATTTCGTTAACGAGCACGTTTTGGAAAAATATTTCTACACAAACTAAGTTCTAAATTGTTTATATAAACTTCCCAAATCGTCAATTTAACAAAAAATATTAAAACGAGTTCAAATTTCGCGAAGAACAAAACATTTGACTTTTTAGAATTTACCTTTGACTCTCAAATTCGTGCTCGATATTAAGAATTGAGAGCTGAGATTTTACTGAAAGATTGACTTGATGAATCCTAACAACTCTACATTAATGGATTTTTAAATATGATTCGAAATTGTGGTTTGGCTAAAAAGAAACACGTACAGAGTTTATTAACTGTGTTTTCTCTTTTCTTTTTTTTTTATCTAGCTGTATATGTAGATATTAATCTGTATATGTTTGTAATAATATATATGTATATATCTGTATTTATATATATGTATATCTAATTATATCAGTATCAACTTATTATAAAAAAACACATTAATATTAGTAATACAAACATTAATATTTAATATTAATATTAATATTAATAATAATAATAATAATAATAATAATAATAATAATAATAATAATAATAATAATAATAATAATAATAATAATAATAAAACTAATAATAATAGTAATAATAGAAATAATAATAAGTAATCATAATAATAATAATGAAATGATAATAATAACATTATTATTGATAATAATCATAATGCTAACTAATAAAGATAATAATAATGTAAGTAATAATAGTATATTAATTTATATCAAATTCCTTATTTATGAGTTATGTCTTTAAAATAATAATATTAATAATATAATTGTTGATATTTTCATTGGATGTAAATAATAATATTACTATAGCAATTATATTTTAACATGTAATGAAATTTAATATATTAACCTTACATATTATAATCTTCGTAATATTTACTAATATAATAGTATATTGAATATTGAATATTTATAAATTTTATATATATATTACAACATACATATAATAATATCTATGTATAGAATTCATATACATATATTTTTAAATTATAATATCTATAATTATGTTTTATCAAATTTTATTACATAGATAAGTATATTAATTATATATATTGAAACGAATAAATTTAAAGTATACATTTATATTTATATATATATATATATATATATAAATATATTTATTTACAAACAATTGTTCATGAATCGTCTGGAATAGTCAAGGTCAAATGCATTCATGAAAAAAAATAGTTCAAACATTTTGAGACTTGGTTTAATAAACTTTGCTTATCGTATCAGAATCATTTACAGATTAAGTTTAAATTTGGTCGGAAATATCTGGGTCGTCACAGTACCTACCCGTTAAAGAAATTTCGTCCCGAAATTTGATTGGGATCATCATGGCTGACAATAAGTATGTTTTCATGAATCATATGAGCTGATAAATAGAGTTTTATTACCATTGAGTAATAAGGATAAAACAAATCGTTTATGTGAAGAGTACGAGTGAAGCTATCATAAAATAGTGGAATGAGGAAAAATAAGTTTCGTCATAACTTTTGACGTAGTCAGGGTTGAATTTAGAAAATAAGGTGCTTCTCGACTTTTGACGTCGTCTTGGTTGAATTCCGGAATTCAAGGAATTCAAAGAAAATCTTCGAAATCTAAAAGATTTGATTCTTCGGCGAATAAGGAAATTAAGATTTCTATAATTAAATACGATGATCTGCCTCGATTACTCAGTTTGATATTTCCATTATAAATTAAACTCCTCCGTTCCATTATTCTCACCATTCCTATACTTTCTTTCTTAGTTCATACATCCAAAAGATGGTAAAAATGATTAATCCATTTCTAATCCTTGATATTTTTCTAATTATTAATTATGTCATCCTTCTTTTCAATCTTCCTCCAGAAGAATCTGTTTACTTCTACTATTATCTTGGGGTGATACTATTCTTAATTATACCGTGTCTTTATATTGTTATTCGTATTAATATCCACGGTTTGTAACCTCCGTGTTGTTATTGGGCTTTATATTTTTCTCTTACATTTTGGAGCTCTTTGCCTTTTTATTATCTTCTCAACCTCTAGTAGAACGAGTAATGGTTCAGAATTTCGTAAATATGGAGTTTCGAATGAACTTAATGTTCTAAACAAGAAAGAACGTAATAGCACGATTTGATTTGTCAAGTTACCAGAATCACTGAGAATAGAACTATCAAGAATATATTTTCTTGATATGTTCAGAAGTTAATCAATATGAAAGAGTTATGTAACATGACACATGATGACGTTATAATCTGTGAATCATCATGTTCCATTTAGAAACTCAGCATGACTTACTGTAATATAATCACGTTGATCAAGTGTCATTATATTATACTAACTCATGCATCAGTTCCCAACCTTACTTCAATAACATTCATATTTTAAGCTCGAAAGTTTATAGAATATAGAAACTAACAGTTTCTATATGATGTAACACTAATAGCATGGAGAGATTAATGATTTCAGATAAGAATAGTTATAAAAATAACTTTAGAATTATGGAGGATATTTATAATGAAAGATACGATGATATCTTGGAATTTCTAATATCGAAGGATGGTGAAGAAAATTTGTCCGCAAGAGTTTGGAGTCAGAAGCAAGGTATTCGCTAAAGATTTCATCAGAAATAGAATCATCAGGATTCTTAATGTACAAGTTTAGTCCTTGTGATTTGTTCAGAGACACCTTCGTAGTTTGCTCAATCAGTTTTTTTTTCAGTTTTAAACTTTTTTCTGAGCTTTGCCAACATACAATTCTTTATCATCAACTTTTGGCTGTTGAGGTCGTGTACAGTTTTTGTTGCTTCATTCAACTTTTCAAAATTCAGAGTATTAATTCGCAGATTGGTTGCTTTTCAGAATTTCAGAATGGAAGATCATAGTTCTAAGAGATAAATGTTATATGGATACATATAACTGTTGATGTGGAAACGTTGCGAGACTCAAAATACAGATTTTCTGATTTCCGGTAATTGGTATGGCAATTCTTGTTACAAGATGCGGATGAGTACATGATGAGACTTCAATAGTAAATATAGTGATTTGTCGGAGGGATTTAAACCAAGGAGCGATGAGGTTGCTGGTACATCTGCTGGTAATATGGTGGAATATAAAAGGTTCCCCAGTAACAATAAAGTGTACACATATATATCAAGGTTATAATGAGGTTGTTTCGGACGAAGAGTCGGAGTTGACTTGCTGGAGCTATGACAAAACTGACTATTCCGAAAAAGAATTACAATGTTATTTTCTATAATAACAATGCCAAAGGAGCTAGCATAGATACGTGTTAAACGTTTACTCAGGTTCCGAGTGTTTTCAGGTGTATAACTATATGCATCAATCTTTTCCCGTAGATGAAATTCGGTTGGTTCATCCTCTTGATTGAGGTGTCTTCAAGAATCATGAAAGGTTTGAAAACAGATTGTAATCGTCAAGATACAAATGAGGTTTAAGATGAGATCAAGTGGCAAACTTGAAGAATTGTTTAGTTTCATATGTTATAAACAATATTTTAATTCATTTTAGTTGTCCAATGTTGGCAGTCCACAGTTGATAGTCCACAGTTAGCAATTCAATAATTCATATATAATATTCGAATTAATTAATAAGTATCGTGACCGGTGTACATGTCTCAGACTCGATCACAACTCAAAGTATATATATTATTGTAGAATCAACCTCAACCCTGTATAGCGAACTCGATCATTACAGCATATAGAGTGTCTATGGTGACTCTAAATAATATATATATATATATATATATATATATATATATATATATATATATATATATATATATATATATATATATATATATATATATATATATATATATATATATATATATATATATATATATATATATGCGTCGATATGATATGTCAAAACCTTGTATACGTGTCCCGATATTTAAAGTGCGTAAAATAAATACAGAAATTAAATGACGATAAATAAAATGCGTAAAATAAATAACAGAAATTAAATGACGATAAATAAAATTGCGATAATTAAATTGCGATAAATAAACTGCGATAAATAAAATGTAATCAGTTAGCTAGGAACAGTTAGCTAGGGTTTTGTTAGCGTGGATTCTTAACAAATTTACTCATAGTTAATTTGTTTGTTTCTAACAAATTTTATTTGTCAAATGTTTTCTTCATTATGCCACTTGTTGGATTCTGAGAAGTCAAAATCCAAATATGAAATTCAATGAAAATGATTATTCTGCGGTGAACGGATACGTATATCGGTGGTTGTAAGTAGGATAGTAAATGACTGTTGAATTAGATTCGAAGAATGTACAATGTAACTTTTTAATGTGAAATCTAAATATTTCTCGGGTATTACCTACCCGTTAAAATATTTTTACTATTAATTCGTTTGTACAAAATAATTTCTAATTACAATCTTTATGAAAATATACTTACATATATAGTTTCTTCAGATGTAATCATGGATTTAATGAGTTAATATGATATTAATCTCATTTGATTTACCATTTGAACAAGAATATATAATCTCTAAAACATTAGAGATTACATCGAAGATAATTGATGTAGAACGATATGTAGTATGATTATTATAATCGAGGTACATAATGAGATGTTGAAGCGTGTGTTGTTGATGGTACGGGTGTTGTTACTGATGGTACTGTTGGTGCCGGTGATGTTGCTGAAGCTGGTATATTTTGCACCATATTTTACAAGGCTACAACTTGGGCGCGAAGCTCATTGACTTCTTCTATTATACCAGGATGATTGTCGATTCGGACGAGTGGATGAATGAGGTTTAGATTCTGATATAGTATATAATCGTGACGAGATACTCTGAAAATGAGAGATAAAATGGTGTCTCGAATAGGTTCACCGGTAAACGTTTCGGGTTCATTGTCAAGAGGTGAATTCGGTTGGTGGAAGGGATCGCCTTCTTCGCGTCTCCATTGATTAAGTCGACTACGAACCCATCAGATGAATTGGGGATGGTTGATTTATTGATTCATTCTGGTGACACCGCTTTCGGAGCTTAGGTGAATATCCATGTCGGAATAGCTGTCGGAATAACTATCGAAATAGCTATCGAAATCTGAGGGACTCGATGTAGTGACCCGTCCTAATCCACCTGGACGAAGTCATCAACATTTGGTCCCATTGCGATGATCGAATCCAAGTAATGTCCTTAAAATGAGCAAATGCACAGCGGAAGACTTAATTCGTACCTGAAAATAAACATGCTTAAAGTGTCAACCAAAAGGTTGGTGAGTTCATAGGTTTATCATAACAATCATTTCAATATATTAATAGACCACAAGATTTCCGTTTATAAATATATGTACACTCTCAAGTGTATAAAAGTATTCTATAAGTTGTAGGCACCCGGTAACAAGCCTTAACGTTCATGTTTTACCCTCTGAAGTACACCAGATCAGGTGTGTTTAAAATAACCTCGAAGTACTAAAGCATCCCATAGTTAGGATGGGGTTTGTCAGGCCCAATAGATCTATCTTTAGGATTCGCGCCTACCGTACATAGACAAGTAGTTTAATGTTACCAAGCTAAGGGTATATTTCTGGTTTAAACCCACATAGAATTAGTTTTAGTACTTGTGCCTATTTCGTAAAACATTTATAAAACAGCGCATGTATTCTCAGCCCAAAAATATATATAAAAAGGGAGTAATGAAACTCACCATAATGTATTTTGTAGTAAAAATACATATAACGGCATTGAACAAAAATAGGGTTGGCCTTGGATTCACGATCCTATATCAAATATATATATATATATACATTAACACACATATTCGTAATCGAACAAGTTATATATTATTATATATATTATTTCAATTGGTTATATTTTTATATCTGTATATACTTTTATATATGTTTTATATAAGTATTTTATTTGTAATTTTTATTGTAAATAATAATAATTATAATAATACTAATAATAATAATAATAATAATAATAATAATAATAATAATAATAATAATAATAATAATAAAAATATTGTAAATAATAATAATATAGTTCTTATAATAATAATAATAATGCTACTAGTAAAATGGTAGTAATGTTAATAATGTTACTAATAATATTAATGTTTAAATTATAATAATAATAATGATGATATTAATATTAATTCTTATAATGATAATAATAATAATAGTAATAATAATAATAATAATAATAATAATCATAATAATAATAGCAATAATAGTACAAATAATAAAAATACTACCTTTAAAGAAAAGTGTCCTAAAAAGAGATAGCAGCCCATGCCCGGGCTCGAACCCACGACCTCCCGCTAACCCGAACACTCTCTTAACCATCCCTCTGTTCGTGTACTTCTGAAATTATTTCCACCCTAAAATATTTACGACCCAAGACTTATTATATGCCCAATTTAAGTCGTATGATCTGATTACTAAAGGTCCCACGTCGAATTTGTTGAACATATGATGTTTATGTTGATGCTGGCTATCTCGTCCACCAAAGCAAAGCAACAAATAAAATACGCCATATTAATATTCCCATTAACTTTATGTTAGACTTTATAATTTAAAAGGGGAACTAGTGGGGTTTCGAGATTTATAAAAGATCTGCAAGTGGCTCGTTATGATGTTAATTATTTGGATAATAATTCGGTTCATAAAAAAAATGTTAGGAACAATACAAGTTGTTTCATGTCCACGTCCAAGTGGATTCATATCTTTATACTTGTCGACCTTTAAGAAAACTTCCAAGAAACTTTATTTCATCATTCTTAATGATTAACAAATGGGTTTGTTTGATTGGCGTCAGGTTGTGGCTCGACATAAAAACAGACTTAGTAGCTGTAGCCGTAGCTAGTTTAACAGGAGTCATAACAGTCGGTCACCTGAATAGGAAGACATGAAACAGAAAGTGGAAGCGTTTTGGTGTTTAGTTTTGCTAACAATTAATGATGGTGGTGATTTTTAAAAAGATGGTGACTTGGCTCGTGGTATTAAACAGGAGAAAGCAAGAAAGGTGACAACATGGGTTTAGTGTGACGATTGTTATTTGAACAGACACAAAAGGAATTTCACAACACTGGTTAAGTGATGGTCCTGGCGTTCGGTGGTAGTGACTCTAGGTGGTCCGTGGGTGTTAAGAATGTGGGTTTGAGTGGTACGGTGGTGATGAAGTGGAAGAGATCGAGTAGCAAATTTTGGACTCATGATGGTGATTGTGTTGGTGATATAAAACAGCAAAATAAAAGTAAGGAAATGTGGTGGTGAAGATTTGAGTTTGCATAAGTCTATATTCTATGTATGTACTATGTAAATATATACATATATCGCGTTGTTTGATCAAAAAATTCAAGAGGGTTTGTGGTTTGAATTAATCGAAGCAGGGAACGGATATAGTAGCAGTTTAGATGGGTAGTAAAGAGATACTCTAGTTTAGTGATAGTTTGAAATAGAGATAGGAAGAGAAAACTTGTAAGTGTGGGTTGTGTTGTTGATGGCCGAATTAATTAAAGTGGAGGGTGGTAAAGTTTTCATTCACCCATGGGCTATGTATGTATGTATTTATAAAAGTTAGATTGGGTAGGTGATAGTTTAGTGTAACAGAAAGAGGAAAACAATAATGTTTAGTAATAATATATTATTAGGTAATGCTCTGTATCTGATATTCTAAATCCCCATTTCCTCAATCAATAACAGTAAAGCACAATCAATAATAGTACTTGATGTAACATAGATTGTAATTATATGATTCATGTGGGTGAATAGATTTAAGAAAACGTGTAACTTTGAATTCAGTTACACTCTTTTGACTTTTAATACCGATGGTTTTTAACATGGAGATTATATCGCGCTTCGATATAAATAAGTGGCGGATAAAAGTCACAATTAAGATATATCTCAAATTAATATTCAAGGTAGGAATATAATTGTATTACACTTATTTGATAACAATCAGAATAACAAACGTATCTTACTATCTTTAATAACCATATTCGATATATTATATTATATAAATAAATATGTTTTAATAATTAATTTTATTATTTTACATATTTATTTATAATTATAAAGTCGTATATTATTTCCTATTATATTTCAAATTATTATTATTATTATTATATATATTCATATATTTGAACATATATGTATCTATTTACAAACCGTAGTTCGTGAATCGTCGGACACAGTCAAGGGTCAATTGAATACATGAACATAGTTTCAAAATTTTCGAGACTCAATATTATAGACTTTGCTTATCTTATCGGGAACATATGAAGATTAAGTTTAAATTTGGTCGGAAATTCTCGGGTCGTCACAGTACCTACCCGTTAAAGAAATTTCATCCCGAAATTTGAGTGTGGTCGTCATGGTTAACAATAAAAATGTTTTCATGACGAATATGAGTTGATAAATAGAGTTTTATCATTATTGATTAATATGGATAAAACTATTCGATTATTCAAGGAGTACAAATGAATCTGTCACAAAAGATTGAGAAAAAGATTTAACTTTTGACGTAGTCACGGTTGATTTCCGGAATTCAAGGAATTTAAAGGAAATCTTTGAAATCTATATAAGATTTGATTCTCCGGTAATTTAGGAATTTAGGATCTCTCTAATTAAATGCGAAAATCTGCCTTGATTTCTTTATCAGATATTTTACTATAAATTAACTTCTTCCGTTCCATTACTTTTATCACTCCTATACTCAATTCCCAAATTCAAAAGATTATGAAAATGCTTAATCCAGTTCTGATCCTTGTCCTAATCATTACTATCGCAACAACCATTATCCTTTTCCAACTTCCACCAGAGGAATCTGCTTTCTTCTACTTCGCCCTTGGGGTTATAGTGTTTTTAATTCTCCCGTGTCTTTATGTTGCGATAAACATTGATATACACGGTTTGTAATTTATGTGTTGTTATTGGGCTTTATATTCTCCCTCATATTTCGAAGCTCTATGCTTTTGTTTTCTCTTCCCGGCTTCAAGTCAAGCGAATAATGGTCCAGAATTTGTAGATATAGAGTTTTGAATGATTATAATATTCTAAGCAGAGTGGAACGTAATAGCACGATTTGATTTTCAAATTTATCAAAATTACAGAAGATAGAACTATCAAGAATATATATTCTTCTTGATATGTTCAGAGGTTATGTAGAATGAAAGAGTTATGTAACATGACACATGATAAAGGTATGATCTGTGATCCTTTATCACGTTCCATTAGAAACTCAGCATGACTTACTATAATATAATCACGTTGGCCAAGCGCCATTATAATATACTAACTCATGCTTCAATTCCCAACACTTCTCCAGAAACCATTCATAATTCATACTTTGATTTTACAGAAGTTTCCAATATAATGGAATACAGAAAACACGAAGAGGTAGATAATTTCGGACAAGAATATTTATGAAAATATCCTCAGAAATATCGAAGATATTTATGATGATATTTTGGAATTTCTAGGTTCGAAGGTTGATGAAGAAAGATTTTTCGCAAGATTTTAACATGAGTACGAAGCAAGATATTCGTTGAAGGTTTCATCGAATACAGAATTATATGGATTCTTTGAATATAGGTTTTGGTCCTTGTATTTATCCTTGGTCACTTTCATGGTGTGCTCAATCCGATTTTCAGTACCAAATTTTCTATCGAGCGTTCCTAACACTTCCTTCTTTATCATCAACTTTTGGCCATTAAGACCATCTACAACATGCTGCTTCGTCAGCATTTTCAAAGTTAACGGATATGGGTCATCGATTATCAAACCAAGGTGGTTTCAGGAGAATTGTGTTTTTAGATGATTAAACGCTGATGGTAATATGGTGGAATATAAAAGGTTTTCCGGTAACGAAGGCGAAAAGACAACGTATATATCAAAGTTATAATAAGGTTAGTCCGACTGAAAAGTCGAAGTTGACTTGCTGGAGCTGTGACAAAATTTGCTACTTTGAAAGAGATTACCAAATTATTTTGGGTAATAATAACACTAAAGGAATTAGCACAGCTACGTGTTAAACGTTTACTCAGTTTCCGAAGGTTTTTCAAGTGCATAACTATATGCATCAATCTTTTCTTCCGTAGATGAAGTGCGGCTGGTTCATCCTCTCAATCGAGGTGTTTTCAAGAATCATGAAAGATTTGAACATGGATTGAAATCGTCAAGATTCAAATGAGGTTTAAAATGAAATCAAGTGGCAAACTTGAAGAATTGTTTAGTTTTATATGTTATAATCAATATTTTAATTTATTTTAATTGTCCAATATTATTAATCCACAGTCGATAGTCCACAGTTAACAGTCCAATAATTCATATATAATTTAATATATAATATTCGAATTAATTAATACGTTTCGTGACCCGTATACGTCTTAGACTCGATCACAACTCAAACTATATATATTATTGTAGAATCAACCTCAACCCTGTATAGCTAACTCCTGCATTACTGCATATAGAGTGTCTATGGTTATTCCAAATAATATATATAGATGCGTCGATATGATATGTCAAAAACTTGTATACGTGTCCCGAAATTTAAAGTGCGTAAAAATAAATAACAGAAACTAAATGACGATAAATAAAGTGCGTAAAGTAAATAACAGAAATTAAATGACGATAAGTAAAATTGCGAGAATGTAAATTGCGATAAATAAAATGTAATCAGTTAGCTAGGAACAATTAGCTAGGAACAGTTAGCGTGGATTCTTAACAAAATTTCTCATAGTTAATTTGTTTGTTTCTAACAAATTTTATTTTGTCAAATGTTTTCTTCATTATGCCACTTGTTGGATTCTGATAGGTCAAAATCCAAATATGAAATTGAATGAAAAGGGTTATTCTGCGGTGAGCGAATACGTATATCGGTGGTTGTAAATAGGATAGTGAATGACTATTGAATCAGATTCGAAGGATGTACAGTGTAACTTATTAATGTGAAATCTAAATATTTCTCGGGTATTACCTACCCGTTAAAATATTTTCAATATTAACAGTTTGTACGAAAGAATTTTTAATTACAATCTTTATGAAAATATACTTACATATATATTTTCTTCAGATTTAATCATGGATTTAATGAATTAATATGATATTAATCTCATCTGCTTTTCGGTTTGAGCTAGAATAGCTAATCTCTAAGACTTTCGAGATTACATAATCGCCATGTTCCGTGAAGATAAATGATATAGAACGATTCGTAGAACTAAAATTAATCGATGTAGAACAAAGTGTAAAATGAAGATTATGCTCGAGGTACAGAATGAGATGTTGAGGCATGGATTGTTGATGGTACTGGTGTTGTTACTGATGGTACTGTTGGTGCTGGTGATGTTGTTGAAGCTGGTAACTTTTGCACCATATTCTCCCAATTGATTACTCGAGCACAAAATTCGTTGATTTCTTCTATTATTCCGGGATGATTGTCGGTCGAAACGAGCTGATGAATAAGGTTCATAATTGTGGATAGAATATAATCGTGTCAAACTACTCTGGAACTGAGGCTGAAAATGGTGTTACGAACAGGTTCGCCGGTAAGTGCTTCTGGTTCTTCATCAAAAGGTGAATTCGATTAGTGAAAAGGGATCGCCTTCTGCACGTCTCAATTGATTAAGTCGACAACGAACCCATCAGATGAATTGGGGATGGATGATTGGTTAATTTATACTGGTGACACTAATTTCGGAGTTTAGGTGAAACTCCATATTAGAATAGTTGTCGGAATCCGAGGAATTCGAACTGGTTGAGGGATTCATCTCGTACGATCAGATGAAGGATTTTCGATAAGAAAAAGATTATAGGATGTAGATTAGTACCCTTCAATACATAATTTACATATGCATATATAATACTAAAATCCCATAAGTTACGGAGGAATCTACGGAATATGTTAGGCAAAGTTTACAGTAACAGATATGCTAAGATATAAATTAGCAGATACGCTAAGATATGAATTTTGTCTATACACTATTCATGCAATCCAGGCAGTAAGATATGTCTAGATTAAGTATGATAAGCAAGCGATTCCCTAAGAATGATAAGCAGGAAATTTTTGACACGGAATGATAAGCAAAACTTTTGACATGCAGACACGGTCGAAGTTCAGACTCACTAATGCATCTAATCAACTATCAGTTAGACACACTAATGCAAGACCTGGTTCTCTAAGACCACCGCTCTGATACCACCTGTAAATAGTGGGGATGCATCCCACTCAGTGCCTTCCCAGCTAACTGCCTGGTGACCACTGAGCGTACCTCGGACACTGATTTTACGGTCCGCCTCTCAGCAACGTACAGCCAACCCTAATAGGGACCGCGAGGAGTAAGAGCCAATGCTTCGTCACAGGTAACACTGTGAGAACCCCCTCTACGATTAACCCGCTAATAAACGGCACTAAACCAGCTCTGATACCACCTGTAGTGACCCGTCCTAATCCACCTGGACGAAGTCATCAACATTTGGTCCCATTGCGATGATCGAATCCAAGTAATGTCCTTAAAATGAGCAAATGCACAGCGGAAGACTTAATTCGTACCTAAAAATAAACATGCTTAAAGTGTCAACCAAAAGGTTGGTGAGTTCATAGGTTTATCATAACAATCATTTCAATATATTAATAGACCACAAGATTTCCGTTTATAAATATATGTACACTCGCAAGTGTATAAAAGTATTCTATAAGTTGTAGGCACCCGGTAATAAGCCTTAACGTTCATGGTTTACCCTCTGAAGTACACAAGATCAGGTGTGTTTAAAATAACCTCGAAGTACTAAAGCATCCCATAGTCAGGATGGGGTTTGTCAGGCCCAATAGATCTATCTTTAGGATTCGCGCCTACCGTACATAGACAAGTAGTTTAATGTTACCAAGCTAAGGGTATATTTCTGGTTTAAACCCACATAGAATTAGTTTTAGTACTTGTGCCTATTTCGTAAAATATTTATAAAACAGCGCATGTATTCTCAGCCCAAAAATATATATAAAAAGGGAGTAATGAAACTCACCATAATGTATTTTGTAGTAAAAATACATATAACGGCATTGAACAAAAATAGGGTTGGCCTTGGATTCACGATCCTATATCAAATATATATATACATTAACACACATATTCGTAATCGAACAAGTTATATATTATTATATATATTATTTCAATTGGTTATATTTTTATATCTGTATATACTTTTATATATGTTTTATATAAGTATTTTATTAGTAATTTTTATTGTAAATAATAATAATTATAATAATAATACTAATAATAATAATAATAATAATAATAATAATAATAATAATAATAATAATAATAATAATAATAATAATAATAATAATAATAATAATATTGTAAATAATAATAATATAGTTCTTATAATAATAATAATGCTACTAGTAAAATGATAGTAATGTTAATAATGTTACTAATAATATTAATGTTTAAATTATAATAATAATAATGATGATATTAATATTAATTCTTATAATGATAATAATAATAATAGTAATAATAATAATAATAATAATAATAATAATCATAATAATAATAGCAATAATAGTACAAATAATAAAAATACTACCTTTAAAGAAAAGTGTCCTAAAAAGAGATAGCAGCCCATGCCCGGGCTCGAACCCACAACCTCCCGCTAACCCGAACACTCTCTTAACCATCCCTCTGTTCGTGTACTTCTGAAATTATTTCCACCCTAAAATATTTACGACCCAAGACTTATTATATGCCCAATTTAAGTCGTATGATCTGATTACTAAAGGTCCCACATCGAATTTGTTGAACATATGATGTTTATGTTGATGCTGGCTATCTCGTCCACCAAAGCAAAGCAACAAATAAAATACGCCATATTAATATTCCCATTAACTTTATGTTAGACTTTATAATTTAAAAGGGGAACTAGTGGGGTTTCGAGATTTATAAAAGATCTACAAGTGGCTCGTTATGATGTTAATTATTTGGATAATAATTCGGTTCATAAAAAAATGACAGGAACAATACAAGTTGTTTCATGTCCACGTCCAAGTGGATTCTTATCTTTATACTTGTCGACCTTTAAGAAAACTTCCAAGAAACTTTATTTCATCATTCTTAATGATTAACAAATGGGTTTGTTTGATTGGCGTCAGGTTGTGGCTCGACATAAAAATAGACTTAGTAGCTGTAGCCGTAGCTAGTTTAACAGGAGTCATAACAGTCGGTCACCCGAATAGGAAGACATGAAACAGAAAGTGGAAGCGTTTTGGTGTTTAGTTTTGCTAACAATTAATGATGGTGGTGATTTTTAAAAAGATGGTGACTTGGCTCGTGGTATTAAACCGGAGAAAGCAAGAAAGGTGACAACATGGGTTTAGTGTGACGATTGTTATTTGAACAGACACAAAAGGAATTTCACAACAGTGGTTAAGTGATGGTCCTGGCGTTCGGTGGTAGTGACTCTAGGTGGTCTGTGGGTGTTAAGAATGTGGGTTTGAGTGGTACGGTGGTGATGAAGTGGAAGAGATCGAGTAGCAAATTTTGGACTCATGATGGTGATTGTGTTGGTGATATAAAATAGCAAAATAAAAGTAAGGAAATGTGGTGGTGAAGATTTGAGTTTGCATAAGTCTATATTCTATCTATGTACTATGTAAATAGATACATATATCGCGTTGTTTGATCAAACAATTCAAGAGGGTTTGTGGTTTGAATTAATAGAAGCAGGGAACGGATATAGTAGCAGTTTAGATGGGTAGTAAAGAGATACTCTAGTTTAGTGATAGTTTGAAATAGAGATAGGAAGAGAAAACTTGTAAGTGTGGGTTGTGTTGTTGATGGCCGAATTAATTAAAGTGGAGGGTGGTAAAGTTTTCATTCACCCATGGGCTATGTATGTATGTATTTATAAAAGTTAGATTGGGTAGGTGATAGTTTAGTGTAATAGAAAGAGGAAAACAATAATGTTTAGTAATAATATATTATTAGGTAATGCTCTGTATCTGATATTCTAAATCCCCATTTCCTCAATCAATAACAGTAAAGCACAATCAATAATAGTACTTGATGTAACATAGATTGTAATTATATGATTCATGTGGGTGAATAGATGTAAGAAAACGTGTAACTTTGAATTCAGTTACACTCTTTTGACTTTTAATACCGATGGTTTTTAACATGGAGATTATATCGCGCTCCGATATAAATAAGTGGCGGATAAAAGTCACAATTAAGATATATCTCAAATTAATATTCAAGGTAGGAATATAATTGTATTAGACTTATTTGATAACAATCAGAATAACAAACGTATCTTACTATGTTTAATAACCATATTCGATATATTATATTATATAAATAAATATGTTTTAATAATTAATTTTATTATTTTACATATTTATTTATAATTATAAAGTCGTATATTATTTCCTATTATATTTCAAATTATTATTATTATTATTATTATATATATTCATATATTTGAACATATATGTATCTATTTACAAACCGTAGTTCGTGAATCGTCGGACACAGTCAAGGGTCAATTGAATACATGAACATAGTTTCAAAATTTTCGAGACTCAATATTATAGACTATGCTTATCTTATCGGGAACATATGAAGATTAAGTTTAAATTTGGTCGGAAATTCTCGGGTCGTCACACTCGAACTGGTTGAGGGATTGATCTCGTACGATCAGATGAAGGATTTTTGATAAGAAATAGATATGAAGGAATCTACAGAAGCTGTCAGGCAAAGGTAACAATAATAGATACGCTAAGATATGAATTTATCTATACACTGTCTATGCAATAGAGGCAGTAAGACGTGTCTAGACTTTAAGGATGATAAGCAAATAATTTTCAACAATAATGATAAGCAAAACTTTTGATATGCGGACACGGTCGAAGTCCAGACTCACTAATGCATCCTAACGACTTATCAGTTATACATACTAATGCAGACCTGGTTCGCTAAGACCACCGCTCTGATACCACCTGTAGTGACCCGTCCTAATCCATCTGGATGAATACATTACATTTGGTTACATCCGAGGTACTTGACCTCTATATGATACATTTTACAAATATTGCATTCGTTTTTAAAAGACAAACTTTCATTACATCGAAAGTTGATGGCATGCATACCATTTTCTAATATATCCAACTATAAATGACTTAATAATAAGCTTGATGAACTCGACGACTCGAATGCAACGTCTTTTGAAATATGTCATGAGTGACTCCAAGTAATATCTCTAATATGAGCAAATGCACAGCGGAAGATTTCTTTCGTACCTGAGAATAAACATGCTTTCAAGTGTCAACCAAATGGTTGGTGAGTTCATTAGTTTATCATAAACAATCATTTCCATTATTTTAATAGACCACAAGATTTTCATTTTAGTTCTCATAAACAACATCTCATATCAGGCATTTCGTAAACTGCATAGAGATAAAAAATCATTCATATGGTGAACGCTTGATAACCGAACTAACATGATGCATATAGAATATCCCCATCATTCCGGGACTCTCATCGGACATGATAATCAAAGTACTAAAGCATTCGTAACCCGAATGGGATGTGTCAAGGTCCATAGATCTATCTTTAGGATTCGCGTCAATTAGGGGCCATTTCCCTAATTCTTATGCTACCAAGCTAAAAAAGGGCATATTCGATTCAATAATCCAACCATAGAATGTAGTTTCGATTACTTGTGTCTATTTCGTAAAACATTTATAAAAGCAGCGCATGTATTCTCAGTTCCAAAAATATATATTGCAAAAGCATTTAAAAAGGGAGTAAATGAAACTCACTCTAATGTATTTTGTAGTAAAAATACATATGACGATATTGAACAATGCAGGGTTGGCCTTGGATTCACGAACCCCTTTTAATATCTTTTATAAAAAGAATGGTCCAAACGAGACTCAAACCCTAGACCACTCGCTCCCCGACCCAACAACCTAACCATCCCTCTGTCTCGTTTCATCTGTCTAAACCAAACCCAATTTTTTTTAAAAATCATCTTTTCTGTTTTCCCTTTTTCCTTCTTCTTCAACTCAATCCATGAACCCGAATCAAATCCACATGAAATCAAATATCCAAACGGTTTTCGGTTTTCACACAATATATAATCAACCCATATTTATGTGGAATTAATTTGAAAGTGAAAAAAAAATAAATAAAAAAATATAAACAGCATACCTGCTGTCGCAGGTCATAAACAAAAAATAATAATTGATTTCGTTAACGAGCACATTTTGGACAAATATTTCTACACAAACTAAGTTCTAAATTGTTTATATAAACTTCCCGAATCGTCAATTTAACAAAAAATATTAAAACGAGTTCAAATTTCGCGAAGAACAAAACATTTGACTTTTTTAGAGTTTACCTTTGACTCGCAAATTCGTGCTCGATATTAAGAATTGAGAGCTGAGATTTTACTGAAAGATTGACTTGATGAATCCTAACAACTCTACATTAATGGATTTTTAAATATGATTCGAAATTGTGGTTTGGCTAAAAAGAAACACGTACAGAGTTTATTACCTGTGTTTTCACTTTCTTTCTTTTTTATCTAGCTGTATATGTAGATATTAATCTGTATATGATTGTAATAATATATATGTATATATCTGTATTTGTATATAAGTATATCTAATTATATCAGTATCAACTTATTATTAAAAAAACACATTAATATTAGTAATACAAACATTAATATTTAATATTAATATTAATAATAATAATAAAACTAATAATAATAGTAATAATAGAAATAATAATAAGTAATCATAATAATAATAATGAAAATGATAATAATAACATTATTATTGATAATAATCATAATGCTAACTAATAAAGATAATAATAATGTAAATAATAATAGTATATTAATTTATATCAAATTCCTTATTTATGAGTTATGTCTTTAAAATAATAATATTAATAATATAATTGTTGATATTTTCATTGGAAGTAAATAATAATATTACTATAGCAATTATATTTTAACTTGTAATGAAATTTAATATATTAACCTTACATATTATAAAATTCGTAATATTTACTAATATAATAGTATATTGAATATTGAATATTTATAAGTTTTATATATATATATATATATATATATATATATATATATATATATATATATATATATTACAACATACATATAATAATATCTATTTATAGAATTCTTATACATATATTTTTAAATTATAATATCTATAATTATGTTTTATCAAATTTTATTACATAGATAAGTATATTAATTATATATATTGAAACGAATAAATTTAAAGTATACATTTATATTTATATTTATATATATATATATATATATATATATATATATATATATATATATATATATATATATATATATATATATATATATATATATATATAAATATATTTATTTGCAAACAATTGTTCGTGAATCGTCTGGAATAGTCAAGGTCAAATGCATTCATGAAAAAAAAAATAGTTCAAACATTTTGAGACTTGGTTTAATAAACTTTGCTTATCGTGTCAGAATCATTTACAAATTTAGTTTAAATTTGGTCGGAAATTTCTGGGTCGTCACATTAATCAACTCCCTAGTTCCCTTTAAGGAAGATGATAGCTAAGCTACCATATGCTTCTAGTTACAAAGCACAAGACTCACCCTTTCTAGTGATGACAATCCTAAGACAATTCTAAGGATTGATGCAACACTATGTAAACTCACAAAGATAGTAATTTGATAGTAAGTTTACAAACCATTCTATAATCTATGAGATTATAGAACTTCTCTTGGTAATCACAAACACATGTATATGAGTTATGTTCTTCTAATTCTCTGATGATTTTGAGTTGAAACATGCAAGAGGTCCAAGTCTTTCTATTTATATGGAGAGATACAAAATATAGCCGATGTTGCGGTTGGGACCACGGTCGATCGTGGGTCGACTACACGCGATCCAGTCCAAAACTTCTATCTGTTGTATAGCCGTTTGAATCAGTTTTGAACTTTAATCTTTGGACTCTTTACTTCATTTAATACCTGCAAAAGATACCCAACATCCTATATAAGTACTATATGCATAAAGTATTCATTTACCTTGGATGTATTGCCTTGATAGTGACTTGACATGTTCAAAGTGGAAAGTCTAACATTCTTGGATACAAGTCATGATTATCATTTAAGGAAATATTATTTTTGTCATAATCTTTTGTTTGTAATTAACGCACTTGCTAAAGTCCTATTGGTTGGTCAACATGTCATTGATGACAACAACTGTAACAACCCGACTTTTTCCGTTAAATACTTAACTACCGTTGATTTTGACTTTTGTGTCATACATGAAGTAGATAAAAATTTTCTAAGTTATAATTAAATTATAAATATTATTTGTAATATTTACGTAAAAACCCTAATAGAAAATTTCATTCCTCGTGATACGTGAAACTGACGGTCTTTAAATGACTTTTAAGTAGCATTTTGGAAAATAACATTTCTATGTTAATAAACCTTAATAAATATTATTTTTATTATTATTAGTTTAGGAACTATTATTCCTAATTTACATGATTAAACCCGACAACCGTGAGAAAAACGTACGATTAGCGATAATTGGGAAAACGTCTTTTAAGACAACGAAGCATGCGATTCTTAATTTTTAATAATTATTTTATATAATTATTAGGTTTTATGATTCCTTTTAATTATTTTGGACTTCATAATTTGATACTCAAGAAAATTCGTTTAAACGCTCAGTTAACGTTTCGATTTTTGCGTTTCGATTAATGACACTTAATGGGTTTAGATAGAAAATTAACTAGCAACAATTTAAAGTCATGGACTCCTTTGAACCCCATTTGGATGAAAAGAACCCACCCCTAGGTCCATTTGACTTGAATTTGGACCAAACCCAATTAGGTGTACTCCTTATCCAACTAGTGTTTTGGTTTATCCCTCAAAAAAAAAAAATGCACGACTTTCTTTTGGTTTTGGCTACTCCAATCTCCATACTCCTCCCAACATCATCATCATGATAATCATTTATCATCATCATCTATGCATCAATTTCTCGCTTAATCACCGAATTATTTACATAATCGCGTTCTATTCGATCTATTCTATCTAATACTACCTTTAATTGCTCGATTTAGGTAAAACCTCTTAACCCTAACTTGTTTATTCATGTTTAGATCTGTAATTATGTATGTAAGTATGTTATATAGTGGTTTAGTGCTCATGTGATTTGATTTATACTCTTAAATTGTTATCAATAAATAACGATATGCTGATCTAAAATTTAATGGAGATTTTTGACATGTTAATGACCTGGTCTGGGGAAACAGGGTTCATGGTTGGAATCCTATCGAAAAGTTACTCAAGTTAGACTCTGGATTCACTTGATTTTGATTTTTTTTTTTTATTTTATATGAATTTTTAAAGTTTTGTATAAATGCTAAAAGAAATCAGGACGAGTTAGGTCCACATTTTTGGTTCCTGCGATTAATCGACGTATTATTAGAATCTCACCTTTTAATAGAAAATACTAGACTCAATTACGGAACTAATGGCACTAGTCTCATGTCAAATGGAGTTACGATGAGTTTTATAAAAATTCCGGAAGTTGACTGCATTGTTTAAACTAAATATTATGTGTGGTTGACTTTGTTTGACCAAATGGGTTTAACGGGTCAAAATGGGTAACGGTCAGTGTAGATAAGTCTCATACGTCGATTTAAGTAAGTTTGAAGGTTGTAGTGTTTTAAAGATAAGTTTTGGCATTTTTGGTCAAAATGGGTGTTTATAACCTATTTAGGTCATACACGCCTACTTTGACCAATATGCGAAATTTTGAGAATCAAATGTACGTAACACGTTTAAAATATCATTTTAAACTTATGACATGATTTTTACATGCTCAAGTATTATGGATTGGAATTTGAGTTGTCAATGGAAAATTTTTATTATTTTAGTGAAAGTGTCAAAAATGACTCTCGGACCTACTTTCAGGGCTCGTAAGTTGAAATCGGTGAGGTTTGGATAAAAACTATTAATTGGTATTGAAAGCATTTACGATAAGCTTTAAAAAGATATATTATATGTATGATTTGGTTGAATCTAAACAGGTTTAAAACAAGTGTGAAAATGGGCAAGCGTTGCTGATTCTGAACTCTTAACAGCATTTTATCAGCATTTTATGTTACAAGAGGCTGTTTTCCCAAGGCCATAACTTTCAAACCGTAACTCCGTTTTTGTCAAATAAACTTGCTACAGAAAGGTGGAATGATATATTTTCTAATGGTCATGACTAAATGTATTATTTTGAAGTTGGTGGGACCCAAAATCAGCTACAAAATACCTAAAAATACATATATGTAAATAATTTTTTTTTTTGCGATGTAAAAATGGACAACTTAAGTTTGATCTATGTTTGACTATTTGACCAACTTGAGTAATATTATGAGATTGTTGACTTGTGTTGACCATGTTGACTTGCGTTTGACTTACATTTGACTTACTTTGACTTGCATTGACTTTTGTTGACTTTCTTTTTCAAAATGTAGAAAACTTTAATGTTATTAAACAAGTCGAAAGCTTTAAACTAAACATTAAATAAAGAAGATAACTTTGACAAGTTTTGAGAGGTCAAAGTTGACCGGTTTACTATATAAGCAAAACAAACTTACGCCACGATTTCTAAAGTGGAAACTTTTCAAATTACATTTCATATAAAGATGAAATAGGTTAACTATTGGTCAAACTTGAGCACTTAGGACTATATTGCATGACATGGCGTAACTTAGCATACATAGACATAGTTATTGACCGACACGTATCTCTAGGTTGAGTACTCGGGTCAAGTTCTGTCAGCTACATATATTGTGTGGAATACTTGTTGAGCTTAAGGTGAGTTATAGCCCCCTTTTTCTCTACTGTTTTTGGTGTGAGAATACATGTTTACTTGTTTTTCAAAAAGTTTACTATACAAGGGTTCACAGTCATACTTTCTTTAAACTTTTTCTGTTTATACTTGGAGTGTGAATACACGTTGTTGAAAAAGATTTTATAACCAGACATGATGATTTAGAAACAAACTTTGTATTGCATGAGTTACAGACCGAAAAGCCCTTAGCTTGAATATGTTAAATTACTTATGTAAGCGCGAATCATATGGACAGATCTGTTGGGTTTTGACAAACCCCACCCTACCTTAACTGTGGTGCATGTTACTTCGTAACCATACACTTGGTCGGTGTACACTATTATAGGGTAAAAAGGAAGGCACTCGGGATACCTTGCGTGGTGTTAAGCTTCATATTTTCGAGTGCTCAGGAGATGCATACTCTTAAGAAACTTTCATTGCTAAATATCGTGGTTTACAAACTTGAAACTAGACATTTTTGCTGTCTTACAAATTTGAAACAGGACATGGTATTGTCTACAAATATTTGAAACTAGACATGGTGTTGTCTACAAAAACTTGAAACAAGACATTTTATTGTCTAAAAAAGATCTAAACTAAGACATTTTGTTGTCTACAAAGATTTGAAACATGAGCTTACGTTGTCTACAAACTTTTGAACTATGAAACTTTTATGGTCTATCTTTATTACTGTTGTAATACTGAACCTATAACTCACTAACCGTTGTGTTGACCTTTTAGCATGTCTATTCTCAGGTACTTTTTGCTTCTTCTTTAGAACTTTGTTTTTACATAGAAGTCAAGCCAAGCACTGGGACCAGAGTTAATATCGCCGTTAATGGACTTTGACGGGGTGTTAAAACGACCCACTTAATCACAAAGCATATTAGTATTCAATTTTAAGATTGTTTGTGAATTAATCATGTTATAAGACATCAAGTTATTCAAGTCTAAACTTTTCTTAAACTTTATTTTTAGCTTTAAGCGAATCCTATGTGTGTTAATGATTCTTCATACTCTTAAGATCACTAGATTAAGACACATCAAACATTATCCAAGTTGCATAAGCATATATTGAAGTAGTCTAAATACAAGTTGATGGTTTTCCAACTTGTAGCACATAGCAAGACAAAGTTCATACATATTAAGTAACTACTTAGCAAATTAGCATTTAGCACATAGTCAAATAATACTCATGTATTCATAGCAAGTAGTCAAGTAATGCTCATGTAATGACACAGTAAGAGATCACTAAATAATCTAGGATTATAAACATAGTGATAACATAGCATTGAACTAAGGCTATGTAAGTTTTACTTGCAAAGTGGCATTTGCAAGATTAATGTATAAGTATACATTAATGTCCAACACATGAACAAGGAAGGATCAACCCTTGGTTGGGACTTGATGACCGTCCTAAGTATGTCTAAATACATTTTAGATGTACATGTTTTTCGATAACTGATATCGGCTAAAAAGTCACGTTTTCACCCCGGTATTAAGGTCCAAAAACAAGAAAGATTCGAACTTTATCGGCAAAATACCCACTTCGTCGGTTAGAATTGAAGAACAAGTAATTACGAAGACGATGCAAAAAGAATCAAAAGAATCGGGGCTAAAACGAAGATTCTAGAGCGAAAACGGTGAAAGACAAGAAATCAAGTTACGATCCAGGGAATCAACAAGCCAAACGGCTTGCCAAACGGCTTGCCAATGTGGAAAACGGCCTGCCAAATGACCAGATTAAACGGCCTCAGCAAACGGGCTGCCTCAGCAAACGGGCTGGCCAAACGGCCTGCCAAACGGCCTGCCAGCTGTTTGCAGGCAAAAATCAAGTCTATTTAAAAGGCATTTATCATTCATTTTCAACACACACTTCAATTCACTTCTTTCTCTCTCTTGTACAATATTAGTCATACTTTAAAGGTCTTCGACTCCATGCGGGAAACCTAGTACCCGGAGAAGAACGCCAAAGATTGTATTAGGAGCGGTCTGGAGTCTTGAAGTTATCACTTTTGTATTCAGAACTCGTTTAAACTACTGGTAATTCTATCCCTTGTCTTTATATAATGTCTTCCATTATTATGCTTTGCGATATTGTTGCCATGATTAGCGAGTAGCTATCTTTAGTGTATGTTATGACGTAATCAGTTATAATGCCGAAATTATATTATGACTTGTGTATGTTATCAAAATGCTTTCAGATTATGCTTTGAACTCAATTGATTTTCCAACTAATAGAACGTAGTTATTGGCTCTGTTATTGGGAAGTCGTGAACCCCGATTCAGAGTACACTATATGTGTCACCCCTTGGTAATAGAAGTCTATCGGATACAACGTGAGTTTGACTGAGGCACACCGGTTGTAGAAAGTCCACCGAGCCTTGGATTCTGACTGAGGACTCTTTCGTAGTGAAACATCTGACTAGACCCCTACTACATTGTCAGTCCTAGACCATGCTATTGTAGTCACCAAGCATATAAACTTCGTACGTACACGCTGAAGCGCAACGGTTGTTGTAAGTGGTACCTCTGCTAAGTAAGGCCATGGAACACGGTTAGTGTTGACTAGTACACTTCACCATAATGCGGTCTCAAGCATTGCACCCCGCTTGAGGGATTCTTAGTTAATTAAGTAACTGTTTGTTCGAACACATAAAGGATTAGACCGTTAGGATAACCGAACGTTTTCCTGGAAGTCAGCTTAACTTGGCCATGGTGTTCTTTATGGTTGAACTCTTTTAAGGGCCTAACTATCTTCTAACCCAATCATTAACGAAAGCATTGCAACCCATCACGTCTCTCGGATATGGAAAACCATGTATTTTATTATACTTAAGAAAATTTAGACCATTTCGGAATGTTAATACGTCACCTAACTGAGTCGCTCAATTTGATGAGCCGTCTGAATGCGTATGCATGTAGTCAGACTGCACGGGCGTCGGGGGTAAGGGACGTTGCTGTCTATTCAGAATCTTCAAGCCTATCGCATTACCCAGTGACATGTCTTATGACAGGGGCGTTTAGGACTAGTGTAGTAAATGCAAGGTCACTGCCTATCCATGAGCCATCATTCCATAATACCGGCAAAGTAACTGATGAAATCATAGCATGCACTTGTTTTAGCCTTATCTAAATTACAAATTTTATCGTATTTACTTTACTTTACTTTAATCTAGAAAATCTAAAATTAGGTAACCACCCCACTACTCATGCACCTTAAAATTATCTTAAGTTTTAGATATACGTTCGATTCTACTAATATCTCAAAAATACGACTCTAGGTCATACTTTCCTTACTCATAATAAGGAGTAGTACGATTTAGGCCCCGCTAAATATAAATTTAAAACAAGTACCTCCCTCTTGGTGGTCGGCTCTGACGCGCCGCGACCTAACGACATCGCGCAAAGTAAAACCGTCCGTTTCGGTCATATTAAGAGGGAACCTAGTTTTTTGGCGCCGCTGCCGGGGAACTGGTATCAGACAATACTGCTTTCTATCAAACTCATTCACAAACATTTAAGTGGAGTCTAAGAAAGACAATTATACACAGACTTGGTTGTTGGATTTTCTGAACAGTCTCCAATTAAATTGGAACTAAAAGGATCATGCCTCTCCGTAGTTGGCCTGGCCACTTAGTTTGTTGAATGGTTCGTGCGAAGCTCTGTTATCGAAATACTAGGGAATCGGTAGCAAGAACCGAAAACATATCTATAATTAGGATAATTAGAATACCTTAGCCTAGAACACTTTAGAATAAGATTACCTTAGATTACTTTAGATTAATCACTAGCTTGCCTTAGACTAAATTAGGAACCTATTTTATCTGTTTAAAAATTTAAAACAACAAAAAGAGGCATACCCAGTGTATGACCCAAACCCGATCTAGACCAAGGCCGTTGTTATTCGTATCTGATCCAGACGCCATAATCTCTAAAGAACGCAAGGAAGCAAGAATCAGAAAACAAATGGCGTTACGCGTTACTTTAGCAGAAAACACTAAACCCTCGATTGAAGGTCGAGGAGGACCGATCAGATTCCCAGAGATTCAAGGACACTCGTTCGAGTTAAAACATCACATCATTCAACTCATCCAGAATGGCTGTCAATTCCATGGATTACCGAATGACGATCCTAATTCTCACCTTGATAAATTCATCTCTCTTTAAAACTCCTACAAGCAGCCAGGGATAGGATAAGATATAGTCCGGCTATACTTGTTCCCCTATTCTCTCACTCATCATGCACAGACATGGTTCGAAGGACTGGAAAAAGATTCCATCACGTCTTGGACGGCGATGGCTACTAAATTCCTAAACAAATATTTCCCTCCTTCTAAACAAACCAAGCTAAAGAATGACATCATTAACTTCAAACAAAGCTATGATGAATCTATTTACACTGCATGGGAGTGATTTAAAACCCTGCTGAAGAAATGCCCTAATCACCAGCTAGAACGGTCAGCCCAAATCTGCACCTTCTACAATGGTCTTACGGTAAATCATAGGAAGACGATCGATGCCGCCGGCTCAAGGAAATATGATGAACCAAACCACAGACGAAGCATGGGAATTGCTCGAGAACATGACAATGCATCATCATGAATGGAACAGTGGTGAAACAACTTCATCATCTGCACCACTCTCTGCGCTTAATAATCAAACAGAGGCCATCAAATATCTCACAAACAAGATGGAGTCTCTTGCCAAACAACTAGGAGAATTGAAGACGCAGTCGTAGCAAGTTAACCAGGTCCAGGCCTGTGTTAATTGTACCAACCCGCAACCCACTGAAGAATATCAAGTTGAGTACGAAAACCCTGAAGGTTGAGTCTGTTACGTTCAATACCCAGCTCGCCAATCAAATCCCAGCTTCAATCAACAACCTAGGGTTAACCAATTCCCGAGAAGCAACCAACCTTTTCGCTATCGTTACCCACCTTATCCACTCCAACAATCTCAATTGACCTACGATCAACCACTTCCACTCACTGGTCCACCAGCTGAGGAAAATTCACCAACCACCCAAATTATAAAAGTAGCCAACCCCGCTCTCAGAACTGATGATCAGTTGACACAGTTCATCCAAGGACAACATCAGCTAAATTAGAGAACTACATCTCGACAAGACCAGACAGAGATCCTAATGAGAAATCAACTGGCTATTCTCAAAAGTCTAGAAATGCAGCTCGAACAATCATCACAACGCCTTGAAACCCGACCTCTAGGAAGGTTACCTAGTAATACTATCCAAAATCCCCACATAGAGGAAGCTAAGCAAATGGACTCAGTAATCCCGGGAGAAGAACCACGGAGGAGGTTAGCTAGAATCAAGAACAAATCGATGTATACTCAACAGTTACCCACTACAACTCTGGTTCGTGTACCCTATCCTGGAAGGTTACAGGAAGAACCATCCAAGCTTGATTCCTTTAAACTTGATGGAAGATTCCTGGACACTGTATCCAAAGTGCCTAATCAAAAGAGATATATCCGAAGGCTTCTCTCTACGAAGGAAAAGATACCAGATTCTAACAAAATTCCACTGAGTGAAGACTGCTCGGCATTACTCAGAAACTCTCTACCAAAGAAGCTAAGAGATACGGGCCGCTTCATTTTCGCGTGTTCAATCTACCAATCTGGAACCATTCATACTCTAGTAGATTTAGGAGAAAGTATCAACCTGATCCCCTACTCTCTACAAGAGATTAGAGTTAGGAGACTTGTCACCAACCAAAAAGACAATCCAACTTGCCGATCACACAATTCGATATCCTAAGGGCATAGTTGAGAACGTCTTGGTGAAAGTCGACAAATTCTTGTATCATACGGATTTCGTAGTAATGGACATTCAGGAAGACCTACACACACCAATAATGTTAGGAAGACCTTTCATGAATACGGCTAGTATAGTTATTGATGTGTACAATCAAACCCTGATCTTACGATCACATGGGGAGAGCGTTACCTTCAAAATTGACCGACCTACCGATCTTCCTGGATAAGCAGAGATGTTTGTTATTTCCACCAGACGGATCACTTCCGATGATGAGCCCCCACCACTAGTCGAAGATATCGAGATGGGTGTCGTATCACAGTCTATTGACGACCCAGAAATGGAAGAAGAGGATCCCAGCGAAGAAATAGAATAAGAGGAAGAACCTGAGGAGGAGGAAATGGAAGACGTAAAAGAAACTACGATAATACCATCTCCAAGCCCGGAGCGCCATGAAGAAATAATGAGGCTTGAGACTAAAGATCACAGTTTAATCATTCGCTTCAAGAAGAAGACTCATAAGGTTAACGTTAAAGACATAGAAACCGATCCCGAAAGTGTCAAAGTAAAGGATACTGCAGAGACCCATTCATCGGAAGAATCCTCAGACGATTATGCCACCGATGATGACGAGGAAGAACAATGCGAAGACACCTCGGATAACTCATATTCTCCATCCGAATCAGATCAGGAGGAGCCGGACTCTTCTACGATCAAATTCTGATCATATCCACTCACGCCGACATGATAACCTTCATCAATGAAACCGATGAATTTGAAAAGATACTCGAAGCCATCCATAAATCAACAATTGATTACACACTACGCTTAACCGAGAGAATCACGGCTATCAAGAACGAATACGATCGTTATCTCCAGAGAGAAGACAATAATGCTGAAATCCTATAAGAACGCATTCAAGACTTTATCAATACCCTTCACGATCATATCTACAGTGAAGAAAGGAAACGAGAGCATGACTCAGTAGTTCACACTATTCTAGAGACAAGATTTTATCGAGATTAGAAGATCATTTACTCTAAGGTCTACAACGCCTTAGCCGGATCTGCACTTCCGTTCTCAGCAAACCAACGAGCATTACTGACTCTCATCCGGAAGCATATGGATCATTCCACCAGACGCCCGACTTATCACTCCGACTTACAAATGATCGAGGATATTCACAGCTTTTTCGCTCCCTTGGAGAGAGATAATTTTGAAAGCACACCAGAAAGGCTAGTAATTTACGTAACAATTGATCACCATGTCGATCTAATTATCAAAGAGTTACAAGACGTAGTCACAGAGGAAGTAAGACGCAACAACCCATTTTCTCATCTTGAACCAGACCGAGTCAACATTGCCACCTATGTTACTAAGCAGATAGCACGTATCTTCCAAGAATCCACGGATCCTAGCTTCACATTCAAAGCCGGATGTAGGGAGATATACTCAAAGACAGTGACATTAATGCTTGGGTCAGGGCTGCTCTTCACTTCTTTTCAGCTTCGCCTTTTGACTATTATGTGCAAAGCTACGGACTCCTACTGTGGAGACCACCGATCAGAAGACTTTGAAATACTGAAGATACAATTTCTGACACTATTTGAAGATCTCCGAAATGAGCATCCTATCAGAGAGATAATCACCACCAGCACTGCCTCAATGATCGACATCCATGGGTCAATCAACAGAGCAGTTGATCATATTCTTATCGGACTTCAAGATTTGTCACGAGCCGAAACCGCGCACTATCTTTCTTTCAAAAGATCTTCAAGGGAAGTACCAGACCTGTTACCACTTTTGGTCCGACACTTTCTCAGGATTTACTCACCAAGACTCACATTCCCTCGAAAAGACTAAGATCACAACTACCAGAGGGGAATGACTACTTTCTGAGCATCACTAAGGTCGAGCCAACGACCTTAAACAAGAGTGCTTCTCGGGAGGCAACCCGTGCAATAAAGTAGAGTAGAAGAATAAAAGATGACAAATGAGCCGATGAATAAAGGACGAAACTTCCAAGCCAGCAAGTTAGTCACGAGCAACCACGTCTGCTAGGGGTACCCTTTTCTTTCCGCTATTAGATCAAATTCTTCTATGCCACATCCTAAGATTATCACTAAGTGTGGGATTCCAACCCAAATGAACACTAAACGAATAATCCCAAATCTTCAACTAAAACTCCTAAGTGTGGGATATACTAGGAACATTAAGGACAATGTTCGTTTAAGTGTGGGATGATGGTATAATCCTTTATATGCTGTATTAAAATAACCCATTACAAAGATTCCAAGTTTTTTTTAAGACAAATTTCAAATTTTTTTTAAAAAAAGCCTTTTCGAAAAAGTATTTTTAAAAAATCTGAAATGTTTGTAAATAAAAATAAGGCTTAAGTAACGTGGAAATCTTGTTAGGACGAACCGAATCTCTAAAAGAGCATTGCATGACTAGGCATTATCGACCTAAATTGATTATGGTGAGGCACCCAAATAAGACCAGCATTCATCTTTAATGCTCCACTATTTTCCATTGAGAGTGCTGATGTCTGTGCTCGGAATCAGAACTTGCTTTAGATCATGCATTTCCAAGTAACGAAACGTGATTAGGTTATAATCAGAAGAGCTAGCCATTTGTCAAAACAACCCTCTCACACTTCCACTTCTTCTACCTCATCCACATCATCTTCACTATCAATTGAAAATCCAGAAAATGAGATTCCTTCTGTAAACCCGATGTTACAAACTTCTCAAGTATCAAGGCAAAGGTCTTGAAAAAGTTTACCGGCAAAAAGTTTCTTGAGATGAAATCTCTAAAAAAAATAAAAAAAAAATAATTTTCAAAGTTCTGAGAAAAGGAGCAGAACTTATAAAGAGAAACGCCGAAGAAGAACTTGACCACAAATGACTATCGCTTCAAAAAAGAAGTATAGTTCAAAAGTGCTTCCCAAAATTCCAGCACTCCTATTTTCCGAAATAAAAAAGTCTTTTGAGACTATGTAACCCTTTTTCACCCCTTAAAACAACTTCACCACCACTCCAAAATTCCATTCCATCACTGACAAATGGCCTAGAAGCTATGGTTACTACCGATTTCACATTAGTAGCAAGGATTTGAGTCTTTATCAAGCCTATGACGATGAGTACAACATGACTGGCTATGAGCGAAATTCATTTCTTAGATCTATAGGGAACCCTAAACACTTGAGTGATTTAAGTGACCCGTGAAAGCTAGCCTAAGTCATGTAACCTCCTCGCAAGTTTGCAGAGATAGTTTCAACCCTAAGATAAGATGACTCACCTTATCTTTCGCTCTTATAATAAAAAGCAAACTGCTTAGGCTATTAGAAAAGAAGCTCTGAAAAGATTTCTTGAAGTAAAAACGAGAAGTTTACTTGAGGACAAGCAAAGTCTAAGTGTGGGATATTTGATATCGGCTAAAAAGTCACGTTTTCACCCCGGTATTAAGGCCCAAAAACAAGAAAGATTTGAACTTTATCGGTAAAATACCCACTTCGTTGGTTAGAATTGAAGAACAAGTAATTACGAAGACAATGCAAAAAGAATCAAAAGAATCTGAGCTAAAACGAATATTCTAGAGCGAAAATGGTGAAAGACAAGAAATCAAGTTACGATCCAGGGAATCAGCAAGCCAAACGGCTTGCCAAATGGCCTGCCAATGTGGAAAACGGCCAGTCAAATGATCAGATCAAATAGCCTCAGCAAACGGGCTGCCTCAGCAAATGGGCTGGCCAAACGGCCTGCCAGCCGTTTGCAGGCAAAAATCAAGTCTATTTAAAGGGAATTTGTCATTTATTTTCAACACACACATTCACTTCTTTCTCTCTCTTGTACAATATTAGTCATGCTTTCAAGGTCTTCGACTCCGTGCGGGAAACCTAGTACCCGAAGAAGAACGTCGAAGATTGTATTAGGAGTGGTCTGAAGTCTTGAAGTTGTCACTTTTGTATTCAGAACTCGTTTAAACTACTGGTAATTCTATCCCTTATCTTTATATAATGTCTTCCATTATTATGCTTTGCGATATTGTTGCCATGATTAGCGAGTAGTTATCTTTAGCGTATGTTATAACGTAATCAGTTATAATGCCGAAATTATATTATGACTTGTGTATGTTGTCAAAATACTTTCCGATTATGCTTTGAACTCAATCGCTTTTCCAACTAATAGAACGTAGTTATTGGCTCTATTATTGGGAAGTCGCGAACCCCGATTCAGAGTACACTATCTGCGTCACCCCTTGGTAAGAGAACTTTATCGGATACAAAGTGAGTTTGACTGAGGCACACCGGTTGTAGTAAGTCCACCGAGCCTTGAATTCTGACTGAGGACTCTTTCGTAGTGAAACATCTGACTAGACCCCTAGTACATTGTCGGTCCTAGACCATGCTAGTGTAGTCACCAAGCATATAAACTTCGTACGTGCACGTTGAAGTACAACGGTTGTTCTAACCGGTACCTCTGCTAAGTAAGGCCATGAAACACGGTTAGTGTTGACTAGTACACTTCACCATAACACGGTCTTAAGCATTGCACCCCGCTTGAGGGATTCTTAGTTAATTAAGGAACTGTTTGTTCGAACACATAAAGGATTGGACCGTTAGGATAACCGAAGTTTTTCCTGGAAGTCAGCTTAACTTGGCCATGGTGTTCTTTATGGTTGAACTCTTTTAAGGGCCTAACTATCTTCTAACCCAATCATTAACGAAAGCAATGCGACCCATCACGTCTCTCGAATATGGAAAACTATGTATTCTATTATACTTAAGAAAGTTTAGACCATTTCGGAATGTTAATACGTCACCCAACCGAGTCGCTCAATTGGATGAGCCGTCTGAACGTGTATGCCTGTAGTCAGACTACACGGGCGTCGGGGGTAAGGGACGTTGCTGTCTATTCAGAATCTTTAAGCCTATCGCATTACCCAGTGACATGTCTTATGACAGGGGCGTTTAGGACTAGTGTAGTAAATGCAAGGTCACTGCCAATCCATGAGCCATCATTCCATAATACCGGTAAAGTAACTGATGAAATAATAGCATGAACTTATTTTAGCCTTATCTGAATTACAAATTTTATCGTATTTACTTTACTTTACTTTAATCTAGAAAATCCAAAATTAGTTAACCACCCCACTACTCCTGCACCTTAAAATTATCTTAAGTTTTAGATATAGGTTCGATTCTACTGATATCTCAAAAATACGACTCTAGGTCATACTTCCCTTACTCATAATAAGGAGTAGTACGATTTAGGCCCCGCTAAATATAAATTTAAAATAAGTACCTCCCTCTTGGTGGCCAGCTCTAACGCGCCGCGACCTAACGACATCGCGCAAAGTAAAACCGTCCATTTTGGTTATATCAATAACACTTATGTGTTATTCTTAATCAAGGTTAAATTGTCATTAAGGTGTCATTAGGTGTAATTAACCAAGATTAGTGTTCTAGTGACAAAAACTCTTTTGGATATGAAATAGGCAACTATTCTAAATATGTTTAAACAAGTTTCATAAATTATAGATACCGCGAAGTGGTCGAACTAAAATTGTAGGAAATTCATATAGAACCTTTTACGATCGACCCACGGTTGACCGTGGGTTCGACCGTGCACTCATGGTTTCATAAACCAGGGTGCAGGGTTCCATGGTCTGACATGCGATCGACCGTGGACCAAACCGTGTGACCAAACTTGCATTCTAAGCTTTATTTAGTTTTGATCTTTTGCCAGAGTAAGTGTGGATTAGTGAACTTGTACTTTTATGTCAAGATGTCTATCATCACTTCTAGTTCGTGTGTATGTGTCATCATCAAAACACTTATTGTTATGGGTTAAGATAAGTATTATCATTAAGTATAAACTCACATTCTCCCCCAACATTCTACCCCTTTTTGATGATGACAAACACATAAGTGATGGGGAATATTTATCTATAAATACGCACAAGTGTTAACATTACTTATCTAACTTTCTCCTCCTTTTGTCGCAGCAAAAAGGTTAGCTCCCCTTGGAACTAAGCTCGCCATAAGATAAATGCTCCCCCTTGACTCATACACGGTGGAAATTAACAACATAAAACACAAATTTTATTCATTCCTAAGAAAACAAGCCAATACAGGATACTTCAAATAAGCAAGTAACATCTCATACCAAACTTTCATGAATATAGCAGAGATTTAAGTGTCGTGATGAGATGGGTGATGATTGTCCCCGATGATGTTCTTAAGTTCGGTTAATTTTCGACCAATTTTCAGAATGTTTTCAGGCATTACAATGTTTTTCCCCTGAGATGATAGGGAACAAACGTTAGAAGGTTTTTCGAGTGAAGGTTCATGACTTGTTTGGTCGAAGCTCTACATATCGGGTATTGCATTCTTGACACCATAAGATATGCAATATTGACTTCGATCGAGTTCAAGAGACACCGTAGGAGAGTGAACTCATTTGCATCCAACCGCCGGAGTTGTTCTCCCTTCCCGTAAATATTCAAAGTAATGATCTGTTGCCAAAGATTATATGTTGAAGAAAGATGATTGCAGAGAAACCCATCCTTATTGATGGAGTCAAATCTAGGTGATCCTTTACATAGTGTTTTAAGAACACTATCTCTGTCCATTTCATCAGGGAATTCATCAAAAGAGTTTGGATTTAGAAAGAATGTTCGCCCTTCATTTGGAACTTCCAAACTTTTGAAGCGTCAAAGAATAGCTATTTCCGTACAAAGAAAATGATATCTTCTTATCAATGTAAGAGAATAAGAAGTTTTCATTAAAAATTCTTTGATGTGGAGAGGGTATAGTGGTCCTCTTATTTTGAGGAAAGCATCCCACTTTACTTTAGAGAAGTTAGCAAGAGAGTATGTAGATAAGTGATGGGTAAGCACTTCTTTTCCCCCAGCTATGTATGGATCTCATTTTTTGAGTTAGGTTTGAATGGTGATGTGTTAGTTTGCTTGAGTTAATTAGTTTTATAGAAAGATGTGGATAGTACCAAACTTTAATGCTTTATTTCAAGTTTGGTGTAGTTTAATTTATTGTAACTTAGTACTCAATTGTGTATTCAAAACAACTTTAAGAGATGAGACAAAACACACCAGACTGTCTACGGTTCAGTCTGCGGTCGATCGTAGAGTCAGCCTTGCGCAGTCAGTTTTTGATTTATTTGATCTTTTTCAAGTATTATAGCTTACCACAAACACAAAGTTATTGTATATTACTTAACGCACATAATAATCAAGCAAACACACATTCCTTAAGGCAAATAATAGTCATGCAAACATTCGTTCAAATGTCAAATTAAGAACAAACTTCACAAATATTCATGAACCACACGTCTTGATCATGCTTCCTACATTTTCTTGCATGAAAGCACATTTTCCATGTATTTCATGGCCTTCATGAGCTTGGAGTTGTTCTTTTTAAGCATCACGTCTTTCTCAAGGATCTTGGCAACCCTTGCGCTTCGGTTCATGTTCAAGAATTCTTCATAGTTTTTCTCCATGATTTCCTCCTCGCTTTCGGAGGTGATTTCCTTTTCTCCTGATGCTTCACCAGAGTCGTATTTGTCAATATCCTCTAATTCACTCTCTGAGCTTGCATGTCTCTTGCGAGATGTTCCGGGTTAATGACTGCTTCTGATAGTAATGAGTTTGTTGATAGGTTCAAGAGACGGAGCATGCGAGATATAATGAGAGGCCTTTAGATGAGCAAACAACATGTTGAGATGTAGACCATATGGAAGCCCTCTGGTCGATTTTGTGAGCACTTTGTTCATTTTAGAGGCCATAAGTAAAGCAACATTGATGGTTTGATCAAACTCAATAGACCACATGATAAATATTTGTGTGGAATGAATATTTGCATGATTTCCTCCTTTGCAGTAGATGTTGTGATCTATTATCTTGTTCCAGATGTTGAACCTGGGTAATAGATCCATTCCCATCAAACCATGAGTAAGAAATTCTGAATGGTAAGCATCTGGGTTGCAGAAGTGATTAGAAAGTCAGTTGCATGTATGTACTCGGGCAGATTTTCCATCTTGTGCCTCCAACTGTAGAATTAGAGTCCCATAGAAAGAACACCCAATATTGTACCAAATTTCTCCAGAGTGAGTTCATGCAATCGATTACCGAGATGAAACCTTACTATGTGATCTTCAAAACTTAAGTTGGCATAGAATTCTTTCACAAGTTCTGGATAGGCCATTCCTTCGAGGACAAGAAATGCAGTTAGTCCCAGATGCGAAAACTTTTCAACTGCTTCAGGAAAGGCTTTGCAATTTACCATTCTCCCTTCTATGATTTTTTTTTGACTGATCCATTTCTTGTTGTAAGCAATTCGTGCTTTTACACCTTTGGGTGGCTTGTAGATCCCTTGGTCTCTTGATTCTGCATCCTTGGTCCTTGTCATTTCTTGTACAATAATACTTTAATTTAAATCAAAGTAAACTTACAAATGACTCAATTGTGTAATCAATGTTTTGCAAACTTAGTTAACACAAGCACAAGTGTGTTTTAATGTTAACTTCCTTCACATTCTCACACTCTTTTGGTAGAAATGTGTTTACAAATGTATGAATGCATATTTTCACAATGTTCATACATGACAATGATTTGCAAACTTGGTTATCATCAATACATAGTGTTTTCATGTTAACATTCTTCACATTCTCATCCTCTTTGGTGACAATGCATTTGCACTTTAGATTATTAGTGATTTTCATAATGTTCACATGTGTTCGTGTTTTGCAAGCTTGATTTTCATCAATACACAAGTGTTTTGATGTTACCAATTTCTACATTATTACTCTTCATTAGTGACAATGTGCTTGAACCATGTGAACAATGAACTTATGAAAATCTAATCTAGTTGTATGATGAACCCTAGAATTCATATCTTGAATTGATGCATTGTTAATCATGATTTCAAAGGTGTTAAAGTTTTCATGAACACATTTGATTATTAGCATCAATTTGAGTAGAATTTTCTAATTAGGGTTTCTTTAAACAATGTTTGAAGATTTCATCATACCAACACAATTGGATGAAGGAAATTCATAGATTAATCTTACGTAGAGTGAAGATTAAGGATGAGTGAGAGCAAATTCTTCAGCGTGCGGTTTGAGATCTTGAGCCGTGGAAGAGAGGGAGTGAAAATAGATTTTGAATAGAATGAGAAATGACGGCTAGAAGTTGGAATAAAAGGTCGTGAGGACCCGTGTGGTCGAACTATGGTCGACCGTAGGGTAGGTCGTGGAGAGGAAAAGCTCTGCGGTTGAGCCTGCGGTTTGTCGTGGTTCGACCGTGCAGCTCAGGATAGTGAACTTTGTCTATTTCTTCAAGTCGAGCACGTTTTGGCGATTTTGTCGTTCTATAGAATACTTGAGGATAAGTTTTCTTTGCTTAACATTGTATGATCACATCCAACTGATGTTTCATCATCAATGACACGTATGTAGGCACGTTTATATATATATATATATATATATATATATATATATATATATATATATATATATATATATATATATATATATATATAAGCATAATCTTAATGAGTAATCTTCATAATCATTTTGAGGATGTGGAATTTGAAATAGTAACACATTAACTAATATACATTAAGTTTTAAATGCACAATCCTCTTTTCTTAAATTTTGATCATTGATTTTCATTGATCCTAAGGTTACCCAACCCTTGACTTATCTCTCCCATTGAATTGCTAGATTTGTTTGTCCTTCCTAGGTTTTCGACTTTCCTAATGATTGACCTTGGACTTAGAATACTTTATTTGTTTCTACTAGAGTTGTGACTAGATTTCAAAACAATTTTGTCTTTAAACAAGTTTTATTATTCAAAGACCTTTTCAAATAATTGTTTTCATCACTTAAAACTTTATTGAGTTGATTAACTTTTTGTAATTCTTTTTCCAACAAATTTACTTTGTCAAAACTTCTAGTATACACAAATTTTACCGCTTTGTACTAATCTAGCAATTCTTCATGATTAGAAGAATAGAATACATGTACCTCATTGTTTTGTACGCTTGAGTTTCCGCATTCTTCTTCTTAGAAGAAAGATTCAACTGTAACATCCCATCTTTTTCGTTTACTTTCCGTTTAATTATTCTAAAGTCTGTTATGTAATTATAACATCTTTCGTTAATACGCATTTTAAAATATTTCATTTAGGTAATTCACGCACTCGCTTCAAACTTGAGTGACTAAACTTGCTAAGAGACCAAACTTTTGACTAGGTCAAATGGTTAAACATTATCCCTTCCATTCATTCATCTCCTTCTCTTTTTCAATACTTCAACTTTTTCTCTCAAACTCCAATTCAAATATTCATTATCCATTTTCAAGTGAGCAATCAAACATCAAAACAAATTACATATTTGGAATCCTTGCATCTTCCTCTTCAATTCCATACCGATTTCATCTAGTTTGGGTAACTTTCTAAAATCACTAGATTCTTTGTTCTTGATGTTTTTAACTTATAAAAGTGTTAATTAGTGTCTATGGCTCAAGTCTAACATGAATATATGATTTGTATGCGTGTTCTTGTCATTTTGATGTAACTAGCTTAAACTTGAAATAGGTGTGTTTGATCTTGAGATTTGGTTGCTTAAATGTTGTTAGATGTTAAAAGTGCATGTATTAAATGTGTTACTAGCATCACTAGCTTCAATTTGGTGTGTAGGATGACATGGAAAAGCTTCATAAACATAATTGTTAAATTTATGATTTTGAGTTAGGGTTTGACAGAAGTAAAATGAACTTTTGATGCATTGAATACTTTGCAATGTTATTTGTGAGTGTTTAGTTGTATTGAATGAGTAATTACCTACGAAACAGCGTATCATATGTGTGCATTTAGTTCCCGAATCATCAAAGTGCATTTATGAACTTGAAAGCATTTATGGTGATCATTTAATGAGCTTTCAACTTGGATTTGATTATTGTAAATGATGATTTTGGTTGATGAATTGTGTTTAGTTGTATTCCTTGTTAAATTACCTTTCCAACAATGTATGTTATGCATTTTAGGTGTTTACGGTTCGTTAGTTATGATAAATTGAAGTTTGGTTCGAGATTTGTCAATTTTCAGCTTTTCCCCTGAAGTCAGATAGGGATGCGGTGCATCTGCTCTGGATGCGGCGCATCTGCTGACTGATGTGGCGCATCACTTGCAGATGCGACACATCACTTGCAGATATGGCGCATCTGAAGTTGGCTGTCCAAAATTTATTATTTTTTTCGTTTAATTCCCGCTATGCTATACGTGTCCGATTAACATGAAACTTGGCCAACATACTTATATATGCTTATCTTTCATAGAAAAATTGTCGGATACCCGACCCGACCCCGTTGACATTGACTTTGACTTTGACCAAGTTTAAATTTTAGTCAAACTTAACCAAATACTTATGCAATCATTCTAACGTGCTTTTATACTTGTATCTTGCATGAAACTTGACAATTTGACTCACATGCTATATTAATCGAGTCGTAACGAGCCATAGGACTAATTGAACAACTTTGATCAATCGTGTTTTCCATTATTGATACGACCTATTTGTTTAGGTCAAGACTAGCATCCGTTCTTGCACACGTTACTTGTGAAGTACTTTTATACTCTTGTAATCAAGGTGAGATCATAGTCCCATCTTTTCAACAACTTTTATACTTTTAAATCATGGGATGAGAAACATATACGTATCATACTTTTATGCTTTGAACACAAGTACGAAAACAAACATTCCACAGCGAGTTAGAACAAAAAGCCTCAATTCAATTATCATTAGTTACACTTGCAGGGTGTAAACGTGAACTTATGTTATGTGATCACATGGGCTTGATGAGCCCTCATTCGGACGGTTCGCTACCATTAGCGGATGAAATATATTTTTGAGTATAGTGTATGTTCTAACACTGTGTAACAGGGTACAAAACAGTTAAGTTTTGATAATTAGGTGCTCGCGAACGTGCAACAACTTTTGGAATGCAAACGATTTAGATAATCAACTTTATGGAAATATTAAATCTTGTGGTTCAAAAACAATGTTACTAATACACCTATGATTTCACCAACGTTTTTCGTTGACAGTTTTCTATATGTTTTCTCAGGTCCTTGAACCCTATGTGATACATGCTTTCGCACTCTTTTTTATACTTGCTTGGATGTCGAGTATACATGCATACATGGAGAATCTTTTGACTTACTTTTAAATCGTGTCGCATAGGTTTCATTTGTACGTTAAACGTTGTAATGTAACTAGTCGTTGAACTACTTTTGTAAACTTGAAACATCTTTATATTTGAAATGAATGCGACATATTTTGGTCAAACGTCATTTTAAAGACTTATGACCACGTAACGGGACCTAAGTAGACGGTGCCGTCAATGACGATTTTGTCGGGTCGCTACAGATGGTAACAGAGCATAGGTTATAGGGATTTAGAGTTCATTGGTGTCAACCCTGAGTCATAGGGTACATTAGTGAGTCTAGACTACAACCGGCGTTTAGACTTGAAGTAGAAATTACTTGACTACTTGTGCATTTATACTCGAACTCTTCTATTCGTATCTAAATCTTATTTCATCTTAATCTCATGTAGTTTAATTTGATTGACACGCCACCTTGACTTTATGAGGTAATGTCGAATGCACATATGAATTAGGGTAATATAATTTCCGGGATCATATTACGGTGACTCATATGGACGTTCCGACATTATAACATAAAGAATTTAGGGCGAGTCAAGGAAAATTTCTCTCTATCTTTATTCCAGGTCACGATTAGTATTATTTAGAATACTAATCAATGATATTCTTGTGTCTTGAAGGAACAATGCCTCCTCGCCGAGTTCCACCCAATGAAACTCCCGAACAAGCTCTTCAACGAATGATAGCCACCGCCGTAGATGCGGCCATGGCTGGTCACTCATCCAACAACAACAACAATAACAACAACCACAACAACAACAACAACAACAACAACAACAACAACAACAACAACAACAACAACAACAATGGAGCTGGTAACTCAAATGAGGGATGCTCCTACAAAGCTTTCATGGGGTACAAAAATCATACTTTCGATGGGACTGGAGGACCGGTTGCTCTCACTCTTTGGTTTGAGCAAACGGAAGCCGTTTTTAGCATAAGCGGTTGCCGAGATCAAGACAAGATCAAATACTCTACCCACACTTTTTTCAGTATCGCTCTAACGTGGTGGAACACGTATATATAATCAGTGGGTACCGATGAAGCCCACGCTCTCTCTTGGCCCAATTTAAAAGAAAATAAGATCACCGAATACTTTCCCCGTGAAGAGACTCGAAGGCTCGAAAGCGAGCTAAAAGGTTTGAAAGTAGTCAGAAACAACATCAACGCTTATAATCAACGGTTTTCTGAGCTAGCTCTAATGTGTCCAAACCTTGTAAATCCTGAGCTTCTACGAGTTGAACTTTACATGGATGGCCTTCCTAAGAGCATCAAACATGGGGTAATGTCATCCAAACCCGCTAACCTACAAGACGCTTTAAAGATGGCCCGCCAATTGATAGAAATGGTGGATGAAATCGTAGTACCGGCACCTAAGGCCGAGGATAAATCGGGTGGCAACAAAAGAAAATGGAATGCCACTCAATCAAGCAACTACAACAACAACAACAACAATTTCACCAAAAAGCCTTTCACCTCCGATGGTAAGAAAAGTTATGCCGGAACCAAACATTTTTGCAACAAATGCCACAAGCATCACTTTGGTGAATGTGACAAGCCATTTTTCCACCGGTGCCAAAGAAGTGGTCATGTGGCCAACGATTGTAGAAGTGCCGCCCCTGTCGCTCAAAAGGGGCCCAACGCACCAAAATCGGGTGTTTGATTTGAATGTGGCCAACCGGGTCATTTTAGAAATGCATGCCCAAAGAAGAAAGCTAACCCCAATGCACGCGACCGAGCTTTCAACATTAACATCGAGGAAGCCCGAGATGATAATGAACTAGTCACTGGTACGTTTCTTCTCAACAATTCTTATGTCTCTTGCTTATTCGATTCGGGTGCCGATAAGAGTTTTGTATCCAAGACTTTGGTTCATTCTTTTAGCACTCCTCCACTCCCACTAGATACCACTTATACCATTGAAGTGTTCAACGGGAAACTATTGAGTGCCGACAAATTTTACCGGGGGTGTACGTTAAACTTAATGGGTAAAGAGTTTAAAATTGACTTGATACCTATAGAACTAGGGAGCTTCGATGTAATCATTGGTATGGATTGGTTAGCCAAAACGAAATCTCACATCCTTTGCGATCTTAAAGTGATTCAAATTCCTAACGAAAATGGTGAACCCTTGATTGTCTATGGCGATAAGAGTTGCACCGGACTCAACCTCGTCCCGTGCCTTAAAGTTGAAAAATACCTTCGTAAAGGTTGTTTTGTGATCCTAGCCCATGTTAAGAAAGTCGAGACCGATGAGAAGCATATCGATGATGTGCCAATTGTTAGTGGCTTTTTCAATATTTTTCCCAACGAATTGCCGGGTCTTCCACCTCATCGACCGATTGAATTCTAAATCGATCTTATTCTGGGAGTCGCACCCATAGCACGTGCACCGTATAGAATCGCTCCATCCGAAATGCAAGAATTGCAAAGTCAAATTCAAGAACTACTTGACGGTGGTTTCATCCAACCTAGCCATTCACCATGGGGCGCTCCGATTTTGTTCGTTAAGAAGAAAGATGGATCCCTACGAATGTGCATTGATTATCGTGAACTAAATAAATTGACGGTTAAGAACCGATATCCTCTTCTGCACATTGATGACCTCTTTGATCAACTACAAGGGTCTTGTGTATATTCAAAAATCGATCTCTGCTCGGGTTAACATTAACTAAGGGTTAAGGGGGAAGATGTCTCCAAAACTGCTTTCCGGACTCGTTATGGTAGTTATGAATTTCATGTAATGCCATTTGGTCTAACTAATGCACCAGTGGTGTTCATGGACCTCATGAACCGCGTGTGCAAACCATACCTCGATAAATTCGTTATTGTGTTCATCGATAATATTTTGGTCTATTCTAAAAGCGAAGAAGAGCACGAACAACATCTTTGACTTGTGCTTGAACTCTTGAGACAAAAACGACTTTGTGCCAAATTCTCCAAGTGTGAATTTTGGTTGAAGGAAGTTCAAAGTCTTGGTCATGTTGTAAGTGATCAAGGTATTAAAGTCGATCCCGCAAAAATCAAAGCCATTAGTAAATGGGAAACTCCTACTACTCATACTCACATTCGTCAATTCTTTGGTCTCACTGGATACTATCATAGATTCATCAAAGATTTCTCCTTGGTTGCTCGTCCTCTAACTGCGTTAACTCACAAGGGAAAGAAATTCATTTGGGCAACCGAACAAGAGTCCGCGTTTCAAATCTTGAAGACAAAGCTAACCACTGCTCCTATCTTGTCACTTCTCGAAGGCAATGATGATTTTGTTGTATATTGCAATGCCTTGAAACATGGTTTTGGGTGTGTATTAATGCAACGGAAGAAAGTCATTGCTTATGCCTCTCGACAACTAAAAATTCATGAACGGAACTACACGACACATGATCTCGAACTCAGAGCCGTTGTCTTTGCACTCAAAATGTGGAGACACTATCTTTATAGAACCAAGAGTACTAACTTCACCGATCACAAAAGCCTTCAACACATCTTCGATCAAAAACAACTAAAGATGAGACAATGACGGTGGATTGAAACTTTAAACGATTATGATTGTGAGCTTCATTACCATCCCGAGAAGGCAAATGTAGTAGCCGATGCCTTAAGTCAAAAAGAAAGAGCGGTGCCTCTTCGTGTCCGAGCTTTAAACATCACCATCCACACCAATCTCAATAACCAAATTCGGGTAGCCCATGATGAAGCTCTTAAGGATGAAAACATATCTCTCGAATGCTTGAACGCCCTCGCCTCACGATTCGAAGTTAAGGAGACCGGACTCCGATATTTCGCCGGAAGAATTTGGGTGCCTAGTTATGGGGACTTGCGAAGCCTTATTCAAGATTTAGCCCAAAAGTCAAGATATTCGATTCACCCCGGTGCCAATAAGATGTACCACGACCTCAAGGAACAATATTGGTGGCCGAACATTAAAAGGGACGTTGCTACTTATGTTGGAAAGTGCCTAACTTGCTCCAAAGTCAAAGCCGAACACCAAAGACCGTCCGGACTACTTCAACAACCCGAAATCCCACAATGGAAGTGGGAGAGAATAACGATGGATTTTATCACAAAACTACCAAGACCGGCGAGCGGTTATGATACTATTTGGGTTATTGTAGACCGTCTCACCAAAACAACCCACTTTCTAGCCATGAAGGAAACCGACAAAATGGAAAAACTTGCACAACTTTACATTCAAGAGATCGTAGCCCGTCACGGTGTACCTTTATCGATTATTTCGGACCGAGATGGCCGTTTTGTTTCTAGATTTTGGCGTACTTTATAAGAAGCGTTGGGAACACGATTAGACATGAGCACCGCATACCATCCGCAAATCGATGGACAAAGTGATCACACAATTCAAACTTTGAAAGACATGCTACGAGCTTATGTTATCGACTTTGGAAAAGCTTGGGACAAGCATTTACCCTTAGTCGAGTTCTCTTACAACAATAGTTATCACACAAGTATTAACGTCGCACCATTCAAAGTGTTATATGGCCGAAAATGCCGTTCACCTCTTTGTTGGGCCGAAGTAGGCGACACACAAATCACCGGACCCGAACTCATTCATGAAACAACCAAGAAGATCGTTCAAATCTGAGATAAGCTTAGGATGGCCTGTAGTCGTCAAAAGAGCTATACCGATATTAGACGCAATGACTTCGAATTCCAAGTTGGTGACCGCGTAATGTTAAAAGTCGCACCTTGGAAAGGTGTAATTCATTTCGGGAAACGCGGAAAGTTAAATCCGTGGTATATTGGTCCTTTCAAAATCTTGGAACGTATTGGAACCGTTGCTTACCGATTAGATCTTCCGCCTCAATTGAGCTCCGTTCATCCTACTTTCCATATATCAAACTTGAAGAAGTGCCTTGCCGAACTTGATATCGCCGTCCCTCTCGAAGAGCTTACTATTGATGACAAACTTCATTTCGTAGAAGAACCGGTTGAAATTGTGGACCACTCTGACAAAACGCTAAAATAAAGCCGAATCCTGATTGTCAAGGTCCGTTGGAAGGCCAAAATAGGACCCGAGTTTACTTGGGAAAGACAAGATCAAATGAAAAAGAATTACCCTCATTTATTCGCAGACTTTGAAATGCAAGATCTCGAGGAAGAAACAACGACTACTACGCCTACTTAAATTTCGGGACGAAATTTCTTTTAAGGAGTAGGTAATGTAACATCCCGTCTTTTTCCGTTTACTTTCTGTTTAATTATTATAAAGGTCATTATGTAATTATAACATCTTCCGTTAATACGCATTTTAAAATATTTCGTTTAGGTAATTCACGCACTCGCTTCAAACTTGAGGGACTAAATTTGCCAAGAGACCAAACTTTTAACTAGGTCAAATGGTCAAACCTTATCCCTTCCATTCATTCATCTCCTTCTCTTTTTCAATACTTCAACTTTTTCTCTCCAACTCCAATTCAAAGATTCATCATCCATTTTCAAGTGAGCAATCAAACATCAAAACAAATTACATATTTGGAATCCTTGCATCTTCCTCTTCAATTCAATACCGAATTCATCTAGTTTGGGTAACTTTCTAAAATCACTAGATTCTTTGTTCTTGATGTTTTTAACTTATAAAAGTATTAATTAGTGTCTATGGCTCAAGTCTAACATGAATATATGATTTGTATGCTTGTTCTTGTCATTTTGATGTAACTAACTTAAACTTGAAATGGGTGTGTTTGATCTCGAGATTTGGTTGCTTAAATGTTGTTAGATGTTAAAAGTGCATGTATTAAATGTGTTGCTAGCATCACTAGCTTCAATTTGGTGTGTAGGATGACATGGAAAAGCTTCAAAAACATAATTGTTAAATTTACGATTTTGAGTTAGGGTTTGATAGAAGTAAAATGAACTTTTGATACATTGAATGCTTTTCAATGTTGTTTGTGAGTGTTTAGTTGTATTGAATGCGTAATTACCTACTAAACGGTGTATCATATGTGTGCATTTAGTTCCCGGATCATCAAAGTACATTTATGAACTTGAAAGCATTTATGGTGATCATTTAATGAGCTTTCAACTTGGATTTGATTATTGTAAATGATGATTTTGGTTGATGAATTGTGTTTAGTTGTATTCCTTGTTAAATTACATTTCCAACGATGTATGGTATGCATTTTAGGTGTTTACGGTTCGTTAGTTATGATAAATTGAAGTTTGGTTCGAGACTTGTCAATTTTTAGCTTTTCACCTGAGGTCAGATAGGGATGCAGTGCATCTGCTCTGGATGCGGCGCATCTGCTGACTGATGCGGCGCATCACTTGCAGATGCAGCGCATCTGAAGCTGGCTGTCCAAAATTTATTATTATTTTTTTCGTTTAATTCCCGTTATGCTATACATGTCCGACTAACATGAAACTTGGTCAACATACTTATATATGCTTTTCTTTCACAGAAAAATTGTCGGATACCTGACCCGACCCCGTTGACTTTGACTTTGACTTTGACCAAGTTTGACTTTAGTCAAACTTAACCAAATACTTATGCAATCATTCTAACATGCTTTTATACTTGTATCTTGCATGAAACTTGACAATTTGACTCACATGCTATATTAATCGAGTCGTAACGAGCCATAGGACTAATAGAACAACTTCTACCAATCGTGTTTACCGTTATTGATACGACCTGTTTGTTTAGGTCAAGACTAGCATCCGTTCTTACACACGTTACTTGTGAAGTACTTTTATACTCTTGTAATCAAGGTGAGATCATAGTCCCATCTTTTCAACAACTTTTATACTTTTAAATCATGGGATGAGAAACATATACGTATCATACTTTTATGCTTTAAACACAAGTACGAAAACAAACATTCCACAGCAAGTTAGAACAAAAAGCCTCAATTCAATTATCATTAGTTACACTTGCAGGGTGTAAACGTGAACTTATGTTATGTGATCACATGGGCTTGACGAGCCCTCATTCGGACGGTTCGCTACCGTTAGCAGATGAAATATATTTTCGAGTATAGTGTATGTTCTAACACTACGTAACAGGGTACAAAACAGTTAAGTTTTGATAGTTTGGTGCTCGCGAATGTGCAATAACTTTTGGAATGCAAACAATTTAGATAATCAACTTTATGGAAATATTAAATCTTGTGGTTCAAAAAAAAACGTTACAAATACACCTATGATTTCACCAACATTTTTCGTTGACAGTTTTCTATATGTTTTCTCAGGTCCTTGAACGCTATGTGATACATGCTTCCGCACTCTTTTTGATACTTGCTTGGATGTCGAGTATACACGCATACATGGAGCATCTTTTGACTTACTTTTAAATTGTGTCACAAAGGTTTCATTTGTACGTTAAACGTTGTAATGTAACTAGTCATTGAACTACTTTTGTAAACTTGAGACATCTTTCCATTTGAAATGAATGCGACATATTTTGGTCAAACGTCATTTTAAAGACTTATGACCACGTAACGGGACCTAAGTAGACGGCGCCGTCAATGATGATTTTGTCGGGTCGCTACAGATGGTATCAGAGCGTAGGATGTAGGGATTTAGAGTTCATTGGTGTCAACCCCGAGTCATAGGGTACATTAGTGAGTCTAGACGACAACCGGCATATAGACTTGAAGTAGGAATTACTTGACTACTTGTGCATTTATACTCAAACTCTTCTATTCGTATCTAACTCTTATTTCATCTTAATCTCACGTAGATTAATTTGATTGACACACTGTCATAACCCGTCCTTAACCCTAAGAACGAGTTAGATAACGTATGATTTCATTGCGAGGTATTGACCTCTATATGAGACATTTTTAAAAGAAAACTGCATATATTTTACATTACAAACCACAAATCTTATTTTTGATACAAGCTTTAGACGATAGAAAGATGATTATCGTTTAGCGATAATCTTCGACTTACAAACTTTACAAATAATGATAACAACACGATTTCTAGTATATTTTACAACACAAATCCTCGGGTATGCAGTTTTATTTTTGACACAAATATGCGTACGCAAGATCCTGCTCAAATTCAACATAATGCAGCGGAAACTTCTAATTATCACCTGAGAATAAACATGTTTAAAACGTCAACATAAAGTTGGTGAGATATAGGTTTAGTGCCGGCAGCAATATATATATAGACCACAAGATTTCATATATAAACAGTTTAATAAAAATATTCTAAGTGGTTGAGCACTTGGTAACCATACTTAACATTTAATCACGTCGCATATTCCCTTTATTATGAAATCTTACTACACCGTACCAAGTGTAGTCACGAAACGAAGTACTGTGCAACCGTTGAATACTGGTCGTCCAGTCCGGTTGGGGTTGTCAGGCCCGATAGATCTATCAACAGGATTCGCGTTTACAATACCGCTGTAAATATTAGTTACCAAGCTACAGGGAAGTATGCCAGTGGTACAACTCAACGTAGAATATATTTTTCAGTTACTTGTGTCCATAACGTAAAACATAAAATACATGTATTCTCATCCCGAAATATTTAGAGTTTAAAAGTGGGACTATATACTCACTTTCGTCTTGAAGATATGTAATTTCGACTTGGTCTCCGATTGATATCACGAACCTATCCATATATAGTTTATCAATATATTTCTATTTTAAACAATCGTCACATATATATACTTTTTATACTTTTAATAGTTTTAATAATTTCTTAGTCCGTAGTTAGCAGTCCGATGTTAGTAATTCAATTTTAATGGTTCATTTTTAGGTGTTTAATAAACTCCCAATGAAATAAATAAAAACCCCCATCGTATATGTATTGGTCGAGATTAATCTTGACCCATGGTACCGGTGTTGTCAAATGACGTGTTGCGTACATAAAGTACCGGTGTTGTCAAATGACGTGTTGCGTACAATCATGGGATCTTATGATTAATCTTCTCGTATTGTTTACGGGTGATCCTGAATCATATAAAATTAAATTATGAGTACATATATATAAAATATCATGTTATTTTAAAAAGATGTGATTTATTTAATTTTCTCCAATTATTTTCGTAGCCAAACTAGTCTTAGATATCCGATCTCGTTTTGGTCATAGTTTCTTCGTTACAACTCCGTTTTCGTTGATTCAACTTGCCACTTCCTTGGATCGAGTCCCTCTTTAAGACTATGAACTGTAAATACCTTAGTTTGTATTCGAAATCACAGGTCATAGGTCAAACTTTAGTGAAACTTATGAAGTTAATCATTTTCCATCATGTAAACAACCTTAAATGATTATTTTTCTAAAAATACTTATACTTTGAGTTAAATCATGAAATTTTTATGTGTTATCATATTCATAGTAAAAATCATTTTTCCAGAAAATAAACCTCCAATTCAAAGTTTAAGATGGTTTTTAATTATCCAACCCAAAACAGCCCCCGGTTGCACTCCGACGTCATAAAAACAGTTTTTAAGGTGTTCTTTGAAAAACCAAGTTATACCTTGTTAAATTAGCATATTTTTAAGTTATATTACAGGTCTTGAAGTATTTTAAAAGTTAAGTTAGAAGGATCTATTTAGTTTGCGAACAAGTTTGAAATCATTCAAACTATGTTCTAGTTTATAAACTCTTATATATATAGCTATAAATATATGAATTGAAAAAGAGTTGAAGTAGAGTTTTTACCTCAAGTTTAAAATGTAAAGTTGCTGGAAAGAAGTAGTAAAATAAAAGTTGAGAGAGTTCTTGCAAGTGTGTGTGAAAATTGGAAGTAAAATTTGGAAAATGAATGTGTAAAAATGAGTTAGAAATGGTGCTTATTTATAGGCTTGAAAATTTGGTTTTTAGTGAAAATATCTAAGATAAGTTAAAATTTATTATGTCATGAATGACATATTATTCCAATAATTGAAGATTTCTATTGGTATATACCAATAGTAAATACTTCTAGAAGCTGTGTATAGTACCCTAGATATACGTATAGGATTATTGAGGAAACGGAACGAGAATTCAAATATAACTATCTTTTGTAAATATACTTATATTGTTTTATGTATAAAAGCCCTTTAAAAATGATTAAATACATTACTTATACGATATATGTATAAACATTATAAATCATCAGTATTTATGTCAAATAACGTTACGTATGGTTATTGTTTTGAAAACTTAAGTTAGTAGTTTCAAAATATACTTATGACTTTTTGTTATTAATATAAAATGAGATATTAAAACATCCTTAGATCATGTTAAATATGTATGTATAATTATCATATATTGTATAGTTCGTGATATCATCGGTCAAACTAGACGGTCAAACGTTGTGTAAAACTCTTTTCAAAAACATAAATCTTAACAATTTGGATTGCTTATCATGTTGGTAAGGTTTAATTTATATAAATATTAATCTTATAAGTATAGAACGATCGAAAAAGTGCGGGTCATTACAGTGCCTACCCGTTAAATAAATTTCGTCCCGAAATTTTAAAATTGTACCTATTTTGCGTCATCGGAAAACAAGTGTGGATATTTTTGTTTCATTTGATCCTCTCGTTCCCAAGTAAACTCGGGACCCCTTCGAGCATTCCAACGAACCTTAACGATCGGTATGTTGCTCTGCTTGAGCCGTTTAACTTCACGATCCATGATTTCGATTGGTTCTTCGATGAATTGTAGTTTCTCGTCGACATGGATTTCTTCAAGAGGAATGGTGAGGTCTTCCTTTGCAAGACACTTCTTAAGGTTTGAGACGTGAAAGGTATTATGTACTCCGGCGAGTTGTTGCGGTAACTCGAGTTGATAAGCTACCGGTCCAATGCGTTCGATGATCTTGAACGGGCCTACATACCTTGGGTTTAGTTTACCCCTTTTTCCAAAACGTATTACACCTTTCCAAGGTGACACCTTTAACATAACCATGTCACCGATCTGAAACTCTAATGGTTTCCTTCGAACATCGGCGTAGCTCTTTTGGCGACTACGGGCTGTTTTCAATCTCTCCTTGATTTGTACTATCTTCTCAGTCGTTTCGTGTATGATCTCGGGACCAGTTAATTGTCGATCTCCTACTTCATTCCAACAAATAGGAGATCTACACTTCCTTCCGTACAATGCTTCGAATGGCGCAGCTTTAATGCTCGCATGATAACTATTATTATACGAGAATTCTGCTAATGGTAGATATTTATCCCATCCGTTTCCAAAATCGATCACACATGCCCTGAGCATGTCTTCAAGAGTCTGAATCGTTCTTTCACTCTGCCCGTCGGTTTGCGGATGATACGCGGTACTCATATCCAAACGAGTTCCTAGGGCCTCCTGTAGTGATTGCCAGAACTTTGATGTAAATCTACTATCACGATCGGATATAATGGAAATAGGTATTCCATGCCTTGAAACAACTTCCTTTATATACAATCGTAATAGTTTCTCCATTCTATCCGTTTCCTTTATAGGCAAGAAGTGTGCAGACTTGGTGAGACGATCAACAATCACCCAAATGGTGTCGTATCCCCAGGCAGTCTTTGGTAACTTCGTGATGAAATCCATGGTAATACCATCCCATTTCCATTCTGGGATTTCTGGTTGTTGAAGTAACCCTGACGGCTTCTGGTGTTCAGCTTTGACTTTGGAACAAGTTAAACATTCCCCAACATATGTTGCAACGTCTGTCTTTAAATTAGGCCACCAATAATGTGTCTTAAGATCTTGGTACATCTTTCCAACTCCAGGATGTATCGAGTATCTTGTCTTATGTGCCTCATTTAATATCAACTTCCTTAATCCACCCAACTTCGGTACCCAAATACGATTTGTAAAATATCGAATTCCATCTTCCCGCATAACGAGTTGCTTCTCATACTTCTTCATTATTTCATTTCCTATATTTTCTTTAGTAAGTGCTTCTCGTTGAACTTCTTTGATTTGTGAGTTGAGATTCATGCGAATTTTTATGTTCATCGCTCGTACTCGAATTGGTTCTCGTTCCTTTCTGCTTAAAGCATCGGCCACCACGTTCGCCTTCCCGGGATGATAACGAATTTCACAATCATAGTCGTTTATTAACTCGACCCACCTACGTTGTCTCATGTTCAGCTGTTTCTGATCAAAAATATGTTGAAGGCTTTTATGATCAGTAAACACAGTGCATTTAACCCCATACAAGTAGTGTCTCCATATCTTCAATGCAAACACGACTGCTCCCAGTTCTAGATCATGCGTCGTATAATTCCGCTCGTGAATCTTCAATTGTCGGGATGCGTATGCAATAACTTTCTTTCGTTGCATAAGAACGCAACCAAAACCTTGTCGCGAAGCGTCACAATATATTTCAAAATCATCGTTCCCTTCTGGTAACGATAAAATAGGCGCCGTAGTTAACTTCTTCTTTAGTAATTGAAATGCACTCTCCTGCTCAGAAGTCCATTCATATTTCTTCCCTTTTTGCGTTAACGCTGTCAACGGCTTAGCTATTCGGGAAAAATCTTGAATAAACCTTCTATAATAACCGGCTAAACCCAAAAATTGGCGTATCTGCGTTGGTGTCTTAGGAGTCTCCCATTTTTCAATGGCTTCAGTTTTTGCTGGATCAACCTGAATTCCTTTGCTAATAACAACGTGGCCAAGAAATTGAACTTCTTTCAACCAAAAAGCACACTTAGAAAATTTAGCATATAGTTGTTCTTTTCTCAACAACTCTAATATCAACCTTAAATGCTCTTCATGCTCTTGCTCACTCTTGGAATAGATAAGAATATCATCAATGAAAACGATAACAAACTTATCTAAATACGGACTACAAACTCGATTCATGAGGTCCATGAATACAGCTGGCGCATTCGTCAATCCAAACGGCATAACCAAAAATTCGTAATGACCATAACGTGTCCGAAAAGCAGTTTTCGGTATATCTTCTTCTTTGACACGTAATTGATGATAGCCCGACCTTAAGTCAATTTTTGAGTACACACATGATCCTTGGAGTTGATCAAATAAGTCGTCAATTCTCGGTAGTGGATACCGATTCTTGATAGTTAACTTATTTAATTCACGATAATCTATACACATCCTAAAAGATCCATCTTTCTTTTTAACAAATAGAATCGGAGCTCCCCACGGTGAAGTACTTGGTCGTATGAATCCATGATCCAGTAATTCTTTTAACTGACTCTGAAGTTCTTTTAACTCGGACGGTGCAAGTCTATATGGAGCACGAGCCACTGGTGCAGCTCCTGGTACTAAATCTATTTGAAATTCTACAGATCTAAATGGAGGTAATCCCGGCAACTTTTCCGGAAAGACTTCAGGAAAATCTCTTGCCACAGGCACGTCATTGATGCTCTTCACTTTTTCCTTTGTTTCAACTTTATTAACATGTGCTAAGATAGCATAGCACCCTTTCCTTCAAGCACTTTTGAGCTTTCAAATAACTAATGAGTTTTAGCTTTGAGTTACCCTTCTCTCCATAAATCATTACTGGCGTTTTATCCTTACGAGGAATGCGAATTGCCTTCTTGGCGCACACAACTTCAGCTCCTATTTTGGACATCCAGTCCATGCCGACTATTACATCAAAACTTCCTAATTCTACGGGTATCAAGTCAATTTTAAACGTTTCTCCGGCTAAATTTATTTTACAATCACGGCAAATTTTATCGGCTTTAATTAGTTTACCATTAGCTAACTCAATCATGTACTTAGCATCGAGAGGTAATGATGAACAATTCAATTTAGCGTGAAAGTCTCTACACACGTAACTTCTATCAGCACCAGTATCAAATATAATAGATGCGGATAAGTTATTAATGGTAAACGTACCCGTAACAAGCTCCGGGTCTTCACATGCCTCTTTAGCATTAATAACAAATGCTCTTCCACGTGCAGGTCCGATATTCTTCTCTGGATTCGGGCACTGGCTCTTATAGTGGCCTTGTTTTCCACACCCAAAACAAGTAATGGTAGCCAAAGCAGTTCTATTTGCGTTGGTGGTAGGAGTCTTGGCACCATTTGTATTCGTAACGAGAGCCCTACAATCTTCAGCAAGATGACCCTGTCGATTACATTTGTTGCATACCACACTACAGTAACCAAAGTGATGTTTGTGACATCGGTTGCATAAAGGACTTTGTCCTTTGTAACCAAAACCTGAACCACTACCCGCACCTTTCGGGGTTTCTTGTTTCTTAAAAGTTTGTTGTTGATTACCTCGATCATAGCTTCCATTCCACTTTCTCTTGTTACCTGATACCTTCACATCAGTATTGAATGCTTTCTTATCCAAAATGACCTGATCCATTAGCTCGTTTGCCATGGTTATAGCTTCATGAATTGTCTTAGGTTTCGATGCTGTAACATTTGCCTTGACCTTTTTGGGCAAACCATCTTTGTACATTTCAATCTTCCGTTCTTCGGTTGGAACCAATTCAGGACATAGCAAAACTAATTCCATGAATCGCTGATTGTAGTTGGTGATTTCAGTACCAATAACCTTCAGACTTCGTAACTCATCTTCCAACTTCCTAACCTCGTTCCTTGGACAATATTCATTGATTAACATTGTTTTGAATTCTTCCCACGGAGTATCATAAGCTACATCTCCTCCTACAGCCTTCACATAATTTTTCCACCACGTGAGTGCACTATCTTGTAAAGTGCACGATGCGTATTTGGTCATGTCCTTTTCAACACAACCACTGATTTTGAACACAGTTTCCATCTTTTCTATCCACCGGGTTAAACCGATCGGTCCTTCTGTTCCACTGAATGATGAGGGCTTGCAAGCTTGAAAAGTTTTGTAAGTGCACCCCACACGAGGATTTGGGTTAACTGCAGCACCTCTTGCAGCCTCGACCCATAACATTCTGTCGTTCACTCGCTGATTGATGAGTTCCTGGATTTCTTGTTCCGTCATTCGGTTCAATCGCGCCATATTCTTCTATAAGAATGAAAAGAAAATAATTATTCACATGGAATATTATAGATGTAGTGTATATTTACAGTACATTATAGCTTATTAATAATATGAACCAGGTATTATTATAAAAGCCTTTTCTTCTTATTAGCGTTTTATAATTATATCTAGGGTAGTACCTACCCGTTAATGTTCATACTTAATAGCTTAGTACCGAACCAATTACTACAATCTAAATAATACTTAACCATGGAAAATTATTGCATTTCACACTTCACTATTTTACATATGCTTATCTTACATCGAACATTAAGCAAACCACACTAATAATATTATACAAAACATTATATGATCCCATGGTTTAATACGGCAGCGCATCGTTTGGTCTATTTTCTAGGACGTTTAGTTCCAATGAATGGCCTAACGCTTATCCTAGCTGTCTGCCTATATTTTGGTGGTGGGGCTGAAGAACTAGATGCCGGGACAGCACGAATAGGAATAGCGGGAATAGGGGTGGTAGTGTTTAGTGGAGTTGGTGCCACATCATCCTCCCTAAACTCGGGATTTGAATTTTCTAATTCATTAGCTTTTCGTTTCTTTCCTTGTTCGAACTTGTCTTTCGTAATTTCCTCGGGTTCACTTTCCTCCTCGGGTTCACTTTCCAGATTTTCTATAGTTGGTTCATCCGGAATTTGTGAGTCTTCTCCTAAGATATTATTTTCGTCATCGGATAGGTTAATGACTGGAACACCATCTGAAGATTCTGATTCGGAGTCGCTGAATGTGATAATAAGTTTTGAGCTCGACATCTATCACACCACAACTAACTCATTAGTACTACATAATATTTACATATAAATTTTAACCAACAGTGATAAGCAATGGTTTTTGAAATCAGACCCGGTCAAAGTCCAGACTTACTAATGTATCCTAACGACTTATCAGTTAGACACACTAATGCAAACCTGGTTCGCTAAGACCACCGCTCTGATACCACATGTCATAACCCGTCCTTAACCCTAAGAACGAGTTAGATAACGTATGATTTCATTGCGAGGTATTGACCTCTATATGAGACATTTTTAAAAGAAAACTGCATATATTTTACATTACAAACCACAAATCTTATTTTTGATACAAGCTTTAGACGATAGAAAGATGATTATCGTTTAGCGATAATCTTCGACTTACAAACTTTACAAATAATGATAACAACACGATTTCTAGTATATTTTACAACACAAATCCTCGGGTATGCAGTTTTATTTTTGACACAAATATGCGTACGCAAGATCCTGCTCAAATTCAACATAATGCAGCGGAAACTTCTAATTATCACCTGAGAATAAACATGTTTAAAACGTCAACATAAAGTTGGTGAGATATAGGTTTAGTGCCGGCAGCAATATATATATAGACCACAAGATTTCATATATAAACAGTTTAATAAAAATATTCTAAGTGGTTGAGCACTTGGTAACCATACTTAACATTTAATCACGTCGCATATTCCCTTTATTATGAAATCTTACTACACCGTACCAAGTGTAGTCACGAAACGAAGTACTGTGCAACCGTTGAATACTGGTCGTCCAGTCCGGTTGGGGTTGTCAGGCCCGATAGATCTATCAACAGGATTCGCGTTTACAATACCGCTGTAAATATTAGTTACCAAGCTACAGGGAAGTATGCCAGTGGTACAACTCAACGTAGAATATATTTTTCAGTTACTTGTGTCCATAACGTAAAACATAAAATACATGTATTCTCATCCCGAAATATTTAGAGTTTAAAAGTGGGACTATATACTCACTTTCGTCTTGAAGATATGTAATTTCGACTTGGTCTCCGATTGATATCACGAACCTATCCATATATAGTTTATCAATATATTTCTATTTTAAACAATCGTCACATATATATACTTTTTATACTTTTAATAGTTTTAATAATTTCTTAGTCCGTAGTTAGCAGTCCGATGTTAGTAATTCAATTTTAATGGTTCATTTTTAGGTGTTTAATAAACTCCCAATGAAATAAATAAAAACCCCCATCGTATATGTATTGGTCGAGATTAATCTTGACCCATGGTACCGGTGTTGTCAAATGACGTGTTGCGTACATAAAGTACCGGTGTTGTCAAATGACGTGTTGCGTACAATCATGGGATCTTATGATTAATCTTCTCGTATTGTTTACGGGTGATCCTGAATCATATAAAATTAAATTATGAGTACATATATATAAAATATCATGTTATTTTAAAAAGATGTGATTTATTTAATTTTCTCCAATTATTTTCGTAGCCAAACTAGTCTTAGATATCCGATCTCGTTTTGGTCATAGTTTCTTCGTTACAACTCCGTTTTCGTTGATTCAACTTGCCACTTCCTTGGATCGAGTCCCTCTTTAAGACTATGAACTGTAAATACCTTAGTTTGTATTCGAAATCACAGGTCATAGGTCAAACTTTAGTGAAACTTATGAAGTTAATCATTTTCCATCATGTAAACAACCTTAAATGATTATTTTTCTAAAAATACTTATACTTTGAGTTAAATCATGAAATTTTTATGTGTTATCATATTCATAGTAAAAATCATTTTTCCAGAAAATAAACCTCCAATTCAAAGTTTAAGATGGTTTTTAATTATCCAACCCAAAACAGCCCCCGGTTGCACTCCGACGTCATAAAAACAGTTTTTAAGGTGTTCTTTGAAAAACCAAGTTATACCTTGTTAAATTAGCATATTTTTAAGTTATATTACAGGTCTTGAAGTATTTTAAAAGTTAAGTTAGAAGGATCTATTTAGTTTGCGAACAAGTTTGAAATCATTCAAACTATGTTCTAGTTTATAAACTCTTATATATATAGCTATAAATATATGAATTGAAAAAGAGTTGAAGTAGAGTTTTTACCTCAAGTTTAAAATGTAAAGTTGCTGGAAAGAAGTAGTAAAATAAAAGTTGAGAGAGTTCTTGCAAGTGTGTGTGAAAATTGGAAGTAAAATTTGGAAAATGAATGTGTAAAAATGAGTTAGAAATGGTGCTTATTTATAGGCTTGAAAATTTGGTTTTTAGTGAAAATATCTAAGATAAGTTAAAATTTATTATGTCATGAATGACATATTATTCCAATAATTGAAGATTTCTATTGGTATATACCAATAGTAAATACTTCTAGAAGCTGTGTATAGTACCCTAGATATACGTATAGGATTATTGAGAAAACGGAACGAGAATTCAAATATAACTATCTTTTGTAAATATACTTATATTGTTTTATGTATAAAAGCCCTTTAAAAATGATTAAATACATTACTTATACGATATATGTATAAACATTATAAATCATCAGTATTTATGTCAAATAACGTTACGTATGGTTATTGTTTTGAAAACTTAAGTTAGTAGTTTCAAAATATACTTATGACTTTTTGTTATTAATATAAAATGAGATATTAAAACATCCTTAGATCATGTTAAATATGTATGTATAATTATCATATATTGTATAGTTCGTGATATCATCGGTCAAACTAGACGGTCAAACGTTGTGTAAAACTCTTTTCAAAAACATAAATCTTAACAATTTGGATTGCTTATCATGTTGGTAAGGTTTAATTTATATAAATATTAATCTTATAAGTATAGAACGATCGAAAAAGTGCGGGTCATTACACACACCACCTTGACTTTATGAGGTAATGTCGAATTCACATATGAATTAGGGTAATATAATTTCCGGGATCATATTACGGTGACTCATATGGACATTCCGACATTATAACATAAAGAATTTAGGGCGAGTCAAGGAAAATTTCTCTCTATCTTTATTCCATGTCACGATTAGTATTATTTAGAATACTAATCAATGATATTCTTGTGTCTTGAAGGAACAATGCCTCCTTGCCGAGTTCCACACAATGAAACTCCCGAACAAGCTCTTCAACGAATGATAGCCACCGCCGTAGATGCGGCCATGGCCGGTCACTCATCCAACAACAACAACAATAACAACAACCACAACAACAACAACAACAACAACAATGGAGCCAGTAACTCAAACGAGGGATGCTCCTACAAAGCTTTCATGGGGTGCAAACCTCATACTTTTGATGGGACCGGAGGACCGGTTGCTCTCACTCGATGGTTTGAGCAAACGGAAGCCGTTTTTAGCATAAGCGGTTGTCGGGACCAAGACAAGGTCAAATACTCCACCCACACTTTTTCCGGTATCGCTCTAATGTGGTGGAACACGTATATACAATCGGTGGGTACCGATGAAGCCCACGCTCTCTCTTGGCCCGATTTAAAAGAAAAGATGATCACCGAATACTTTCCCCACGAAGTGACTCGAAGGGTCGAAAGCGTGCTAAGAGGTTTAAAAGCGGTCGGAAATGACCTCAACACTTATAATCAATGGTTTGTTGAGCTAGCTCTAATGTGTCCGAACCTTTTAAATCTCGAGCCTCTACGAGTTGAACTTTACATGGATGGCCTTCCTAAGAGCATCAAACATGGGGTAATGTCATCCAAACCCGCTTACCTACAAGAGGCTTTAAAGATGGCCCACCAATTGATAGAAACGGTGGATGAAATCGTAGTACCGGCACCTAAGGCCGAGGATAAATTGGGTGGCAATAAAAGAAAATGGGAAGCCACTCAATCAAGCAACTACAACAACAACAATTTCACCAAAAAGCCTTTCACCTCTGATGGCAAGAAAAGTTATGCCGGAACCAAACCTTTTTGCAACAAATGCCACAAGCATCACTTTGGTGAATGTGACAAGCCGTTTTGCCACCGGTGCCAAAGAAGTGCTCAAGTGACCAACGATTGTAGAAGTGCCGCCCCCGTCGCTCAAAAAGGGCCCAATGCATCAAAATCGGGTGTTTGTTTTAAATGTGACCAACCGGGTCATTTTAGAACTGTATGCCCAAAGAAGAAAGCTAACCCCAATGCACGTGGCCGAGCTTTCAACATTAACACCGAGGAAGCCCGAGATGACAATGAACTAGTCACGGGTACGTTTTTTCTCAACAATTCTTATGTCTCTTGCTTATTCGATTCGGGTGCCGATAAGAGTTTTGTATCCAAGACTTTGACTCATTCTTTTAGCACTCAACCACTCCCACTAGATACCACTTATAACATTGAAGTGGCCAACGGAAAGCTATTGAGTACCGACAAATTTTACCGGGGGTGTACGCTAAACTTAATGGGTAAAGAGTTTGAAATTGACTTGATACCTATAGAACTAAGGAGCTTTAATGTAATCGTTGGTATGGATTGGTTAGCCAAAACAAAATCTCACATCCTTTATGATCTTAAAGCGATTCAAATTCCTAACGAGAATGGTGAACCCTTGATTGTCTATGGCGATAAGAGTTGCACCGGACTCAACCTCGTCTCGTGCCTTAAAGTTGAAAAATACCTTCGTAAAGGTTGTTTCGTCATGATTATCATTTGAGGTAATCTGTAACATCCTGTAATCGGGCCTAGCTGAAAGACCTTTTTGACCTTAGGTGTGTTTGTATGTTATTATAATAATTATATGTTTATAATTATTTGGTTGTTTAGTTGAGACCAGTTTGTGACAAGGGTCACAGAACAGGTTTGTTTATTTAAATGGAACTTCGTTTGGGTCACCAAACTACGTACGAAAGATATTAGATAACTAGTAAATACCCGTGTGTGATGGGGCATTGTGTTTAACACTAATATATAAGCTAGAAGTCAACTTTTTCTCTCATTTTTTCTTGAAAGTTCTACATAGAACCGTACTTGTTTATATCCTTCACAAACCCTAATCCAATCCAAGTGATAAATTGAATCAAGATGCTTTAGTGACTAATTTCTAGCATCCTTGTGATCATCTAATCAGGTTTGTTTGTTTGAATTTGTGCTTTAATTCATAGAAATTGGGTTTTGGGTCTATATGGGTTTTTGATGAACTTGATGCTTGAATCTTGCTAATTTATGTTAGTTAAGCTTTTTAGATGCTCAATATATGTTGTGTGTATGCTATATGAGCTTTGTCTACTGTTAATCCATCATAAACATCCTCAGTTTAGGATTAATCTAGATTTTGTACAAAAGTGTGTTCTTGAAGTATTAGTTGAATTTGTTGTTGTTTTGATGTAATACTTGTGGGTTTATGTTCCTAGATGTTTTATAAACATGATGTGGTAAGTTTTGAGGTCAAAAACGAGTCCTGGAGCAAGAATTGGTCAAAAATGGCTTAAACCTGTCACTTTTTACAATTTCAGCAGCTCAAGAACACACTCAGTCGAGTGTCTTTAGACACTCGGTAGTGTGTCTACACACTCAGCCGTGTGTTTCTAGACACTCGGTCATGTGTCTTTTCAGTGGGTAGTGTGTCTTTTCAGCATTTTGTGAAAATTGTTTTGGTCGTAACTTTTAAACCGTAACTCCATTTTTGATGAATCAAATATCGTTGGAATTGTAATGAAGAGTACTTTGCAATGGTAAACTTTTAAGAAGATAGATCAAACTTTAATTTGGTCATAAAAAAGGGGGGTTTAGCGTGTATGTCTTGTTTTGCACGAACTTGAATGTCGCTATTGAATGGAATTAGGTTGTAGACTTATCCAATGATGAAAATATGATGTTACGACTTATTTTAAAGTTATGATTGAGTGTATATATATATATATATATATATATATATATATATATATATATATATATATATATACGTGTGTGTGTGTGTGTATGTGTGTGTGTGTGTGTGTGTGTGAATATGCATATATGTGGGTATGTATACATATTGTCTAGGTATATATGTAAGTGTTAGTTTATATATACATATACTGTAATTGTAATATAGTTAGTATTGGAAAATGATTACTAACTTGTGAGTATTGTTTTCAGGTGATACAGATGAGGAGAAGACTCGGTGACATTAGACTATCGAGTGATGTCAGTATCGGTGAGTGGGACTAACTAGAGTATATAATATAGAGTAGCATGTTATATTATGATTGCCATGATTGTTAGATATACTTATTGTTGTGGTTAGTTAGTACGTTGTGATGACTGCACGTTAGTTGATGCTTGTCTGCTGGAGCCCAGTGCGTCCCTATTGTGTGGTAGTTATACATATATTGTAATTGTGATATAGTTAGTATTGGAATACGATTACTAACTTGTGAGTATTGTTTTCAGGTGATACAGATGAGGAGAAGACTCACTGATATTAGACTACTGAGTGATGTCGGTATCGGTGAGTGTGACTAACTGGAGTATATAGTATAGAGTAGCATGTTATATTATGATTGCCATGCTTGTTAGATATACTTATTATTGTGGTTAGTTAGTACGTTGTGATGACTGCATGTTAATTAATGCTTGTCTGCTGGAGCCCAGTGTGTCCCTATTGTGTGGTAGCCTCGGTAGGAGAGATCAACCTGCGGGTTGGGTTCCTCATGTGGTAGCCTAGTCAATCGTGGTGTATATATATATGTAAATGATGCGTTCGTCGCGTGTGGATTTTATATATACAACACGGTGGTGGAGGAACTTCTGGTAAGCCCCAGTCCGATTAGCTGGTGGTTAATGGTTTGGCCAAGCCGTCAGAGTCTCTGTAGATGGAAGTTGGGTGATGTTTATGTGTTAGACTAGGTGACATGATTAGTATGACGGTTCCTGTATACTATTGTCTGTAGTTAGTTTCACTCACTTAGCTTCGTGCTAATCCCCTACATCTTCCCTGCAGGTTATGGATATGTTGTATGATAGTTATCAGGGCGAAGATGGGATGCTGGAAGATATGTTTGACAAAGCCAAAAACTCGGATGTCATGTCTTTTATATTAAAAGATGTTTTAATGTTTAATATAACACCCGGTCATTTATTTATTGACGTGTTTATTATTAATGGGATTTTATACATATACATGTTTATATAATATATCTGTAAATTGGTCTTTCGCTGTATTTAAAAAAAATCTGGGGTGTTAAAAGTTGGTATCAGAGCATAGGTTTGGCAGCATGCGCACGGAAGTGACATGTTCCCAAACCATGTGTCAATTCAAACATATCTTGGGGGTGGGTTAAGTGAGTGAAGTATGTATTGAAGAGTTGGTTGGCAGAAACTAACAGATTATCTACTAAGCTTTTGTGTGAGATGTTGTGATAAGACAGGTATGAAGATCGATTCCACCCTGCTGGTGCCCGTTGACCCTCAGTGCTGACGAACTTCGGTGGACGTGATTGATACCGTTGTAGAGTTGACAAGTATTAGTTGACGTGGCTTCAAGGATGAGGATTCAGTTGCAGAGTTGATGAGGGTCAAGGGTACGGGTGTGATCGAGGTGTTGATAGATATAGAAGATGTCTTCGTATTCATAAAGGTACATTCTTGTTATATTACTGTAATTATTATTATTATTGTACCTGTAGAAAGTGTTCCTGTCTTTGTCGAATTTCGTGTTTGTTTTAATGGTAATCTGTGACGATTAGCGTTTCTAGTTGCGATTGATTGATTATTCTTGTAAGATAGAAGTAGACTGTTGACAGACCCAGTTACAACAATTGTGTCTGGAGCTACCCTGCCACTATCGGGATTTTATTCCCTAAGATTGGTTGCCATGTTCTGTGAGACTTTATAGATATGACCTTTGTAATATGGTGTCATGCTATTGTGAATTGTTTGTTATATGGCATGTTATACGGTACGTGAGACTACTGTTGGCCTAGACTGGAAGAATTAAGGTGAATCATTTTTTTTAGTTTCAACCAAGGCGAATATGAAGTCTTTTCTTTACCATTGACTGATGGGACATGTGTAGTGACCCATAGAGATTGATTAGGGTAGTGACCCCTTTGATGATTGGTGAAAGTTCCACACCATATTATGTAACTATGTAAAGTGTAGTTTTCATGCTTGTCGATCACGACTGAACCAGTAGATAACGGACCCTGTGATATTATCGCATAACGGGACTTGTTGTGTTAGACTTAGGTGAAATATAATTCCTTTTCATGGATCGACGGGACACGCGTAGTGGACCGTGAGGATTGGAATAGAGTAGTAGTTTCCTTGTCTTCTACTAAGAGGACCCAAACCTTGTTTGTTGCTGTCGTATGTTGGTGGTTTGTGTGACGACCCGGAAATTTCTGACCAAATTTAAACTTAATCTTTATATGATTTCGACACGATATGCAAAGTCTGTATAACAACCCTCACTTTTCCCTTCTGAATTTACCAAGTTGTCCTTAGGGTTTCAATGTCATATTATGTGCATCATCATTAGGGTTGTTATCCATTTCGAAAAACGAACATTTATACTCTCATTAAATGATCGTAATTATTATTAAAACCCTAATATGATATAAAACCCTAAACTTAACCGTACCTATTAACTACAAAACCCTAATACCATTTAATATTAAGTAATAAACCCTAACCCTAGTACTTAATAAATAATATAAACTATATATTAATAATTAAAAGTGACATTACATAAGCTATAAAAATTAATACAAACTAATATGAACCTTATCAACAACTAAATAAAGATTTGGGTCTAATAAACAAATAAAATGTGTAGCGACCTGACAAAATCGTCATTGACGGCGTCGTCAACTTAGGTCCCGTTACATGGTCATAAGTCTTTAAAACAATGTTTGACCAAAAGTATGTCGCACTCATTTCAAAAGTAGAGATGTTTCAAGGTTTACAAAATAGTTCGACAACTAGTTACATAACAAAGTTTAAAGTACAAATGAAACATATGCGACACAATTTGAAAGTAGTCAAAAGATGCTCCACATATGCATGTATACTCGACATCCAAGCAAGTATCAAAAGTAATGAGCGGAAGCATATATCATTAAGCAATCAAGGACCTGAGAAAAACATAAAAGAATCTGTCAACGAAAACGTTGGTGAAATCATAGTTGTATGCATAAAGTATATTTGTATCACAAGGTTTAGTATAAATCGTTTATCAAGCGCATACATCTCAAAAGACGTGTTTGTATCACGAGCACCTAATTATCAAGCTTAACTGAATCTTACCTCTGCATAATAGTGTTAGAACCTACACTATATATCGAAAGTACGTTTCATTCATCTGAATGAGGGTTCGTCAAACCCGCATGGCCACACAACATAATTTCTCGCTTACACCCTAAAAGTGTAACTAATGATAATTGGACTTGAGGATTTTCGTTCTAACTCGTATGTATCTTTGCTTTCGTATAGTATTCAAAGTATCAAAGTATGAAAAGTATATATATACATGTGAAAAGTATATATAAGTATGTAATGTATATGTTTTCTCATCCAACGATTTTAAAAGTATAAAAGTATTTGAAAAGTGGGGCTATGATCTCACCTTGAGTGTATGAATGTAAATTTACTTCAACAAGTAACGTGTACAAGAACAATGCTAGTCTCGACCTAAACAAATAGATTGTATCAATAACGATAGTCACGATTGGTCAAAGATGTTCAATTAGTCCTATGGCTCGTTACGACTCGATTATGTAGCATGTGAATCAAATTGTCAAGTTTCATACAAGATACAAGTATAGGATCATGTTAGAAATATTGCATAATCATTCGGTTAAGTTTGACAAAAAGTCAAACTTTGGTCGGTCAAAGTCAACAAAAAAGTCAACGCATTCGGGTCGGGTCTCGAACTATTTTTCTGAGGTTTTTATTCATATATAAGCATGTTAGAACAAGTTACATGTGAATCGGAGGTCCATAGCGTGCCAAACATTTTTCATATAAAAACTTACGTATTGTTGCTCTTAGTCGACTAAACCCTGCAGATTATTCCCTCCTTTTTTTAGTCGACACTTTCCAGCAATTTAATCACCACCATCGACTCATCAATAACCCCTCAAAACAGCCCTATATTTGGCCAACACCTGCTGCCATCGTTGCAGCCTACCACCACCACAGAATCACTTCTTTTGTTGCTGCAAACCCCACGCAAACAGCTCTTCAACCTGCTTGTTTTCTTACAGAAAACCGTCACCCAAAAAAACCCTTTTAATCGATAACCTGTTTCTGTTTTCTCGCTGCAAATCGACTACCCAAAACAGCCTGTTTCTGCTGCTATTTAGCTTCTATCCAGCCTTCTTTTTGCCACTTATTATGGCTGCAACATCCTTCTGTTTCCTGCTATTATTCAACTGCAGATCACTTTCAAAACAGTCCCTTAAATCAAATCATTGTTGCTGCGTTTTTTTTTTTTTTTGGTTTATGCTGCTGCTGTACCTACTG